>NC_140935.1:162324637-162337137 GCF_014529385.1 Adiantum capillus-veneris
ATATGGAAGGTGCTAGTGTACAACCAGAGGGGCTTATGGAGGAGACAATGAAAGAGCCAAGTCAGCCAGTGGAGGAGCCAAAAGAGCCTATGGATGAAACCCTGGATGAGGAAAGCTTTCCTAGGGATGAGCAAACTGATATGGATGAGGAAAGCAGGCCTAGGGATGAGCAAACTGATATGGATAATGCAAGCCGGCCAACCGAGGCAGAGGAAAAGACCTTGGAGGAAACCTTGAATGAGGCAGAAAGAGCCATGGGGGAGACCCTTGATGAAGATGTGAATGATGACTATGAAGATGTGAATGATGAAGCTAAAGCAGAGGAGAGCAACAACAACGACAACACTACAGAGACCCAGTATGGACCCTTGCTACCTGTAGATACGGTTGTTCCGGTAATGTCTATTCAAGTATGGCAAAATATGTTCAGCTTCTAACTACTTATATGTACTTGTCAACTTTTACAGAGGTTGATTATCTTGGACCTCAATGGATTGCTGTTGATGCGCGTACCTCTTGGTGACACAGAACCCTTTGAGGATTTGCAAAAATTTCGGATGGGAACTTGTCGAGTCGTGGTTCGTCCAGGAACCAAGGAATTTATTCAGTTTCTTCTTCCGCACTTCAGAGTTGCCATATGGTCTTCAATGCAAAGGCAAAACTTGTCGCCACTAGTTACAATAGTTTGCGGTGTATGCAGCGCTCACACGTCAGATTTTGCCTTTTTGTATGATCAAAGAAAATGTGTTACCATCGAGGGCCACTACCACCCTAAAAAACCACATTTACCTCTTTTGTACAAACCGTTTAGCCAAATTGGTGTACCCTTTGATGCAACTAATACACTACTGATTGATGATACTCCTGAAAAGGGAGAACTAAATCCACCGGGAACAACTATCTCACCACCTTCTTTCGAGGGGCATTCCTTTGATTTTTACCTTGAAGACATTCTGATTCCATACTTACAGAAATTGTATCTGAGTCCATTGTTCACGGACAAGTTTGTACTTTCTAATGAATTAAGATGACTCTTCTATCATGTCTTTGTCTTGTCTAACATTGAGAGAGAGAGAGAGAGAGAGAGAGAGAGAGAGATTTGACATGCTAAAGAAATGTATTTCAAGCACACTTATATTCACAGGGCACAATTGACAAATGAGCTCAAAAAAATTCATGTATTGAAAGTCATTCGTATACACTTGGGTTCACCAAAAACTCTGTTACATTGACACTATTTCAACCTGACCATCCAACTCTTTGCACAAAATATCTTTTTCCCTTCGCCGCATCAGCTTACGACCAGCTAGGAAAAAGGAAAAATCTGATAGGTCCCTGTCCATTGACTCTTCAATTATGTCATGCCGCAACTGCAGAAGACTGCATAGCTCCCTTATTGTAACCACCAACATTAGGCCATGCTCTTTATCAATCACTTCCATATCCACAGCAGGATTATCTTCCAAACTTGCAGAAACCTGGTCCATAGGAATGTACTTACCTTTGAGTAGTTGTGATCGCATATCCCAAAAGGAGACTAACAGTGATTGGCTTGCAATCATGTACTTGACAACTAGAGTATCAAGCACGACCTGGCACCGTAAGCCAATCTCTTCCTTTACATACCATCCTCTATCAAGAAGTTTGTCACAGGATGACTGCTGAAATGACTTACACATGAACATAGTTTTCCTAACACGGATATTGTAGCTATGAAACAACTCTATGAAGAGTGCAGTAGGACAGAAGTTTGCAATTCTAACCAGTTTGGTGGGAATAGAGCTACGTAGAGACCTCTGTATATCCTTGTAGAGCTTACTTCGCATTGCCTCCACCATTGTTTCCTCGGGAACTGGCCAGTCCACAGTGTTCCAATCGGTTGGTAGAGGCAGTTTCACCAACATGCCATTCTTATTCCCTGAGCTGAGTTGGTAGAAGTGGTCATAGAAAAAAATTCCTTCATCAGCCAGGCTTTTTCTTCTCCTCCCTGAATACTGTAGAGAACCAATGTGGGCTGAACAACAAGGAAGAGGCCTATTTTGCACTCCATAGGCTCCCATTGCTAATAAGAAGAGGGATAAACATCTGCAATATATATAACAAGAGTTAAACTAAGAGTATCAATAAGTAAAAATGACAAATCTAATGTAGTTGAGCTGTGAAGAATGGAGACATTGCTCATAAGAAGAGGGATAAACGTTGCAAAATATATGAGAAAAGTTATAATGAGAGTATCAATAAGTGAAATGAAAAATCAAATGAAGTTCAGATGTCAAGAGTACTTACAATTGCAACGTGGTTGATGTATATCTGATACATTTCCACCATTTGCTATCACGTCTGGATGGGTAAACACATGGTGAACAAGAACTTCCTTTACAGATCTTTTGCCGATTTCAACCTTGAAATCCAACACTCTGGCCTTCCATGCTGAGCGGTAAACATTGATACCACTAGACCTCTTGGGTCTTCTGGGTTACATGAGGACCCATGAACCTTTTTTTATCCTTTGTCCAACCCATTGGTTCTCTTCACTTATTGAAGTTGATATTGTAATTGAGGATATGCTACTACTTGGCCTTCTAGGCAAAGTGCAGCTGTTGGTTGTTGGTGTGAGAGACAGTAAACACCTAGAGCTTCTTGGGCGGAAAGACGTGGAAGCCATAGCTCTCAGAGAAAATCTTTAGTGGAGGGAGATTCACTTTGAAAGTATTCTAATGGAGAGAAAGTGTTTTAGAATTCCAATATCTTATGCGGGCTTAATGGTCACCCTCCAGTACGTTAATGACCATAAGAGAATATCAGCAGTGGGACCACTGGCAAGCACCTAACAGCTCGGTAAAATCAAGGAAGTTACGATGCCACAATCCTAGATTCGTGAAATTTTTTAGGTTATTTTCCTATTTTTTGAGTCTTTCCACCTACTTTCCTACGTAACGTAGGCCTCCTGCTCATTGGACGCGCTCTATTTTTCTCTCTCTTCATATGGACCTCCAAATGACCTCCGAAATTTCCTAATGAGGCATGCCATGACAGTAGCCCAATTTAAAAATAAATCATTATTTTCATGGGTTGTCTTCAACTCAAATAATGTTAGAGAAAATGACTCTCTCAATTGTCCCTGACGTATGCTACAACACTAAGAATGTTGGATGATAGCGGAGGAGTTGCTCTAGAATCTTCTTTTGAAGGCCCTCACAGAGCCCGTTTGTTTGTTTGTGCCAACATTGAGAGACTACACTACAAATTTTCTTTGCCTCGCAATGTCACCATGTTGAGGCCTCCATGCCATCCTATTCTTAAAGCTTCCTTTTCCATCTTCTTTGCATCCTAGTAGATTCATAGATCGAGCAGCAATTTTCTTGAGATTTTTTGTGTGATAGAGACAATGGAGAAAGATATACAAAACTTGTATTTTCATATTGTTCACCATGAGATTCCATGTGGAGCGAGCTATAGGCTTAGGTGATAGTAAGTAAGACCATTATAGCGTAGCCATAGTACTCATGGGGGGGGGGGGGGGAGAGAGAGAGAGAGAGAGAGAGAGAGAGAGAGACCTAGCACTCATGGATAGAGCTTGCACATGTGGGAAGAGAGGCATCCAATGCACCTAGGTGGGAAGCATAGGCTATGGCACACACACACACACACATAGAGAGAGTCACAAAAGGCCTATAGATTGCATGGTGGAACACGCTAGGGAGGGAGAGGCTAGTTGGATGAGTGCATGAGGGATGCAAATGGAGTAGAGAGAGAGAGAGAGAGAGAGAGAGAGAGAATATTTGACAGTGTTTAATGGGCACACCGTTACCTAAATGGTATTTTGTCTTGTTTTCGTTTAGTCTATTTTTTTGGCATTTTCAAGACTGCCTCATTTCTCCCTTCCCACTCTACCAAGAAGGCTTTTACTTTTTTCTCTCATCTTTTAAATTTAAGCAATGAAGACCCCTCTCTCTACTTCCAAAGGGGTTTCCAAAAGGAGTGTCCAAGACACTGCTTTTAGGCACCACCTATACATGCTTTTACCCTAAGAAGTATTGTTAGTAGCAACTCTATTTGGTTGATAGCTTTGGCTATCAAACAAACAGCTTTGGCTGCATTTGAAACTATTTCAAAGATATGAGTGAGAGACAGAGAGAGGAATCAACTTTTTGTATGCATCTCTGGGTATGTGATGGTCTTTCGGTTTTTTTTTTTTTTGGGGGGGGGGGGGGGGGGGGTCACTTAGTAATTATGTGATTAGGTCTCCCCAATCTCAGAAAAGTAAAAAGCCTTTCAAAATATCTTAAGTACATAAGTGAAGGTGAGTTTAGGAAATGAAAAGACCCATGAATGTGACAAGTCAACAGACTTTTTGTGTCTATATAAAGAACAAGTAGTTGAGTGCACATTCATATATTTGTGTTTTTCTTTTGATTATTTTTCCTTTAGCATTTTCTTCTCTTTAGAGTCTCCTTGCACTATATAGGTGGTGAATATGTTTTTGTTTGAGCCTTTTTAAGAGCTATAGTTTCATTTTTTCTTTCATACCCTTTGTATGTGAAAATATGACTATCATGTGACTGCAGGAGATGGTGTTATTAACTTTCTTTTTTTCTCACATTTTCACATACAAAAGGATACCATAAAATGAACTTGAAAAAAAAATGCAGATTGAATAGTAAAAGGGTGTATTTTAATTGTCAAAAATTCACAGATAAAGAGTTTTAGAAATAGTCCTTGAACGTGTGCAATATACACATTTTATACATAGCGACCCCCCCCCCCCCCCCCCCCCCCCCCCCCCCCCCCCCCCCCCCCCCCCCCCCCCCGGCCATTGACACCTCTACCATCGGTGGTAAGAGACACTTTTTTTTGAGCCACCGCAGCCCCCCTTGCTCTTCCACATTGCACCACCAACTTCCAATCCCCCTCCTCTCTCAACCTCCAATTGCCCTCTCTCTCTCTCTCTCTCTCTCTCTCTCTCTCTCTCTCTCTCTCTCTCTCTCTCTCTCTCTCTTAAAATCTAATATCTAACCAATCCAAATAATTTTCTCATATTGAACTGATCATTTAATGTGGGAGAATAAACAGGAACAAGGGTTAGAATATTGACATGTACTTACAGATCTATCTCACCACGCGGCCAATGGTAAAGGGGTCCAAAAGAGAGATGGTCTATCAAAAAACAAGGCTAGCTAATGGAGCTTAAAGACCTTAGGGTTAGCTTCATTAAAGACCTCCAAAGGTTAGTGTTAAAAATTCCTTTGACCTTATGTAAGCTAGGACTGAGCTTGAGGTGGGAACCCGGCCCAAGCTTAAGGTGCTTGAGGTGCTTGTCATGCTTGATTACTAAGGTGCTTGAGGTGCTTGTCATGCTTGCTGACTAAGGTGCTTGCGGTGCTTGTCATGATTGCCGATTAGAGAGCTTGAGGTGCTTGTGGGAACACCACCCTAGCTTGAGATGCTTTGTCATGCTTTCTCACTAAGGTGCTTGAGGTAAGGTGTGCAAAAGTCAAAGTCTATCCTTATAAGGAGGGGCGAGCCCTACAAGAGGGGAGTAGAGAGAGAACACACACAACCTCACACAAGGTAAGCTTGGTACAAAGAAAGCATTTAGGACACTTGTCAAGTTCCTCCTCATGTTTCCCTCATGGTGTGCCTATAGCCTATTAGTTGTCCACCCAAGGGGTTTAATGATAATTTAGCATAATTAATTAATAGTTTTTGCATTTATCAAGTCCTCTCTCTCAAAGGGGAAAGGGGGACACTGGTCCCAAGACTACCTTGTTGCTTGTAATACCTCCTACTTATTATTGGCTAGGCCTGGAGGGGTCCAATGAGCTTCAAGCATGTGCTACAAGGGGGGGTCTACCAAGGAAGCTAGGCGCATGCTTAGGGGGTATACTCTCCCACACACACACACACACACACGCACACTCATTGTGTGAAGTGCAAAGTGCAAGATCTCCATCTCCTTCTCCAAGCTAGTAGAGAAGTTGAGAGCCTACACCAACACTCTTGGCTATGGAATGCAAATCCAACCAAGAGCCATGTTTCAATGCTCAAGCTTGCCATCTTCTCCATCTTCATTACTATGCTTTTATGTATGCTAGCAAGAAGAGTGATTATAAGTGAGGAACTAATTCTTTCTCCTATGAAATGTTTCTTCTTCCTCTTCCCTACCCTCATTCCCTGCTAGCTCTCTCCACCTTCGAAGGTGTTTGAGGTCTTGGGACTAAGGCTTGGGATAGTTAATGCTTTTCACAAAGTTTATGTTATGCTCGTGATGCATGAATCTTTCCATCTTCATTGCATCACCTAGATCAAAAGGAACACAAAGACTGTATTGTAACAAGTCTGTCTTGAAGTGAGAAACTATAATACAAATGCCTATTGGAGGGGGGACCGGCTCCACATAAATCTGATCCTCAAGTGTTGTCATATTCTCTAAATTCTCTCTATCTTGCAAGAGTATTGTTCATGTCAAGTTAACTAGATGCTATGTTTATGTTGCTACCATCAATTAAGTTCACCCGCTATGCTCACAAAGTAGTTTCATAAAAGTACTTCTCTAATTTCCGCTACTCTCAAAGTTAATAGGCCACTTCCATTACATTGGTATCATAGCATTTGGTTCTCTTTTCTTGCTTAAGAAGAGAGGTCCTTAAGTAGCCTATAAATGGTTGATTTTGTTAATTATATTAGGGTAAGTGGGATTGGGATCTATTATCGATTTTGTTGTGCCACTATGTGGGATATGGTGCACACCTCGAGAGTTTTGGACTTAACAATGGAGTCTTTTTCGACTTGCCTATGGCTTTACCTATATTGAGCCATAAGAAGTCCAAAAGGATCTAGCCCTTGCAACTGTGCAATATTAGCCCCACTCCACTACTCTCTATAATTAACCACTTCGAGCCGTGGGTGTAGATACTTAAGTGATAATTTTCAAAGGCTAAGAAGAGTGGCAACTAAAGTTTTGAATTTCCAAAGCATACACTAAGTAAGTACACAAATTTTGTTAACATGGCTGAGACTGAGAATAACCAAGAGAATAGAATGAACATTGATAGCTTTGATTTTGCACATGAAGGTCCTAATGATGATGCCCCCATGTTCGTCAATTATCTCATTAATGGGAAACCCTGCTTTGCAAGCCAAAGTTACTCAACAACTTCGCGCTTATGGGATTTCCCTTCCTCTCCAAGAGGAGAGAGAGCTTAGGAGGCCTCTTGAAGAGAGCCCCAAAAGAAGACTCTCTCCCATACGAGAGGAGGAATCCAAAGAGTAGGAAAGATATAAAACTTTAAGTTCCTTTGAAGATGTGGCTCCACGAAGATGGCGGTCTAGACGATCACCAACTCCTCCCAAAAGGAAAATATCAACACACAATCCTTCTCCTCATCACCTTGAAAGGGAAGAGAGGAAACAAAGGAAGAAAAGGGCAAGAAAGAGGTCACCCTCTTCTCCTTCTTCTTCACCTTCCTCTTTTTCCGACAAAAGCTATGGCTATTCTCCTAGAGAATACAAGAGGGGAGGACATCGCAAAACATACCCTGCATAGCAAAGGTCACAAAAGATCAAGAAGTTCACAGAGGGAGGAAAGAGTATCTCTTTTCTCTCATATGATGGCACCTTTGGTATCACCGACAAAGTATTGGCCTTCATCCATCAATTTGATGCGGCCTTTGGAGACGAGGGCTTCACAAAGTCCTCCAAGCTACACCATGTAGCTATGAACTTCCAAAAATTGGCTCGTCAATGGTGGGCTAGTCTTCATGGCAATGGCAAATCCACAAAGACATGTAAAACTCTACGATTTTCCATCATGAAGCAGTTCCTTGCAAGCAATGCAAAGGACAAAGTGTTCACCAAATGGTGCAATTTGAAGCTTCTCTCTCATGAGTCTATCCAAAAATATGTAGACACGTTTTGGGGTTTACATCTCAAGGCTATTGTCTTCCAAAAGATAGACTTTGCCGAGAAAAAGCAACAAGTCTGTGTGGGATTACTTGAAGAGATGGCCGAATATGTCAATTCAACGGCATGGTTCTATCACCAAAGTAATCCATCACACCATGGTTTCTTCACGCATCAATTTCCAACAAGGGGCTAGACGGAATGTCAAGCCCATGGAAAACAAAGACAAAAATGATGCAAAAGGGAAAACCAATGCCCAAAAGCTTACAACAACAACAACAATCTGTCCAAGGAGAAGGGAGTTTACAAAGGCAAAAACAAACTCTCTCCTGAAGAGCTTGATGCTTTTCGCAAGGACCATAAGTTTTTTAAGTGTGGGGGCAAGGACATGGCTATCGTTCTTGCCCCAAGAAAAATGCTTGCAATGAGACTCCTAGGGCTTCCACCATCAAAGCTCCAAAAGAGCATGCTCATTGCAAAGGATCATCTCTCTCCTATGCTTGCGGAAAGGTAAGGGAGCATGATGCCTTCATCTTGTTTAATCGTGGCTCTTTGATCGTGGCTCTACTCACAACTTCATATCAACGGAGTTGGCCACCAAGTTGGGCATTCAAGCTTTTGAGATGGGAGATATTTTAACTGTTGACACAGCTTTCAAGGGACAATAGGCCTCTGTTACTCCCTTGATTGGGAAGTTGAGTCTTCATGTCCAAAGCTATGTCGACAAAGAAGACTTTTTCATCTCTCCTCTCCAACATGAGGATGCTATCCTAGCGGCGCCATGGTTTGATTGCATGGCTGCCAACATGAAGTTCCCTAAAAGGAAAATCTACTTCACCTACAAGGGAAAGAACATGTATACAGATGCTAGTGAGTGTGGTTGTACTATAGCACTTGTAAATCCTACTACTTTTGATAAATCGATGAAGAGCTTAGTTTCTGCGTACATGATTTTTGTCAAAGAGTCCCTAAAAGATCCTAATGTTTCATCAAATGTAAATGGTAGGAATCAAGAAGCATTAAACTTGCATAAAGTATTCCAAGATATGTTCATCGATGATATCCCTATGGACTTACCTCCAAAATGAGGGGATCATGACCATTGCATTGAGCTCCTTCCAAGAAGCTCATTGCCTAACAAGCCTCCTTATCAAGTTTCTCAAGCTCAACAACAGGAGATCATGAGGCAAGTACAACAATTGGTTGACAAAGGGATGGTGAGGCCTAGCTCCTCTCCCTTTTGTTCTCCAGTCCTTTTAGTGCAAAAGAAAGATGGTCCATACCGTATGTGTGTGGACTATCGAGCATTAAACCATATCACTATCAAAAACAGATTTTCCATGCCTCGGGTAGAAGATCTATTTTTGATGAGCTACAAGGCTCTACCTACTACATTAGGATTGACCTTAAAAGTGGCTATCATCAAATAAGGATAGTGAATGAAGATATCATAAAGACCTCATTTTGTACAACATTTGATCTTTATGAATATCTAGTCATGCCTTTTGGATTGACTAATGCACCAATTGTCTAATGGAGAAAATCTTTAGACCCTATCAAAAATTCAATGGAGTGTTCTTTGATGATATCATCATCTACTCTAAGTCTTTGGAGGAACACAAACAACATCTCTAAGTGATGTTTCAAGCATTGAGGGAGAACAAGCTTTTTCTCAACCAAAAGAAAAGTAAATTTTCCTTCAAGAGATTCAATACCTAGGTCATGTTATCTCTCAAGATGGTATCAGTATGGATCCATCAAAGTTAGAGGTAATAAAAGCATGGCCTAATCCAAGGAATCTACATGAGCTTTATTGGTATGTGTGCATACTATAGACGCTTCATAGAAAACTTTTCTCAAATAGAAGGATCACTACATGACTTAACTAAGAAGAACGTTAAGTATTTATGGATTGCTAAGGAGCAAAATTCTTTTGACAAGCTCAAAGAAAAGCTTACGTCCCAACCACTCCTCATGCTTCTGGATCTCTCAAAGCCATTTGAGGTCCAATGTGATGCTTGTGGTGATTGCCTTGGAGCATTTTTGCTTCAAGAAGGGCATGCCATAGTATATGAGAGCCGAAGGCTCAATACAGATGAATGTGTCTTAGGCATTTATGAGAAAGAGATTTCTACATGCCTTAGACACATGGAAGCACTACCTATTGGGGAATCCATTTATTCTACGAACCGACCACCAAAGTCTCAAGTACTTTATGACAGAAACCAAGCTTTCCGAAAAGCAAATGAGGTGGTAAATTTTCTTTCGCAATTTAATTTCCATATTGTTCACATTGCAATAAACTGGCTGATGCACTTTCACAACGACCAAAACTAAATGCGGTGTCTATAGCTACTCACAATGATCTATCTTCTATGATAGATGAGTATGCTATTGACCCTGACCATAGAGACATAATATCAGCCCTTGCTTTGGGGAAGAAAGAGGAACCATTCACCTTGCAAGATGGTTGTCTTCTCCACGGCAATAGGCTATATCTTACCCACTCCCTTCGTGAGAAAGTCATGTATGAATCCCATGCTCCTCCCTATGCGGGGCATAGGGACATTCAACTACTCTCCAAGGAGTAGAAATGTACTTTTATTGGCCTACCATGAAAGTGGATATACAAGAGTATGTTTCAAAATGTGTAGTATGCCAAAAGACCAAGTATAATAGAAGGGAGCAACGTGGATTACTCCAGCCATTGCCTATCCCAAATTCACCATGGGAGAGTGTATCCATGGATTTTATCTTTGTATTACCCAAGTCTATCCATGGGAATACGAGAATATGGACAATAGTCGATAGGTTTAGCAAGCAAGCACACTTTATTCCTGTCAAAAAGACTACTAAGGCACACCAAATGGAAACTCTCTTCATATCATAGATTTTCAAACACCATGGATTACCAACATCCATCGTGTCAAATAGAGATCCTAGAATGACCAATAATTTTTGGAAAGGTCTCTTTGAAAATCTAGGAGCAAGATTGAATTTCTTTTTGGCCTATCACCCACAAACAGATGACCAAAGTGAGATAGCCAATCTTACGATACTCAATCTACTAAATACTTATGTTACAGAAGTAGATTAACGCTCACAATGGGAAAAATACTTACCTCTTGTAGATTATGCCTACAATAATATTTTGCATACTTCTACGGGAAAAGCACCTTTGAAATAATTGAGGGAAGACCTAAAAGTCCCTTGCTACTTAAAGTACATTGGAAGATCTTCGTTGTTGATGAGTATACCCGTAACCTACAAGAATCTTTTCAAAAGATTAAGGAGGCTATATCCATCTCTCAACAAAGGCAAGTTGTTGCTGACAAGCACAGAAGGGCCTTAACGTTCAAAGAAAATAATTGGGTCTTACTTAAGTTTCCTAAGGCTCAATTGAGGAAAACGACGGGCAAAAATCCTACGGGCCATCAAAAGTATTATGCTAAGCTAGAAAAAAGATACTATGTTTCTTTCCAAATCATGTGCTTACAGATCTATCTCACCACGGGGCCAATGATAAAGGGGTCCAAATGAGAGATGGTCTATCAAAGAGAAAGGCTAGCTAATGGAGCTTAAAGACCTTAGGGTTAGCTTCATTAAACACCTCCAAAGGTTAGTGTTAAAAAGTCCTTTGACCTTAGTTAAGCTAGGGCTAAGCTTGAGGTGGGAACCCGGCCCAAGCTTAAGGTGCTTGTCGTGCTTGATGACTAAGGTGCTTGAGGTGCCTATCGTGCTTGATAACTAAGGTGCTTGAGGTGCTTGCTGATTAAGGTGATTGTCGTGCTTGCCGACATGAGAGCTTGAGGTGCTTGTGGGAACACCACCCAAGCTTGAGGTGCTTTGTCATGCTTCCTTACTAAGGTGCTTGAGGTAAGGTGTGCAAAATTCAAAGTCTATCCCTACAAGGAGGGGGCGAGCCCTACAATAGGGGGTAGAGAGAGAACACACACACCCTTACACAAGGTAAGCTTGGTACAAAGAAAGCATTTATGACACTTGTCAAGCTCTTCCTGATGTTGCCCTCATGGTGTGCCTAAAGCCTATTGGTTGGCCACCCAAGGGGTCCAATGATAATTTTTAGTATAATTAATTAACACTTTTTGCATTTATCGAGTCCTCTCTGTCAAAGGGGAAAGGAGGACACTTGTCCCAAGACTACCCTTGTTGCTTCTAATAACTCCTGCTTGTGATTGGCTAGGCCTAGAGAGGTCCAATGAGCTTCAAGCATGAGCTAAAAGGGGGGGTCAACCAAGGAAGCTAGGGGCATGCTTGAGAGGTATACTCTCCCACACACACACACACACACACAAAACACACATTGTGTGAAGTGCAAAGTGCAACAGCTCCATCTCCTTCTCCAAGCTAGTAGAGAAGTTGAGAGCCTACACCAACACTCTTGGCTATGGAATGCAAATTCAACCAAGAGCCATGCTTCAATGCTCAAGCTTGCCATCTTCTCCATCTTCATTACTATGTTATTATGTATACTAGCAAGAAGAGTGATGATAAGTGAGGAACTAATCCTTTCTCCTATGAAATGTTTCTTCTTCCTCTTCCCTACCCTCATTCCCTGCTAGCTCTCTCCACCTTCA
>NC_140935.1:162342137-162642137 GCF_014529385.1 Adiantum capillus-veneris
GGAAGAGGGGAATGTTTGGTGGACATAGCGAACTGACACGTAAAAGACGGATATACATCAAACTTTGTTGTACCGCTCAATTTTTCAAAAGAAACAGTGTAATTTTGCTAATGAGGATTCTTAATTGTAATATATATTCTTTCATTCCCTCTTAGCCTCTCTGAGCCTACACACCATGTAAGTGGCCGAATGGCCGTTGGAAAGTCCCCCTAGCTCTTAAGTCAAAACCCTTAGTTTTGAAAAATACACAATCATTATCTTTGAAAAGAATTGGATGTCGACTGTGAGAGCTCTTTGCTGCTATAAACTGTAATCTTCTTTTCTCCTTGTCTGGTAATCAGAATTCGATTCCGAATAGCACATTTTGTTCCTTGTCTCTTCCTCTACAATCTAAGTGTAATCATTCTCAATTTTGTTGTGTTTCGTGACGTCTTGTTTGTGAGCTAAATGCATTGAATGGATGTCTTAAATGGTTGTCTTTTTATGTTTTGACCTTGGAAAAGTGTTTCTATGCTTAAGGGGGACCTTTTCGTGTAGTTCTGTTTCAATTTTTTGCACATTTTTTGTGATGGATCGTGATTTATGTACCTTCCTAGATGGATGCAAACCTTGGTAGGAATGTGTCTTGAGGTGTTTTCATACCTCTCCTTAAGTTTCGTTGCATTCCGAATTCGTTTGGATGTTGAAAAGGTGTGATGACCTAGAGCAGTGAGATCAAACATAGACTGATTTTTTTACTAGAAAGTGGTTGATTTGCTTTTGTAGTAGTATGAATAGTCCTTTAAGTTCACTTTTGTGAAATTGACACTCTCATTAAGTCTCTGTGCCCCATCCCTAGTCGCTTCCTTGCATATTGACATCATGTTAGTAACAAAAAGCTATGTTGTAGACGTCCTTCACATCGACCCGCTAACACAATGAAACTTTGAAAAGGTAGAGGAAGCACCCTACTCCCCACCTCTACAAAGTTTCATGGCCATCGCAAGCCATCTCGATGGTCAAGGACAACACAATCGCCAATTCTTTGCGGCTGGGCCCTTGACAACCCAATTGAAAAAAATTGGCGATTGTACAGGGCCGAACCCACGAGACCATAGTGGATGGCCATGAAACTTTGCAAGGATAGGGGAAGCATCCTAGTCCGTGTCCCTTAAAGTTTCAAGGCCATCACAAGCCAGATCGATGATCAAGGACGATAAAATCGCCAATTTTTTGTCGTTGGGCCCTTAGCAAGCCCAATGGCAAAAAATTGACGATCGTGCAACACCTAACCTATGAGATAATAATAAATGGCAATGATACTTTTTAAGGGTGTGGGAAGCATCCTACTCCCCGCACACCTACAAAGTTTCATGGCCATCAAAAGCCGTCTCGATGGTCAATGGTGGCACAATTACCAATTTTTACCGTTGGGCCCTTGGCGAGCCCAATGGAAAAAATTTGACGATTGTGTATGGCTTGACTGACGAGACGGCAACAAATTTCCATGAAGCATTGCAAGGTAGGAGAAGCATCCTACTCCCCACCCCTACAAAGTTTCATGGCCATCGCATATTGGGGCAACACAATCGCCAAGATCCCAATCGCCATGATGTGCAATCGTCAGAAGCATCCTTGTAGCAGATCGTCAGAAGATCGACAGTCAAGGGTAGCACAATCGCCAATTTTTTGTAGTTGGGAAATTGGTAATTGTGCAAGGCTTGACTGTTGAGATAGCAATAGATGGCAATGAAACTTTGCAAGGGTAGGAAACCACCCTACTCCTCACCCTTCCAAATATTCATTGCCATTGCAAGCCATCTTGATGATCAAGGGCGACACAGTCACCAATTTTTTTCCGTTGGACCCTTAGCGAGCCCAATGGAAAAAACTTGGAGATTATGCACGACCTAACTGACGACACGACAAGAGATAGCTATGGAACTTTGCAAGGGCAATAAAAGCACCCTACTCCATGTCTGTGCAAAGTTACATGACCATTGTAAAGCCACCTCGACAGTTAGGGACAACACAATCGCTAATTTTTTTGTCATTGGGATCCTTGTGGATCCTTGGCAAGCCCAATGGCAAAAAATTGGCAATTATACAAGGCCTGACCAACGAGACAAAAAAAGATGAAAATGAAACTTTGGAGGGGTAGAGGAAGCACTCTTCTCACCATATTTGCAAAGTTTCATGGCCATCGCGCAAGCCATTTTGATGGTCAAGGGAAACCAGGAGGGCAACACAATCGCCAATTTTTTGCGGTTGGGCCCTTTGCGAGCCTAATGGCAAAAATTGGCGATTGTACAAGGCCTAGATAACCATGAAACATTGCAAGGATAGATCTTAGTCCTTGCTCTTACAAAGTTTCATGGCCATCGCAAGCTGGAGCGACGATCAACGGTGGCATAATTGCCAATTTTTTGTCGTTGCGTCCTTAGCTAGCCCAATGGGAAAATATTGGCGATTGTGCAACACCTAACCTATGAGACAACAATAGATGGCAATGAAACTCTACAAGGGTGGACGAAGCACCCTAATCCCCACCCCTTCAAAGTCTCAAGGCCATCAAAAGCCTTCTCCACAGTCAATAGTGGCACAATTGCCAAATTTTTTGTGTTGGGTCGTTGGCAAGCCCAATGGTAAAATTTGGCAATTGTGCAGGGCATGATCGACAAGACAACAATAGATGGCCATGAAGCTTTGTAGGGGTATAAAAAGCATCCTACTCCCCACTCTTACAAAGTTTCATGGCCATCACACACCGGGTTGACACTCAAGCGCGGAACAATCACTAATTGTTTTGCAGTTTGGCTTGATTGTCAAGACTACAAGAGACTGCAACAGATGACAATGAAACTTTGCAAGGGTAGAGAAGCATCTTACTCCTCACCCTTCCAAAGTTTCATTGCCATTGCAAGTTGTCTTAACGGTCAAGGATGACACTATTGCCAATTTTTTGTTATTGGACCCTTAACGAGTCCAATGGCAAAAATTTGGAGATTGTGCAGGGCTTGATCGACAACACGACAATGGATAGTCATGAAAATTTTTAGGGACAAGGAAAGAACCCCTCTCCCTGTCCCTGCAAATTTTCATGGACATTGCAAGCCGTCTTGATGGTTAGGGACAACACAATCACCAATTTTTTGCCTTTCGACCCTTGGCAAGCCCAATGGCAAAAAATTCGCGATTGTGCAGAGCCTAACCAACGAGACAAAAACAGATGGCAATGAAACTTTGCAAGGGTAGAGAAATTATCATACTACCTGCCCCTACAAATTTTCATGGCCGTTGCAAGCCATCTTGATAAGGCACCTGTTATGCAAAAAATGGCACTGACAAAAATTCTGCACAAAATGATGAAATAGCCTGTGCAGTACTTATTGCCTGTAGTGAAAACGGAGGCTGAAATGAGCCCGAATCAAAAATCTGCTCATTTCGGCCTCTGTTTTCACTACAGGAAGTACTGCACAAGCTATTTCATCATTTTGTGCAGAATTTTTGTCAGTGCCGTTTTCTGCATAACAGGTGCCTCATAGTCTTCTACGGTTTGTGCTATATAGCACGTGTTGTTCCTGCTCCATTTCTCCTATTTTCGGGCAATTTTCACATCAGGTGTAGCATTTACCATGGTTGACAACAACACAGATGTGTTCAAGATGTTTGCTGCTGAGGACAAGTTGGATGGGGACAACTACCCTATGTGGGCTTATATGATGCAACATGTTCTTGTGTCAAAGGGCGTCTGGAACATTGTGCAGGGCATTGATGTACGTCCTGGTTCTGAGGATGTAGGCAATGTTGAGGATGTTGCAGGTCTTGCTGCAAGGATTGCTGCTATTAGAATTGTTTTGCCTATGGCAGAACAAACTCATTGGGATGTAAAGGATGCGCAAGCTCATGCATTGATTGCGTTGTTTGTGAAGCGCACCACTGATCCTCACATTCGTTCAGCAAAATCTATAAAACAGGCTTGGGATATTCTAGCAAGTCTTTATGCAAGTCACAATGAGGCTAAAATTGCTTTGTTGCGTAAAGAGCTAGAGTCGAAGATTATGCATGAGGAAGATGACATGGACACTTTCCTTGCTAGTGTCAAGGATATCAATGAGCAACTTATTTCTGCAGCAGCATGTGAAGTCATTTTAGACAGTTCCCTTGTGCAGACTGTTCTTGATGCCTTACCAGATTCTTACCAGACTTTTGCTAGTACTAGGATACTGATGACCCAAGGAAATCCTGAAGTTGTCAAGTTTGATGCATTATGCACATTGTTGTTGCAAGAGTCACTTTCCAAAAAAAACAGAACTAGGCAGCGTGCAGTTGAACAGGCTTTTATTGCTTCTCAAAGAAAGGGTGGTAACAGCAATGCGGCCACTTCTCATGGTTCTGCTGCGAGTGGCAAAACTTCTATTCCTAATGCTTCTGCTAGCAGCAATTCGTCTGGAAATTATGGTGATAAGGGCAAAAAGAAGATGCGTTGCCATTATTGTAAAGCTAATGATCACTTGATCAAGTTGTGTCCTAAGTTGAAGGCCAAAGAGGCTAAGAAGAAACAGGGTGGTTCCACTACAAATGCTGGTTTCACTACAAATGCAACCATTGTTGAGTCTTCTGTGAAAGGAGACTGTGTTGCTAATGTTGATGCAGAATGGGCTTTTAGCGCAGAGTGCACTTACAATCCTGCTGTCCATGATGCATTCTTGTCAGTTGTTGCTGCAGATTCACATGTGTGGTATTTTGGCAGTGGTGCTACAAAGCACATTACCTCACATCGTGAATTGTTTACCTCTCTCGAGTCTGTTCCTCGTGGGAATTGAGTTACTTGTGCCAACAATGTTTCTTATCCGATTCAGGGAGTTGGGAAGATTGTTCTTACTACTGCAAATGGCAGTTCCTTCACACTTGTTGATGCACTTTATGTACCTGGGATCAAGAAGAATCTCTTGTCTGTATTCGCACTTGCTAGACTTGGACTTGTAGTAAAATTTGTGGATGACAGATGTACAGTTCATGATCTCAATTTTGGTGATGAAATTGTTACATATGGCCTTTTGTGCAGTGGGCTGTATAAGCTCACTTTGTATGACAAGTGTGGACAAAATTTTGCAAATGCTGTTGCAGATTCAAGGGCTATTTCAGATGCTAAATTTTGGCATGCACGTTTTGGTCATCTGAATTTTGCCAGTTTGCTGCGTTTGCAGAAATCTGATATAGTTGCTTCTTTGCCACCTCTTGAAGCACCTGTCAAACATGTTTGTGAAGGTTGTGTTTTGGGTAATATGCAGCGTTCTAAATTTCCAAAGGATGGTTCAGTTCGGGCCACATGCAGGTTGCAGCTTGTGCATAGTGATGTTTGTGGGCCCATGCAAACTCCGTCCTTGGGCAATTACCTGTACTTTGTGACTTTCATTGATGATTACTCCAGGCATGCATGGGTATTTACGCTTAAAGTGAAGTCCGAAGTTTTTATGTGCTTCAAACAATTTCTGGCTATGGCTGAAAATGTCTCGAAATGTACTATGGGCACCCTCCATTCCGATCGAGGGGGGGAGTATATGTCTCATGAATTTAATGCATTTCTGGCTAGTCGTGGGATAAAACAATGTACAGTGCCTTATACACCTCAGCAAAATGGTGTTACTGAGAGGAAAAACAGGTCACTGACGGAAATGGCACGATGTATGGTCAAAAGTCAAGCTTTGCCGCATTCTTTTTGGCTTGAGGCCATCATGTGTGCCACTTATGTACTTAACAGGTGTCCTACGAAAGCTTTGCAGTCTATTAATCCATATGAATCATGGCATGATAGAAAGCCTTCTATTGAGCACATGCGTGTTTTTGGATGTTTGGCATATGCTTTCGTGCCACAAACACAACGCAGAAAATTGGATCATAAGGCTGTCAAATATATTTTTGTTGGTTATAGTGCTGAAAGCGAAGGTTACACGTTATATCATCCGCAAACAAAGCGTATTTTGGTTCCACGAGATGTAGTGTTTGTGGAAGATTCTGTTCAACCCTTGCTGTCATGTACTAGAGACAGTAATGTAAGCTCACAGCACATTTATGACACTTTGTTGCCTCTTTTCAAGGGTGGAAATATGAATGTAGTTTCCAATGAGGAAAATGTATAGCCTATGGGCGTTTCTGAAAATGCTACAGATCAACCTATTACTGATGCAGATGTACATGATGTACTTGATAAGGAAAGGGCTAAAAATGAGCAGGCTAGAGGTATGCCAAAATGGCTAGTGCACACTTTGCGTGACAGTAAATTGGATGCACCTTTGTCTAGTCGTACTCGTTCAGGCTCTCGCCACGCATCTTATGCATCAGATTGTTATGCTTTGGTTCTGTCTAGCTTACATGATGTTGAGGAGCCTCTATCTTTTGATGAAGCACAGAATTCAAAAAATTGGATGGCTGCCATGCAATCAGAATATGATGCACTTATAGAAAATGACACATGGACTTTATGTGATTTGCCTCCTGGAAAAAAGGCCATTGGTACGAAGTGGGTCTACAAGTTGAAACGCAAGCCGGATGGTGAGATCGATCGCCATAAGGCTCGACTTGTTGCAAAGGGTTATGCTTAGCAAAAAGGCATAGATTATGAAGAGACTTTTGCTCTTACTTGTTGTATGACTACTGTGCATTTTCTATGTGCATTGGCACCTCATTTTGGTTGGGATGTACATCAATCAGACGTTGTTACTGCTTTCTTGAATGGTGACATATTTGAGGAAGTTTATGTAACGCAACCTCGTGGTTTTGTCATAAAAGGACAAGAGGACAAAGTGTGCATATGTAAGAAGGCTTTGTATGGGTTGAAGAAATCTCCTCATGCTTGGTATGAGAAAGCTGACACTCATTTGGTTAAACAAGGCTTTCGTAACAATCCAACAGAAAGCACATTGTACGTAAAGCGTGAGGGTGATGTACTTCTCATTGTGGTTCTTTATGTCGATGATTTGCTGATCACTGGACCAAATGAGAGACATATTGCTGAATTTAAGGCTGATTTGAATGCTACTTTCAAGATGAAAGATTTGGACTGTTGCATCATTACTTGGGTATACAGCTTAAGCAGTGTGATGGTGGTATTGCCTTGTGTCAAAAAAGTTACATAGAGGCATTGCTATGTAAGTTTGGACTTGAGGATTGCAAACCTATTGCCACTCCCATGGAAACAGGTTTGAAGTTGAGTCTACATGATGCTGGCGATCCTGTTGATGTCACTCTTTACCAAACTGTTGTTGGCTGCCTCATTTATGTATGCAACACGAGGCCAGATATTCAGTTTGCAGTCTCACAGGTCAGCAAATTTATGCATAGCCCAGGGTCTAAGCATTGGCAGGCTGTCAAGAGGATTTTCTGCTATCTTAGTGGCACTTTACATCTTGGCTTGTTTTATCCCAAGGGGGGATCATTGCCGCCAGACTTACATGCTTTTTCGGACTCAGATTGGGCTGGTTGTTTTGACACGCGAGTGTCCACAAGTGGTTTTTGTTTCATGCTTGGAAGTTCATGTATATCATGGTTGAGCAAGAAGCAACCTACTGTGGCCACTTCGAGTTGTGAGGCTGAGTACAGGGCAGTCTTCACAGCTACGGTTGAGTGTGTATGGCTCAGACGCCTTATGGCTGATTTGGGTGTTGGACAAGACACTGCCAACACTATCTACACTGACAGTCAGAGCGCATTGGCAATTGCGAGGAACCCAGTTTTTCATGCTCGCACAAAGCACATTGAGGTGCATTACCACAATGTCAGGGAGAGGCTCTCACCAAGAGATCAGCTTGGCTTATGTTCCAACACAGGACAACCTTGCCGATCTTTTCACAAAGGCATTGTCTTGTGAGAAGCTTGAAGCTTTCCATAAAGCTTTGGGCTTACTCCCCTTTGTGGACTGATCATGTCCTCAGGGCATGGCACTTCCCTTTACTCATGTGCCAGCTCTCGTTCACCGCATCACTCCAGGGGGGATTTGTTACCATATACATGTGGTAGTGATGTGTGTGAACACACTAGGACCGCCGGGGCATTTTTTCCCTCTTTAGGATGTTTTTTCCCCCGAGCATTGTATATACGCCCATCACTCTAGGGCTATCTATATTTCCATTGCATACTAAGTAACACACTCTCTATTGTGTGCCTTGAGCTTCCTCCATCTTCTCCAAGCTGTGTGTGTTTCTCTGCAACCCTAATTCCAACAGAAGCATCCTACTTTGCACCTTGCAAAGTTTCATGACCATCGCAAATCAAATCGATGAACAAAGACAACACAATAGCCATATTTTTTGTCATTGGGCCCTTGGCGAGAGCCCAACGACAAAAAAATGGCAATGTAACTTTACAAGGATATGGAAGCACCCTATTTTCCACCCTTGTAAATTTTCATGGCCATCACAAGCCGTCTCAACAATTAAGGGCGGCACAATCACGAATTTTTTACCGTTGGGCCCTTGGCAAGTCCAATGGCAAAAATTTGGCAATTGTGTGAGTGTGACCATTGATTGATAAGATGAAAAAAGACGGCAATGAAACCCTAATCCCCGCTTGTGCAAAGTTCATGGCCATCGTAAGTTGGATCAACAGTCAAGGATGACATAATCACCAAATTCTTTTGTCGGGCCCTTAGCGAGCCCAATGACAAAAATTAGCGCTCCACAATTGCCAATGACAAAAAATTGGCAATTGTGGAGCACTTGACTGACGAGACAGTAATGGATGGCAAAGAAAATTTGTACGAGTAGGTAAAACACCCTACTCCCCACCTCTCTAAGGTTTCATGGCCATCAAAAGCAGTCTTGATGATTAACAGTGGCACAATCATCATTTTTTTGTTGTTGGGCCCTTAGCGAGCCCAATGGCAAAAATTGGTGATTGTGCAGGGCTTGACCGATGAGACAGCAATGAAACTTTTCAAGGATGGCGGAAAGCATTCTACTCCCTACCCCTATAAAGTTTCATGGCCATCACAAGGCCTCTCGATGGTCAAGGATGGCACAATCACCATTTTTTTGCCCTTGGGTTGTTGGCGAGCCCAATGGCAAAAAATTGGTGATTGTGCAGGGCCTAACCATCCACACGACATCGGATGGCAATGAAACTATGTAGGGGTAGGGGAAGCACCCTTTTTATTTCTCCCACAAAGTCTGAGGGCCATCACAATCCGTCTCGATGGTTAAGGACGGCACAATCGCCAATTTTAGTTGTTGGGCCCTTGGCAAACCCAATGGCAAAAAATTGATGATTGTGTAGGGCCTGACCGACAAGACAAAACATATGGCAATGAAACTTTGCAGAGGTAGCAGAATCACCCTACTCCTTGCCTTCCCAAAGTTTCATGGCCATGGCAAGCCATCTCAATGGTCAAGGGTAACACAATTGCCAATTTTTTGTGGTTGGGCCCTTGGCGACGAGCCCAATTGGAAAAATTTAACAATTGTGTAGGGCCTGGCCAACGAGATGACAAAGGATGACCATGAAACTTGGCAAGGGTAGGAGATGCATCCTAGTCCTTGCTCATGCCCTCTCTCATGAGATTCCTGTGTGTGTAGCCACCCTTGTGTGGACAAGTTCATCTTGAACTCTCCCATGCAACCATGTGTGGCCGTTCTTAGGTAGACAAGTCCGCCTAAAATTTGTCCATGCACCAATGTGCAATCGTAGCCAAGTCCGCCTAAAACTCATCCATCAGCCATAAATACCGGCCACCAACCAATGTTTTTGACCACTTTTCATCCATCATCCAGTTACAATATTTTGATGAAAAGGAATATTCCAATTTTTGGTTTTTTGGTGAGTGATTTTTCTCACGCATGATGGCTTCTCCTTAGAATGGGGGACTTACAAATGTTCATTTTTGAGATTAAAAATTACAAGGGGTTAAATGACTGCTTTCCATCTTGGCTTCTTATCCTTGAATGCCGATTGACGATGAGCAGAAGCTCAAGTTCTCCTTGTTAACTACCTTTGCTAACATGTCCGTAGGATTCTTGCTTGTGTGCACCTGTTCAAGATTTAGTTGTCCCCCTTGCAAAAGAGTACATATGAAGTGATCTCTCACCTCGCTATGCTTTGTCCTTGAGTGAAAGGCCGAACTATTCACAAGATGAGTGGTGCTTTGACTATCTCTATACAAGACATAATTGTTTTGTTTGTACTCAAGCTCCTCCAAGAATGTGTAAAGTCACAAAATCTCTTTGCTGGCCTCCGTTAAACTTATATATTCCGCTTATATAGTAGAAAGTGAGACCACTTTTTGCAGCTTTAAAGCCCAACTTACTACTGTGCCTCCGACCGTGAAGACGTATGTAGTAGTGCTTCTTTGAGTGTCTTTGTCACCTGCCATATCAGCATACCCTTGCAAGAAAATATGAGTGCCTCCAAAACACAAAGCATTTGTCTTGTCCCTTTAAGATACCTAAGTATCCACTTCACATCTTGTTGATGCTCTTTACTTGGATTGTCCATGAACCTACTCACAACTCCCACTGCATGTGCAATATCTGGCCTTGTCCAGACCGTAGCATACATTAGAGAACCTACCACTACAGCATATGGAACTTAGACATGTATAATATCTCCTCTTTTGTCTTTGGATCATATCTTTGGTTAGTTTAAAGTGACTAGCCAAAGGTGTAGAAACCGGTTTTGCATCTTGCATTGCAAACCTTTCTAGTACCTTCTTGATGTAATCCTATTGAGATAGCTTTAGTGTCTTCTTCTCAAGTATCCACTTTGCAACACCTAAATATTTCATTGAAAAAGATTTAGACAACTCTTGTTTTAGGTCTTTGATATCTTGCATGTTAGCACTTGCAATCAGCATGTCATCAACATACAACATTAGGATGATGAACTTCGCATATCTTAAATTATTTGTGTACACACCGTTGTCTGAGTTGCATCTTCTAAATTCATGATATAGCATCCAACGATTGAACTTCAAGTGCCAGTGTCTTTATGCTTGATTCAGACCATACAAGATCTTATTTAACTTGCAAACCATTTCTCTTTACTCTTTTCTTCATACCCTTTCCGTTGAAGTATGTAAATATCCTTCTCCAAATCACCATGAGGGAATGCCATGTTTACATCCATTTGCTCAAGATTTAAGTTATGAGTAGCCACAAGGCTTAAGACAAGCCTAATGGAATACATTTTTGCAACAGGAGAAGGCATGTACACCCATTTGTTTTGCAGTGCCCTCTTATCTTTATGAAACTCAACCAACTCCCATGTTTGGTTGTGATGTAATGAATCCATCTTTGCTTGCACGCTCTTCATCCATTCTTCTTTGGATCCGTGTTGCATAGCTTCTTTATATGACTCTGGCTCTCTAGAATTTGAGACCAAGGAATGATTGAAGGAAGGAACGAACCTTTTGGAAGGTCTACTTGCTCTTGTAGATCTTTGGGGCATAGGTTGAAGTTCCTCATCTGGTTGAAGTTGTTGCAAGTTGTCACCACTTGCACTCCTTGACTCTTCCTCAAGCTCCATGTACTCATCACTTGTACTTTTTCTTTGTCTTCTTTTTGAGTAATCTTTGTACAAAATTTGTTCATTAAAAATTACATCCCTACTCCTAAAGATTTCACCATCATCAGGATTCCATAGGTGATACCCAAAGTCCACTTCTCATAACCAAAGTCCACTTCCATGCTGGGCTTTGCATCTAGCTTTGACCTCATGCTTCTATCTATGTGCATGAAAGCTTCATATCCAAACACTTTGAGAAATGCAAAATTAAGTGGTTTACCTATCCATGCCTCTTTTGGAACTCCTCCATCCAGTGCTGTTGAGGGTGACCGGTTGATTAAGTACACGGACGTACTTATCGCTTATGTCCAAAGCTCAAGCGACAAGCCCGCACGTAGTTGCATGCTTAGTGCTCTCTCCATGATTTTGTTGTTCATTCTTTCCAAAAATCCATTTTATTGAGGTGTCCTTGGGGTTGTCCTTTGCCTTCAAATGCCATTGCTAGCACAAAAGCTTTCACAAGCTTGGCTATAATATTTGCCTCCAATGTTGGATGTGAGGCATTTAAGCTCAGTATCGCTTCATTTTCCACAAGAGATTTCCACCTTTGAAATATGGAAAACACGTCTGATTTATTTTTCATTGCATAAACCCATGTTTTCCTTGTTGCATCATCTATTAAAGTTACATAGTATAATGAACCACCAAGGCATAGTGTACTCGCAGGATCCCATACATTAGAATGAACAAATTCAAGTTTTTTCTTTTTTCTTTTATTTTCAATTTTTAGGAATTTTACCCTCTTTTGTTTACCGTAAACACAATCCTCATAGAACTCTAAGTCCACTTCTTTCAAATCTAGTAGACGCTTCTTTGATTGAAGGATTTGCATTTCTTTAGTACTCATATGCCCAAGCCGACAGTGCCACACCGCACCATCAACTTTTGTAGCTATTGCACAAGTTGAAGATTGCGTGCTCATTGTACACAAGTATAATGTACCAACCTTTTCTCCTTTTGCAACCACCAAAGTCCTTTTGAGATCTTCCAACATTTGTTTCTGAATGCAGTTTTTGGTACACAATATAGTGTACCAACCTTTTCTCCTTTTGCAACCACCAAAGATCCTTTTGAGATCTTCCAACGTTTGTTTCTGAATGAAATTTTGTGACCTTCATCATTCGACTAACCTGCAGAGATCAAGTTTTTGTGAAGAGAGGGAACATGCCTAACATCTTTAAGCTTCCATTCATTTCCATTTGCAGTTTTGACATAGCTTGTACTTTTCTTGATAATTGAACAAGCTTCATCATCTCCCATGTATACATACCCAAAATTACCTTTGCTCTAATATTGGAAATTTTGCTTATGTGGTGTCGCATGGAATGAAGCTTTAGAGTCAACTATCCAAGAATTGGACATTGTTTAGTGAAATAATTAGAGCATCTTGCTCTCCTTTACTTGCCACATTGGCTTTTGATGTTGGCTTGTTGTCTTGAGACTTTGACTCCTTCTTCTTGGATCAACAATCCTTCTTGGCATGGCCCTTCTTACTGTAGTTACAACACTCAAGAACTGACCTTGTGCATCACTTGCTCCACCTTGAGCGATCATGACCCTTTTGATTTTTGAACCTCTCCTTCATCCTTCCTCTTGTTTCCACTGATAGTGGAGCACTTGATGATTTACATGTGCTTCTCCTTCGCATTTCCTTGCTTAGGATACTTAAAACCATCATAAGGCTATCTAGAGTAGGGGATTGAAGGAAGCTTTTTGAGGAGCTTTCGAGAAAACTTTTCTTTAAAAATAGAATAAATGATTATTTTTTTGAAAAAGCTTTATCTATGCTCGTTTTAGTGTATTGAGTCAAAAAGACAAAAAAGCTCTCTCTCTGCTCTACGTAGCACCTACTTAGGACAACCATAGTGATTAATTGTGCTTACAAAATAGTAAAATATACACATAATATCCCAAAAACCAAAAACAGACAAGTTTGTACATCCTCTTTCATTGTACATGATCTGGTTTACGACAACAAGCAAAAGCCATCTTTACAAGTATTTGCGAGCAAACAAAACACATCTATTTATTCCCGGAATGCTCAAAGCATGCATATACAGTGGCAGACCACAAACAACATCATCTACAAAATGTGAGGTTTTTTATTGTTAGTCTACTCTATGGAATGGGCTAGTGGGTCCACTTCCACAATGTTTGGATGCAGCTCCACAAGAGATGCTGCATTCAGGGAACGCTCGACCTCATCTGCTAGTCTCTTGTCTTGCTCATGAATCTCTTGTAGGCGATGGGCTTGCATCTCTAAAACATTGTTTAGTATACGGGACACATCCTCATTGCTCTCAAACACTATCATCATACGGCCCATCCGGTGACCCATTAAGTCCAAAGCACCGCAATCACCCCATATTGAACGACAACGTCGTTCTCATTGGTGTATTGTGCAAGAAACTTCCGAAGAAATCAATGCCCACATTCCATACCCCTAACACAACAAATATTTGTTAAAGGATTTAGTGACAGGACACATGAAAATTATACTTAGAGCCAATGAAAGACGGACTGTACCTCGCATTGGTGTCCCGTCCTCCTCTCATGTCCAATCATCCTCTTGCAGCAGTGAATCGTACCAAGTATCATCTGATGGAATGTCAATGGCCTCTGGAGTCCAAGTCTGCTCTTTTCTCATAGATGACACCAACAATGTGCGCATGTTTCTACTTTTTGTCTTGCACACAGGTGTCTTACACACAACCACATTAAAGTAATCTCTTGCCAACCAGCAGTTGATGCCATATCATGCACTATTCCATAATTATCTAACCACGAACACACCTTTGTCATCGGCTATTGCCAATGCAAGTCGTGCGAGTTGTCCAAAATGGCATGCTTCCATCTTGTTCCAATCAAGGACTTCTATTTCAGACAGCCCATACATAGGTACGTTTGATGGTAGGAAAAGAATAGATGCATCCACCAATGAATTAGCAGTTGACCCATCTCGCAATGGCATCAAAAACTTCTCCACCACGTGAGGCCTGACATTGCTCAACAATGCATTTTTCAAGTCATCCTCTGTCTTGTCCCAGTCAAGATCCAGAACATAGACACGCTCGCCACCACCAGCTGCAAAACAAAAACATGATCTAAGCAAACAAGCTCTTGAATCATACTTGAACAACCATTCAACCGAGATTAGAAATTACCAATAGATGATATTGTAATTAGTGGCAAGTCTGAGACATGCAGTATTTCTGTTTCTAGACTCGTGGCAAAGTCTACCACCTCCTCTGTAGACATCTCACTTCTTTTTCATGAACAACAAGACCATATTAACAAGCTAAACAATCAAGACTATGATTCTTACGAACATCAACAGAACTCATGTTTTTCTTTCATTCTAGCCTCTTGTTGTGAGCTGGAAGAGCGATCGAACTGTTTGATCTACATAACAAAGCTAAATTGCTTAGTGAAAATGAAATGCCACCACGGTGACGGTGCTCATAAGTGAAGAGTTTTCAAATCACGGAATGATGGTACGTGTGAAGTCGTATCAAATCCCTCCCCATGAGGCAATTGATCACTAGAATCTGTTGTCGGGACATTTCTATACTTGCATGTGCTCTTTCTTCTCTTTTCCTCACTGCATCATTGTGTGCTTTTTCCATGCTTATAGGAAAATATCCCTCATCATACTCCAAGAACCAAGGTAGGCCTTGGTAAACTCTTCCCTTGAAGTTGTGGGCCACTTGCAAAGGGTTGAACACTTGCTCTAGTTTATTGATCTCAAACATTTTTTGCAAGCTTGCAATACCTTTGATGTTGAACTTACGCTTTTGCAACCATCTAATATATTTTAGAGAATCACAAGTACTCAAAAATATGTTTTGTTTTTTTAAGCAACAATATATATTGATATAACCTGCAAAGGTATCTTTTTCCTGCATACACCAATGCTTTAGCCACCTCTCATTGAGTTCCTTTTTTCATTAGAGCCAGCTCATAAAGCTCTTTCCTCTATGAGTAAGCTTGGCATCATCGATGAACAAATCAAGGTCTAGACCAGGCATGGATGTCAAATGTATACTCCAGATGATGTTGTGTAGGTTCCATGCTTCTCTTGCAATCTACGCCCAGAAAACCTCAATCTGGCCACTCCCTAAACACGCCTAACTCTCCTGGGTTGTGAAAACATCTGTCAATTCAATTGGATCCAATGCCAAGCCAGAGAGGTAGATTGTTAAGGTGATGGTGAAATGTGCTCACCTGTCTGTGGTATGTCCAAACTCTTGATGCTTGCCTGGTCAGGAGAAGCCATTGCACGGAGAATGAATGTTTTTTTCACATGTAGAAGATCCGCACATGCCAACCCGTACAATCTTTCCTCCGTTAGCCACTTTGGTCGACATGTCCACTCCATTGTTCGCAATGTCCTCCATTGACGCCAACAAGGATCAACCCCATGTTTTCTAGCACATGAGAGGTCAAAACAATTACCTCCACCAATCATCTCCTAAAGCTAGATCAACAATGGCCAACGCATGTTTTGCAATTTTTTTGGACGGTGCATCTGTTTTAAAGAATGCCTTTTTATAATTGCTTTGAAACTCCAAAGGAAGCATTCTATCCTTCTCGATGATTATCTATTTTGCAAGAGTGTACTTTTCCTGCATGTATGGATTTATTGATAAATACATGTTACGAGTTGAAAAATTTGACGCAAACTTCTGTAAAAAAACTACAGTGGCACTCACAGGATGTAGTAGTTGAGACATTAGAGACACATGCACATTATACCATGCTTTTCTCCCTACCCTCTTGTCAATGTCTACCTGCATCCAACTATAGACCACACATGGTAATTTCTCCATGATTGCCTCCTTCGAAGCAAGCCCCATCGCACCATCCTCAACATATCAGTGTAGGATGTTGCAACGTATCCTACCTCATTCAATCTACATTGAATTGACAATCATAGAATGACAGTATTATTTGATTATAAAGGTATCACTTGAATCAAACGTGCCTAAAGGTACTTACTTGTTTATACGCTCACTATGCTCAGCATGTCAGCCTCATTTGAAGAGTCTACTACCACAAGCTCAACACGAACCCTTGGATGCAAATCGATATCTTTCTCGTAGGCTATACTTGCAATCATGGGAAAGATCATGTTGTAATTCACCCTAGAACGCGCATTCAAGTTAACCACATAGAGAACAAAACTCACTCTATTTAAGAACTTCCATCCAAGCGGCTAACCTATGGTAATGCTATAGTTAGTTGTTGCTTAAACTTATGTAACATGCATAATTAGGGAGTTACAAATATGTCTCTCCCTCTCTCTCCCTCAAAATCATCATGAGTCTGAGTGCTAGCGCTCAGACTTCATGAGGAGTTTGAGGGAGAGAGAGGGAGGGAGATATTTGCTTGAGTTCAATGTGATAGAGATTTGAAGAAGGCTTTTAAATTAGTACTCCCTCCTAGCGCTAGCACCAAAATTTTAGATCGTTAACAGTTAAACCATTGAATCTTATCTCTCTATCCATCTCTCCCTCTCTCTTTATCTCTCCTTCTCTCTAGACTGTGCTCCCTCCAAGTGCTAGCACCCATATTTCATATAGTTAAGGGTCATACCTCCAAGCATAGAACTCATCCTGTGCTTGACCATATCCCTTGCGTTTGTGTGTGTGCGTGAAATCAAGAGAGAGACTCATCTGCGGCACTTGTCAATTCAACCTCCAAAATTGAATAAAAAACGTGCAAGCCATTCTATTTATATAGGCAAACACTGGACTGTCCTCTCTTTCTACAGATGCTAGTGCTCAACATTGGCCATCGTAGCAGCGGACTCCCTCTCTATCTATCTCTTGCTTCTGCTCTCTTCTCTCTAGGCTCTAAGAAAGCCAAGTGCTAACGCCATCAATTGCAAGAAACTTGTCCCTTCCGTTACTCTGTGTGCACGAGAGTAATAGAAAAAGATTCACCTGAGGCACTTGTCAACCACAAGAGAGAGACTTACCTAATATAATCTCAAAACCAATGGTTTTTGGGGAAATTTGGAAAATTTGAAGGGCATTTTGGGAATTTGAGACAAAATAATGGGGGTATAGTTAGTTATAGTTAGTTTCTACTTAAACCTATAAAACATGCATAATCAAGGAGTTGCAAATATCTCTCTCCCTCGCTGGCTATTGTGATTGGCGCAATCGTTCATGAGAAGCTATAGTTAGTTGCTAGTTAAACTTATAAAACATGCATAAATAAGGAGTTGCAAATATCTCCCTCAAACTCATCATGAGTCTGAGGGCTAGCGCTCAATCTTCATGATGAGTTTGAGGGAGAGAGAGGGAGGGAGATATTTTGCTCACCCTTCATGACGGCCTTGAGGGACAGAGAGAAATAGAGAGAAAGACGGAGAGAGGCAAGGAAGAGAGTGCTAGCGCTCACCCTTCATGACAGCCTTGAGGGAGAGAGAGATACAGAGAGGCAAGGAAGAAAGTGGGGTAAATGAACCTTAACATCATCGTCTTCGAGAGAGAGAGAGAGATCCTATATTAGATTTATTATAAAAAATTTGGAAGGGAAAATTACCAAATTATCCCTCTGATTTATGGAAATAACCCTCAAATTTCAAAATTTTCCAAAATACCCTTGAAGCTATTTTCGTTGGATTGTTCAAGGTTTTTTATCTTCATTCCTTTTTGACAATTGAGATTCGTTTTTGAGTTCTCGGTAAATATTCTGTCACATATTACCTAGCAAAAAAGGCAATTATGCCTAGAAGTAATGAAGCAATTCATCTCCAAAACTTATAAAACAAAATCAAATCCTACTTTTAGCATCTTGTATTGATAGACAAGTAGTTCTCTTATGAAAAGATAAAACTTTTCTTTTTTAGAAATATATAATCTCACAACCAGTGGTATTCTGGGAAATTTGGAAAATTTGAAGGGCATTTTGGGAATTTCAGACAAAATAGTGGGTGTATTCCTCCAACTTTTGAAATTCAAGGGGTATTTGGAGAATTTCCACAAATTCGAGGGGTATCCAATCATTTTCCTTCTTTGGAATGGACAAATCTCTCTCTCTCTCTCTCTCTCTCTCTCTCTCTCTCTCTCTCTCTCTCTCTCTCTCTCTTTCTCTCTCTCTCTCTCTCTCTCTCTCTCTCCCCATCAGGTTATACACATTGCCACAGAATAAAGAGATTTTCACAATAGGAAATTGGACATAATCAATTAAAATTTTGATCTTATTGTACTAATAAATACAGGGCCAGATGATAGAGTGTATTGTGAAGAGATAGGGAAAAATTTTAGAAAGGGACAGATGATAGAGTATATTGTGAAGAGAAATAGATAGAGATTGACAAGTAGTAGTGTTAGATATATAAAGTTAGGGTGGAAAATAGTGAGAGTTAGAAGAAAATGACATACAAGTGAGGGAGATAGATAGAGACAAAGTAAAGGATGGTTGAAGTAGAACGAGGATAGTTAATGAGTGTCAAATTGAGATCTAATTTAGGAGATTAGGATTAACAGACTAGGAAGGAGGGAGAAAAACCCAAAGTATAGGTGGGAATAGACTAACTTATATTTATAGTGTCATAAAATCTAATATCTAATATATAACCAACCCAAATGATTTTCTCATATTAAACTGATCACTTAATGTGGGAGAATAAATGGGAACAAGGGCTAAGATATAGACATGTGCTTATAGATCTATCTCAACACGGGGCCAATTTTAAAGGGGCCCAAATGAGAGAAGGTCTATCAAAGAGCAAGGCTAACCAATGGAGCATAATACCTTAGCGTTAGCTTCATTGAAGACCTCCAATAATGTGTGTAAAAGTCCTTTGACCTTAGGTAAGCTAGGGCTGAGCTTGAGGCGGGAACCCGACCCAGCTCAAGGTGCTTGTCATGCTTGATGACTAAGGTGCTTGAGGTTCTTGAGGTGCTTGATGATTGAGATGCTTGAAGTGCTTGAAGTGCTTGACATGCTTGAGATGCTAGGGTTGCACTTGAGGTGAGAACCCAGCCCAAGCTTAAAGTGCTTAAGGGCCAAGCTTGTGGTGGGAACTGGGCCTATGCATGAGGGGCTTGAGGTGTAAAAAGGTCAATATTCAATCCCTAAAAGGAAGGGGCGATCCCTACAAGAGGGAGGATGAGAAAGAACACCCCACACACTTACACAAGGCATGCAAAGAAAGCAAAAGGGACACTTGTCAAGTTCCTCCTCATGTTGCACTCATGGTGTGCCTGAAGCCTATTGGTTGGCCACCCAAGGGGTCCAATGATAATTTAGGAGATTTAATTAATTGATTTTGCATTTATCAAGTCCTCTCTTTCAAAGGGGAAAGGGGGACACTTGTCCCAAGGCTACCCTTGCTGCTTGTAATGCCTTCTGCTTGTGATTGGCTAGTTGGCTAGGCCTGGAGGGGTCCAATGAGCTTCAAGCATGATCTACAAGGGGGGGTCGACCCAAGCAAGCTAGGGGATTGGTTAGGGGGTATACTCACCCACACACACTCACAAACACTCTCATTGTGTGCTATGCAAACTGCAAGAGCTCCCTCTCCTTCTCCAAGCAAGTAGAGGTTGAGAGCCTACACCAACACTCTTGGCTATGGAGTGCAAATCCAACCAAGATCCATGCTTCAATGCTTAAGCTTGCCATCTCCTTCTTCTTCATTACTATGTTATTATGTATGCTAGCAAGAAGAGTTATGATAAGTGAGGAACTAGTTCTTTCTCCTATGAAATGTTTCTTCTTCCTCTTCCCTACCCTCATTCCCTGCTAGCTCTATCCATCTTTGAAGGTGTTTGAGGTCTTGGGACCAAGGCTTGGAATAGTTAAAGCTTTCTTCAAGTTTATGTTATGCTTGTGATGCATGAAGCTTTCCATCATCATTGCATGACCTAGGTCACAAGGAACACAAAGATTGTATTGTAACAAGTCTCTCTTAATGGGAGAAATCATAATACAAATGCCTATTGGAGGGGGGACTGGCTCCACATAAATCCGGTCCTCAACTATTGTCATGTTCTCTAAATCCTCTCTCTTGCAAAAGTATTGTTAATGCCAAGTTAAATAATTGCTATGATTATGTTGTATCTTCAATTATGTTCACACACTATGCTCACAAAGACATTTCTCAAAAGTACTCTCATTAATTTCCACTACTCTCAAGTTAAATAGGCCAATTCCATTACATTGGTATCAAAGCATTTGGTTTATCTTTTCTTGCTTAAGAAGAGAGGTCCTTAAGTAGCCTATAAATGGTTGTTAATTATATTAGGGTTAGTGGAACTGGGATCTGTTATCGGTTTTGTTGAGCCCACTATGTGGGATATGGTGCACACCTTGGGAGCTTTGGACTTAATAATGGAGTCTTTTTAGACTTGCCTACGGCTTTACCATTATTGAGCCATAAGAAGTCCGAAAGGAGCTAGCCCTCGGCAACTCTGCTATGTTAGACCTACTCCTCTACTCTCTATAATTAACCACTTTGAGCAATGGATGTAGATACTTAAGAGCCGATTTTCAAAGGCTAAGAAGAGTGGAAACTAAGGTTTTGAATTGCCAAAGCATACACTAAGTATATACATAAATTTTGTTAACATGGCTGAGAATAATCAAGAGATTAGAATGAACATTGATAGCTTTGATTTTGCACATGAAGGTGCTAATGATGATGCTCCCATGTTTGTGAATTATCTCGTCACTAGGTTGCGGCAAGCTATGGACAACCCTGCTTTGCAGGCCGAAGTTACTCAACAACTTTGTGCTTATGGAATTTCCCTTCCTCTCCAAGAGGAGAGAGAGCTTAGGAGGCCTTTTGAAGAGACCCCCAAAAGACTCTCCCATTCGAGAGGAGGAATCCAAAGAGCAAGAAAGCAATGAAAGTTTAAGTTCCTCTGAAGATGTGGCTCCACGAAGACGGTGGTCTAGACGATCGCCCACTCCTCCCAAGAGGAAAAGATCAATACATAGTCCTTCTCCTAGTCACTCCAAAAGGGAAGAGAGGAAACAAAGGAAGAAAAGGGCTAGGTCACCCTCTTCTCCTTCTTCTTCACCTTCCTCCTCTTCCGACGAAAGCTATGGCTATTCTCCTAGAGAATACAAGAGGGGAGGATATCACAAATCATTTCCTGCATGGCAAAGGTCACAAAAGCTAAAGAAGTTCAAGGAGGGAGGAAAGAGTATCTCTTTTCTCACCTATCATGGCACCTTTAGTGCTACTGACAAACTGTTGGCCTTCATCCAGCAAATCGATGCGGCCTTTGGAGACGAGGGCTTCACAGAGTCCTCCAAGCTACACCATGTAGCTATGCACTTCCAAAAATCTACTCGTCAATGGTGGGCTAGCCTTTGTGGCAATGGTGAAGCCCCAAAGACATGGAAAATTGTACGAGTTTCCATCATGAAGCAATTCCTTGCAAGCGATGCAAAGGACAAAGTGCTTGGCGCAGCTTGAAGCTTCTTTCCCATGAGTCTATCCACAAGTATGTAGACAAGTTTTGAAATTTACATTGCAAGGCTACTGTCTTTCAAAAGATAGACTTTTTCCGAGCAAAGGCAGCAATTCTGTGCGGGATTAATTGAAGAGATGGCCGAATACATCAACCTCAACAACCTGGTACTATTAGCAAAGTAATCCATCACACCATGGTTGCTTCACGCTTCAATCCATCAAGGGGCTAGACATAATGTCAAGCCCATGGGAAACAAAGACAAAAATGATGCAAAGGGGAAAACCAATGTTCAAAATTCTTCCCAAGGCACTTTCAACAACAACAACAACAATCGGTCCAAGGAGAAGGGAGTTTACAAAGGTAAAAACAAACTCTATCCTGAAGAGCTTGAAGCTTTTTGCAAGGACCATAAGTGTTTCAAGTGTGAGGAGCAAGGACATGGCTATCATTCTTGCCCCAAGAAGAATACTCGCAATGAGACTCCTAGGGCTTCCACCATCGAAGCTCCAAAAGAGGATGATCCTTGCAAAGGATCATCACTTTCCTATGCTTGGGGAAAGGTAAGAGAGCATGATGCCTTCATCTTCTTTGACCCAGGCTCTACTCACAACTTCATATCAACGGAGTTGGCCACCAAGTTGGGCATTCAAGCCTTTCAGATGGGAGATATGGTAATGACTAACGCAGCTTTCAAGGGACGGCAAGCCTCTGCTACTCCCTTGATTGGGAAGTTGAGGCTTCATGTCCAAAGCTATGTAGACAAAGACAACTTCTTCATCTCTCCTCTCCAACACGAGGATGTTATCCTAGGGGCGCCATGGTTTGATCGCATGACTGCCAACATGAAGTTCCCTAAAAGGAGAATCTACTTCACCTACAGGGGTAAGAACATATATATAGATGCTAGTGAGCATGGTCGCACTTTTCCACTTGTAAATCCTCTTGCTTTTGATAAGTGGATGAAGAGCTCAGTTTTTGTGTACATGATTTGTGTCAAAGAGTCTCTAAAAGATCCTAATATTTCATCAAATGTAAATGGTAGGAATTAAGAAGAGCTAGACTTGTCTAATTTCCTAAAAGGATTCCAAGATGTGTTCATCGATGATATCCCTATGGACTTACCTCCAAAATGAGGGGATGATGACCATCGAAATGAGCTCCTTCCAAGAAGCTCACCGCCTAACAATCCTCCTTATCGAGTCTCACAAGCTCAACAAGACGAGATCATGAGGCAAGTACAGGAATCGGTAGACAAAGGGATGGTGAGACCTAGTTCCTCTCCCTTTTGTTCTCTAGTCCTTTTAGTGCAAAAGGAAGATGGTACATACCGTATGTGTGTGGACTATCGAGCACTAAACCATATCACTATCAAAAACAGATTTCCCATGCCTCGGGTAGAAGATCTGTTTGATAAGCTACAAGGTTCTACCTACTTTAGTACGGTTGACCTTAAGAGTGGCTATCATCAAATAAGGATAGTGGATGAAGATATCCTAAAGACCGCGTTTCGCACAGCCTTTGGTCTTTATGAATATCTATCATGCCATTTGGCTTGACTAATGCACTAGCTACGTTCAATCGTCTAATGAAGAAAATTTTTAGATCTTATCATAAATTCATTGGAGTGTTCTTTGATGATATCATCATCTACTCCAAGTCTTTGGAGGAACATAAGCAACATCTCTAAGTGATTTTTCAAGCATTGAGGGAGAATAAGGTTTTTCTCAACCAAAAGAAAAGTGAATTTTTCCTTCAAGAGATTCAATACTTAGGTCACATTATCTCTCAAGATGGTATCCGTAGGGATCCATCGAAGTTAGAGGTAATAAAAGCATGGCCTAACCCAAGGAATCTACATGAGCTAAGAAGCTTTATTGGTATGTGTGCATACTATAGATGCTTCATAGAAAAATTCTCTCAAGTAGCAGGACCACTACATGACTTAACTAAGAAAAACGTTAAGTATGTATGGACTGCTAAGGAGCAAAATGCTTTTGATAAGCTCAAAGAGAAGCTTACTTCCCAACCAGTCCTTGTACTTCCGGATCTCTCAAAGCCATTTGAGGTCTAATGTGATGCTTGTGGTGATTGTCTTGGAGCAGCTTTGCTTCAAGGAGGGCATGCCATAGCATATGAGAGCCGAAGGCTCAATATTGATGAAAAAGTCTTGGGCATTTATGAGAAAGAGCTTTTAGCTATTCTACATGCCCTAGACACATGGAAGCACTACTTATTGGGGACTCCATTTATTCTACGAACCGATCACCAAAGTCTCAAGTATTTCATGACGCAAACCAAGCTATCCGACAAACAAATGAGGTGGGAAAATTTCTTCCGCAATTTAACTTTCATTTCTCACATTGCTGGTAAGCACTATCAAGTGGCCGATGCACTTTCACGATGACCAAAAGTTAATGCGGTGTCTATAGCTACTCACAATGATTTATCTTCTATGATAGATGAGTATGCTACTGACCCTGACTTTAGAGACATAATGTCAGCCCTTGCTTTGGAGAAGAAAGAGGAACCATTCACCTTGCAGGATGGTTATCTTCTCCACGGAAAAATGCTATGTGTTACACATTCCCTTCATGAGAAAGTTATGTATGAATCTCATGCTCCTCCATATGCGGGGCATAGAGGTATTCAACCTACTCTGAGGAGTAGAGACATACTTCTATTGGCCTACCATGAAAGTGGACATACAAGAGTATGTCTCAAAATGTGTAGTATGCCAAAAGACCAAGTATGATAGAGGGAAGCAACCTAGATTACTCCAGCCATTGCCTATCCCAAATTCACCATGGGAGAGTATATCCATGGATATCATCTTTGGATTACCCAAGTCTATCCATGGGAATACGGGAATATGGACAATAGTCAATAGGTTTAGCAAGTAAGCACATTTTATTCCTGTCAAAAACACTATTAAGGCACATCAAATGGCAACTCTCTTCATATCTCAGATTTTCAAGCACCTTGGATTACCCACATCCATCGTGTCAGATAGAGATCCTAGAATAACCAAGTAATTTTTGGTAAGGTCTCTTTGAAAATCTAGGAGCAAGATTGAATTTCTCTTCGGCCTATCACCCACAAACGGATGGCCAAATTGAGATAGCCAATCTTACGATACTCGATCTATTCAAGACTTATGTTACTGAAGTAGATCAATGCTCACAATGGGAAAAGTACTTACCTTTTGTAGAGTATGCCTACAATAATATTGTACATACTTTTACGGGGAAAAAACCTTTTGAGATCATTGAAGGAAGACCTAAAAGTCCCTTGCTACTCAAAGTACATGGGAAGATCTTCGCCGCCGATGAGTATAGTCGTGACCTACAAGAATCTTTTCAAAAGATTAAGGAGGCTATATCCATCTCTCAATAAAGGCAAAAAGCTGTTGTGCTGATAAGCACAGAAGGGCCTTAATGTTCAAAGAAAATGATTGGGTCTTACTCAAGTTTCCTAAGGCTTGATTAAGGCAAACGACGGGCAAAAATCCTATGGGCCATCAAAAGTATTATGCTAAACTAGCAAAAAGATACTATGGTCCTTTCCAAATCTTGAAGCCCATCAATGAGACGGCTTATCAACTCAAGTTTCCCAACCATTGGCTCATACACAATGCCTTTCATGTAAGCCTACTTAAGCCCTACAAAGAAGAGCCACCAAGTGAACCAATTATTGAAGACCTTTCCAAAGTTGAAGACCAAGAAGAGGTGCTACAACCTGAAGCTATCCTTTGGCATGAAGAGAAGGTACTACGACATGGTAAGATTATCCGACGATATCTTATTAAGTTCAAAAATTATCCTTTTGAAGATGCTAGATGGATGCAAGGAATACAGCTTAAGGATAGTATGAATCTTGTCAATGCTTACAATGCTACATTAGAGTAAGCAAATGTACAAATTTCTTTTAGATGACTCATGTTTTTGGCTTATAAGACTAGTCCTCTTTTTAATTGTGCACAAATTTGACTGGTATGCATGCTTAGAATCATGTTTGTGATGACGACGTTTCTCAAACACCAAGTAGAATTTGTCACTCTACTTTGGGAGAATGAAATGGACTAAAGAGCAGACATGCTTGCGGCAGCTATGTCTCCCAAGCACCAAATGGATTATTCATCCATCTTGGAGAAATGTTGTAGGGTAAAAAGGGATCCTCTACCCGCTAAGTAAAATTGACTAAATGACTAAGGCTTTATCTCTTCTACCTCATAGTCGAGGACGACTATGGTTTCAAGAGAGAGGTACTGTCATAAAATCTAATATCTAATATCTAAACAACCCAAATTATTTTCTCATATTAATTTGATCACTTAATGTGGGAGAATAAACGGGAACAAGGGTTAAGATATAGACATGTGCTTATAGATCTATCTCAACACGGGGCCAATAGTGAAGGGACCCAAATGAGAGATGATCTATCAAAGAGCAAGGCTAACCAATGGAGCATAATACCTTAGGGTTATCTTCATTGAGGACCTCCAATAATGTGTGTAAAATTCCTTTGACCTTAGGTAAGCTAGGGCTGAGAGCTTGAGGCGGGAACCCGACCCAGCTCGAGGTGCTTGTCCTGCTTGTCATGCTTGATGACTAAGGTATTTGAGGTGCTTGAGGTGCTTGATATGTTTGATGATTGAGATGCTTGAAGTGCTTGACATGCTTGAGATGATAGGGTTGCACTTGAGCTGAGAATCCAGCCCAAGGTTAAAGTTCTTAAGGGCCAAGCTTGTGGTGGGAACTGGGCCTATGCATGAGGGGCTTGAGGTGTAAAAAGGTCAATATTCAATCCCTAAAAGGAAGGGGCGATCCCTACAAGAGGGAGGATGAGAGAGAACACCCCACACACTGACACAAGGCATGCATGGTACAAAGAAAGCAAAAGGGACACTTGTCAAGTTCCTCCTCATGTTGCCCTCATGGTGTGCCTGAAGCCTATTGGTTGGCCACCCAAGGGGTCCAATGATAATTTAGGAGATTTAATTAATTTATTTTGCATTTATCAAGTCCTCTCTTTCAAAGGGGAAAGGGGGACACTTGTCCCAAGGCTACCCTTGCTCCTTGTAATGCCTCCTGCTTGTGATTGGCTAGGCCTGGAGAGGTCCAATGAGGTTCAAGCATGAGCTACAAGGGGGAGTCTACCCAAGAAAGCTAGTGGGTTGCTTAGGGGGTATGCTCACCCACACACACTCACAAACACTCTCATTGTGTGCTATGCAAACTGCAAGAGCTCCCTCTCCTTCTCCAAGCAAGTAGAGGTTGAGAGCCTACACCAACACTCTTGGCTATGGAGTGCAAATCCAACCAAGAGCCATGCTTCAATGCTTAAGCTTGCCATCTCCTTCTTCTTCATTACTATGTTATTATGTATGCTAGCAAGAAGAGTTATGATAAGTGAGGAACTAGTTCTTTCTCCTATGAAATGTTTCTTCTTCCTCTTCCCTACCCTCATTCCCTGCTAGCTCTATCCATCTTCGAAGGTGTTTGAGGTCTTGGGACCAAGGCTTGGAATAGTTAAAGCTTTCTTCAAGTTTATGTTATGCTTGTGATGCATGAAGCTTTCCATCTTCATTGCATGACCTAGGTCACAAGGAACACAAAGATTGTATTGTAACAAGTCTCTCTTAATGGGAGAAATCATAATACAAATGCCAATTGGAGGGGGGACCGGCTCCACATAAATCTGGTCCTCAATTTTTGTCTTGTTCTCTAAATTCTCTCTCTTGCAAAAGTATTGTTCATGCCAAGTTAACTAATTGCTATGATTATGTTTCTATCTTCAATTATGTTCACCCACTATGCTCACAAAGTCATTTCTCAAAAGTACTCTCATTAATTTTTGCTACTCTCAAGTTAAATAGGGCAATTCCATTACATATAGAGGAGGAATTGATACTAATATGGTCTCTAAATTGCACATCTAATGTATGATATGATAGCTTGAGATTCCTAATTTTTGTTTGAGTAACAAAACTTCCTATAAATATATGGTAAGGGGAAAGCTTCTTGACATTCACAGAAATCCATTTTCATCTACTAGATTTGTTGAGCAATGGCTTCATCCTCGTCGAGCAAGGTGATTTTATTTTTGAATAACGTTGGTGATGTCCATTGTTGCTTGATTGCCCAACAAGATATTCGATGGTGAATCCTGGGGACTATGGGGGTTGTGATGACAGTAAGATGTTTGCTATCATTTCAACTCCGGATGGTGACATTCAAACAGAGGTGAATGATGGTGTGAAAGTAGGTCAACAATTTCACTTTGTGTTAGATTTGACCTTGTCTTCAAAGTTTCCGTTGGTCATGCACGATAGTATCAAAATGTCCTCAACACCAAAGATGACAATAGTAGAGTTGTCTTACAGCTCCATTGAAGAACAAGGAGACAGATCTACCAAAATTTCAACCGGTAAGACTAAAGATTCCTTTTATGGCTGTAATGACGGAACAACATGCAAATTAAGAGAGAGAAAAGGGTAGATTCTGAGCATGTGGAAAAAACACAGAGTACATTAGAGTATATTGCATTAAATAGTCACAAGTACCCCAAGTTAAGCCAAATGATCTCTAAATGCTCAATTAAGAAGCGTGTCAATGAAATTCCACAAATATACAATGGGGACTATGTTTTTTAGCTTGACGCTCTGCCAGATGGTGTTCCCAAGATGTTGGGGATGGAACAGAAGTATGATGGCCATTGTTGGGTTAAACATGTTTATTATAGAATGGGGTATCCAGCTTTGATCAAGAGAAGTAAATGTGGTGGGCACCTCAATAAAAATAACTCATGCTCGATAAATGCAATGAACGGATTGCCAAACAAGACTTCTTGGACGTGGAAATTGATAACATCAATTGCTTTGGTAGGTATGTTTAGCTCAAAAGTGGAACCCTACATTGCTTTCATCGTGGTAATTGTCCAATTCTTCTTCGGGAGTGTCCATGCACTGTCTGTTACTTGCTAGTAGTTGATTACAACTGGACCCGATTATTTATCCACCTAAGAAGGCATAATCATCTCAATCACAAAGGGAGTTTTGCGATCAACGATCTGATAGACTAGAGAGCTTGTGTCACGTGTGTTGTCTAAAAGCCCAGTAGGCATTTGCAATTAAATCTTGCAAAGCAGATGGTTATGGGGGCGGTAGTGCATGAAAATGGGGAACAATTGAATAGCAGTGAGCTCCTCTCTGTACTAGAGAGAGAGGAGATGAAGCCATCGATTCATACACAGAGGTATTGAATTGATATCTAGTATATGTATCAGTTTTGCTCCCTCTGCAAGCTCTTGCCTGCATCTTTGTTGTTTGTAACTCAAATTCAAACATTGGATGCGAGAAGCTACAACCACACGGATTGGTATTGGTGTAGAGTCCCAATTGGTTTGGCTAAAAAACAGTTGCGGCTACAAGTATTTCCATGGTTTGCTTTTTCTAGGACAATCCACAGATCACAACAAGAGATGTCATGTGTTCAAAGTGTCAGTCAATGGCCCAGGATCTGGTGTCAAACTTGTAAATAGAATGCGACAAGACGATAGTGGAGACCTCCAAAAAAGCTGGGTTTGCTTTTATCACGTACGTAGAGTAGCAAGGTGGACAACAATGGCAGCCAATGGCTATGACCCTGCGTAAGACCTGCTGACTTTTTCTTTTGCTCACCCTTCACAACAATGGTTAATCAATGCACTTTGCAGGATCCAAGAAATGCGGACAATAGCCATCTACAAGATGAAAGAAGAAGACACAGAGGCGCAAACCATGTTTTGGGAAATGATGAATTCTGTACTTTTGGAGAGTGGCCACCTTCGAGCAGATTTTAGGGGATTCATGGCAGATGTGGCTGGGGTAAATGGAGAGCTATTTGAAGTGTATTCAATGGAGGTCCTGACAATCTTATGGACGGAAGAGAACATTCTTGCTTGTTTCATTGGGAGCAAAGTTTGCATATTCACACCATGCAATATGTGCATAAAAATTTCCAGGATGAGCACAAGCATCTGTGTGAACTTTGGTGACGTGCAAGGAGCAAAGAGGAGGCAACAAGCTTGTACAAGACCATTCGAGCTTCGTGGGCAACTGGAAAAGTATCCGATAGTAACTTGTCGTGATGGATTGTGTTGGGATTCAGGCCAACTAGCAGGACATCCCACTTACTACTAACCCATCTACTAACTTAACCATTATATACTTATTCTTTGATACAATAGAAAAAGGAGCTACAACAGGATAACGTTGTTGTGCGCTCCACCCAAAGCAGGTCTCTCTCTCTCTCTCTGCTCTCCCACTTGCACTCGCACATGCTTCCCGCGACACCTTCAACTAGTATCAGAGCAAGGTTTGTGCTTGCCTTTTTCGCGCATGTGCACGCGCGTACTTTTAAAAGTGCAAACAGGTTTTCGATTTTAGCATCGGCAAATCCAGCGTTCCGAGAGCGTTTCCAGCAGGTGTCCTGCAGTTTTACCTCCCTTTCAAAGCTATTTGTGCAGTCGAAAGCTTCATCCAGGCTACGCTTTAGGAGTTGTATTTTTTAAGTCCACTTTTGCTTCAGATACAAATACAAGTACAGGACACAGGTGCAAGTTGTTGGGAGACTATTTTTGGATTGTATATAGCCGTTTTATGGCTATTATGTGCTATTGAGGCGGTGTTTATGGGCTGAGTAGGAGCACTTTTCGGCATCCATCTCCTCACAGGTTCTTGCATACATACAGGACATCCAGGTTTCTTACAGGTTGCAGTGTTTTGCATCAGCACAGATTTTAGTGGGAGTACTTGATGCACATACGCATTGTTTTGGCACTTTTGATAGTGCTTGAGCTCTTTTGAGAGCGGTTTTACTCCCCACAGGAATTTGTTTACTGCTTGCACATTTTGTTTGGTGCCTGTTTGAGCGCGTAACTGCACCTTGGAGTATTGTTAATAGTGAATGTACGTTGAGTTGCGGAAACTGCCATATGTACCTTTTGTGGAGCCAATTTGGCTTGTTTCTGGCACTCTCGACCCTTTCTGAGGCTCGGTTCGGAGGCCCTTTCTGAGACTGGGCTGGTTTCTTATCTGCATAACCTTTTGTGAGGGTCGATAGTGTGAGGTTTTCTTGAGCTGGGGGATTCCCAAATGTTGAGATCCTTTTGATGATACAGGTTGCTGGAGTACCCCTTTTTTGTGGCCTCGCCATAGGACATGTATAGAGAGGGCTAGGTGCATTTGACACCGTGTTGGTAGTCTTGGGTCAGCTTTTGACTTTTTATGCACAGTTAGTGGTTGATGCACCTATCATATGCTCTGAGAGCATTACTTTTGATGCGTTACTGATCTCTTATGACACTTTCTGATTGAGATTCTATCAGTTTTTCTGGGGAAACTCTGCCAAATTTTTCCCAAAATTACCAATGTTTATCGCCATATTATCTTTAGTTTGCAGCCATGTCATCTACTGGTGAAAAGGATATTTACAATATCCGAAAATTTGATGGGACGAATTCTGCTATTTGGAAAGAGAAGATTCAAGATGTTCTTATACAAAAAGGCCAGCTGGATCCTACCATGGAGCGCCCAGAGGGCGAGATACAGATGTTGAGTGGGAGAAACTTGATGCTAAGCCCAAATCTACCCTTCATTTGCATTTGGCCGAATTTGTGTACTTACTATAGTTGGATTAGTTGGAGAAAGAACTGCTAGAGATGTATGGGATAAGTTGTGTTCCTGTTATGAGAACAAAAGTGCCACTAATAAGGTTTTCTTGATGAAGAAGTTTTTTGTCCTTTGTATGAAGGAAGAGGGTACTATTTCTACTCACATTAATGAGTTCAATATCATTTTCACTCAGTTGACCACTCAGGGTTTGGTCTTTGATGAGGAAATCAAATGTATCTTCTTGCTATGCAGTTTACCCTCGTCTTGGGATACGTTCTGTATTGCGATTAGCAACTCAGCACCCGGTACCAGTCTAGTGTACAATGATGTCCTTAGGAGTCTGTTTACCGAGGAGATTCGCAGGAAATCTCTCGAAGGCAAGAAGGATGGTGATGTGTATGTTGCTAGTGATAGACAAAGGGATCGCACTCAAAGTCGTGCCAAAAGCAAGGAACATGGGGGCTCGTGCAGTAAGTCTCAGGGTTCTATGCGTAATGTCGAGTCCTATCACTGCCATAAAAAAGGGCATGTGAAGAAGGATTGCAGGAAATGGCAGCGAAGCACGAAGGATAAACAATCCAATGAAACTTCTAAGTCTGATGATTCAAACAAGGGCAAAGAAAAGTTAGAGGAGATCAATGTGCTAGAGTCTTCAAATGCTCCTATTGTAGAGACTCTTCCAGCGGTTGTTATGCCACTTACCTCTGATGTATCGGTCTTCACAGCAGATCTAGCTGTCGAGGCTCTTGTTATAGAAGATGCGCAGTATGGACAAAATTGGATAGTAGATTCTGGTGCGAGTTTCCATGTGACACCACATAGAGAGTGGTTCTCTACTTATTCTCACTCTTGTGGCAAAGTGAGACTTGGTGATGCTTATGAACTAGACATTGAGGGTGTCGAAAATGTCAAATTGCATCTAAGGAATGGCATGCACTTTAATTTATGTAATGTCAGACATGTGCCCAAGTTGACTAAAAGCTTGATCTCTGTTGGTCAGCTTGATGATTTGGGCTACAACACCACATTTGGCAATGGTTCGTGGAAGTACGCAAAGGTAATCTTGTTGTACTCAGAGGTCAGAAGCATGGTACCTTGTATTCCATGCATGTGTCAGATGTTGGTCATGATTACATATCTATAGCTGAGCTGCCGTCTATTGAGTTGTGGCATTTCCAGCTAGGTCATATTAGCCAAAAAGGAATGAGAACTTTGACTTGTTTTGGCTACTTACCTGTCTTGTCTTATGTTGACTTTCCTAGTTGTGAGCATTGTATCTATGGCAAACAGACTAGGTCCGTGCACTTACCATTGGGTCAAAAGCGCGTTGAACCTCTAGATTTAGTGCATAGTGATGTTTGTGGTTCTATGTCAACCAAATCTCTAGGGGGGGGGGGGGCAGCTATTTTGTGACATTCATAGATGACTCTACTCGCAAGGTGTGGTCATATCATTTCAAACATAAGGATCAAGTTCTTCTTGTGTTCCAAAAAAATTTAGCACTCGTTGAGAATCAATTTGGCAAGAAACTCAAGAGGTTGGGGACTGACAATCGTGGAGAGTATGTCTCCAAGGAGTTTGACAATTTCTGTGCTAAAAGGGGGATTAAAAGGCAGCTTACTGCACCATACACACCAACTCAGAATGGAGTTGCTGAGCACATAAATCGTACAATTCAAGAAAGAGTCACAGCCATGCTTTCTAGAGCAAATCTCACACAAGGCTTTTGGGCAGAAATCGTCTTGACTGCAGTGCACATTCTAAATCGTTCGCCTAGTACGCCATTAAATTATGAGATTCCAGAAGAGTTATGATCTAAACGTAAGCCCCACTATGACCATCTACGTGTTTTTGGTTGTGAAGCTTATGCTCACGTGCCTAAACAACCTTGACAGTGAGGCGGTGCGGGGCGGGCAACAAGAAGAGCAACCTCTAGACACCTTTCAAGGCTCCCGTGCTGCTCAATGGGGTTGGGGCACAACACAACACAAACCAAAACAGCAAACCCACAGCCAAATCCCAACTACACAAGGGGCACCACCTAGTTTAAGAGCGAACTAGGACGCAAAAGAGGAGAATCGTTAGAGCAACCCACAAACAAGCAAGGAATTTACACTAACCCTAACACCCATGGAACACTCTCACACACTAAAACACGAGAGAGAGAGAGAGAGAGAGAGAGAGAGAGAGAGAGATAGAGAGAGAGAGAGAGAGATAGTGCTCGGGCTGCTTTGAAACGTATCGGCAATGATCAAGCAAACACAACTATATATTTAAGAAAGAGAGAGAAAGGGGGAGGGGGTGCTTGTTGCATTAATACCTTCTTACAAATCTGTCATGACAAATCAAAGTGAAATTAGTATTTGTTCAACATAGCTTGCGTAAATTTCACCACAACACATCACAAGAAAAGCCACCCCAATCACTGTCTTAAAGCCAGGGGAGTCCTCTCCACCCTGTCGCCCTCTTACAGTATGTGGGATTTATGGCTAGATTGATGAAAACACTAGAGACAAGCTATCAAGAACTTAACAAAAAACACCAAGACACTTACGCATCATTGTTGTCCATTACTTCACGTTGGAAGGGAGACAAAATATCCAAGCTTAGTCCAAATCCACCCTCCTTGATTCAGCAAATGTTGGGCTTACACTAGTAGGAGAAATGATAGATTTCCTACTCTCAATTGAATGATCACTCTCTCTCTTACAATGGCATAGAGTTCCCTTGCTAATCTCCTATTACAACACATGCACATGCATAAGACAATGAGCTTCCACTCAAGAGCTCCTTCTAGAGAGGTTGAGCTTGGCTTCTCAAGCTATAGCATAGTGCTCTTGCTTATGGATCCTCCTTTTGTGCTAGCTACACCCTCCTTTCATAGCAATTTTGAAGGCTAGGGTTACTCCTCTAACCATGGTTGGGTTAGATTTTCAGCCATTTATCTAATTTCTTTTGCTTGGAATTATCAAGAAGTTGGTGGGGAAAGAGAGAGGAGAGAAATGGAGGTGATAGGACTTTTCATAGTGGGTTAGTGTTAGTAGAGTTAGTATTAATTTACAAATGGAATTGGATATTTACAATGGGAGTATCCATGTAGGATACAAATAAGGAAGAAAAACTCTTAAGAGGTAAGAAAAGGTGGATTTCTTACAAGGTTGATGCTCCAAGTGTCTTGAGTAGGGTCAATTTTGACGCTTGTTGACGGTCCACTAGCTTTGACGGTACATTTTTTCTCCACTCTTGACCTTCCTTGAGAGACAAGGTAATTAAAGCTGAGTAATCAACCACCATGATGCTGTCTTTTAAGAGAAGAGGCTGAATTTTGTGGTTTTTTTTATAGATATGGGTAAATTGGAGGAGGAAAAATGAGACTAGGTGGTCAATTTTGGAATGGAATTGTGTGTGGGAGGTATGAGTTCACCATGGTTTCTCTTATTCTTCAAGGTTGAGGAGAAGGTGAGTAGGGTGCAGAGAGGAGTGGTGAGAGAGGTGGGGATGATGAGTGGAGAAGTGTGTGTGAAAGAGGAAAATGATAAAGTGGAAGAGAGAGTGTGACTGCATAGAATGGGAAAACTGGGGTCCACTAATAAAATCATAGCTCACAGCTTGTAACTCAAAAAAATATGAAAAAATTTGAGGCAAAAGTTCAGCCCACGAGCTACAACTTTTGTTTGTATCATCTTTTCAAATTCGGAGAGCAAGTGAACTTTAAAAATTCAGCAAAACCGACCGTTTGTTTCCACTGCACAAGGTCTTTGTGGGGTCCTTCTTTGGATGATTCTTTTGAATACCTCCAAGAGTGAGCCCTCCATAGTGCATGTATGCATGCCACCTACCCTTGACCTTATTTGGTAGGTCTATAATTGAAGATATTGTTGAGATCATGATATAAGTGAATAGTATAACTAAGAAAATCAAATATTGAGGGGTCTAAAAAATATGTACATGTCAAATATAAATAATATAAGTGGAAAAAATATAAAGGGGTCAAAAGAAATCTCTCTCATTATGAGGCTACCATAAAAAGATAAATATTTTGGTGTTCTAATTTTTTAGAAAAAAAAAAACAAAATAGATGTAGGAAGGGAAAAATCACAATAGTGAAAAATATACACATAAATAAAACTAGTTTTTTTGGTTTTTTGTTGGGGTGGAGTTACACCAAATATAAGAGAAGCTTACATGAAAATATTTCTATATGGAATAAAGAGTATGAAAAATGGCAAGAAAAATTGTGGTAATGGTGAGGCAATGTACAGAGCATAAATAACACACACCTAGGTAGAATATTTAAATAAATACCAAAATAATTATGAAAAAATCTTTTATTTAGGCCCTATAGACAAAGAAATATTTACATACGCATGGGCCATAATATACTTATATTTTTTATTTTTTTGGCTCAACTAGCCCAATGACTAGCTAATTGAGGGTTTTTTAAGAAGATATGGGAAAAGTCCCGTGACTCACGCACGCCTATGTACAGTGAAATGGTAGGGATAGCCATAGTGTTTGGGTGATTTTGTTAGGGTGAGGTAACTCACTGTGGCAATTACAAAGAGCCGAAAAACGGATATCATTAGCCCTCCCTCTGGATGATGGTATATTCATGTACCATCATAGAGCATCTTTTCCAAAGAGAGTGATTCAGAGTCCTTGACGAGATTTTTATTGTTTGGCCCCTCAGAATTTTGGCTAGAGTTACACTCATGCTTCATGTAACAATACTTACATGAGACAGTTGCCTTTTGCTCTGGTAGATCCTTTGGTAGAAGGCGACTCAAGTAAGGCTTCAAGCGATAGCCGTTTACCTTCCTGGAGTGCTCTTTCCCATTCAAGTCCATAAGTTTATAGTGACTTGAATTGAAAGCCTTCTTGACTATGTATGGCCCCTGCCATCTTGTTTCAAATTTGGCATCAAAACGATTATCGAGTCGATTGTCATACCTTAGCACAAGATCTCCTTCATTGATGCCTTTGTCCTTCAGTTTCTTGTCAAGCTTCTCCTTTGTCTGTGTGGCTTTCCTCTTATAGCACTCGTATGCTGCTTCTCTTTTCCACTCAAGCTCAGCTAAGGTAAGAAGTCGATCCATCCATGCTTCTTGATCATCTTGTGCTGATTTGCCATGAAGTCGCATTGTTGGAATGTTTAGCTCAATTGGCTGTAAAGCCTCTTGACCATAGACCAAGTGAAATGGTGTGAACTCCGTGGCTTCCCTATATGTGGTTCAATACGCCCACAAGGCACCATCCAAGAAGTCATCCCACAACTTTGTCTTGTTTTTCACCATCTTTCTAATGATGCCTGCAATGACACCATTAGCTTTTTCTACCAAACCATTTGATTGGGGATAGTAGGGTGTACTGTGACGATGTAGAATGTGAAGTTCTTCACAGACTTCTGTGAGCAATCCCTTTCTAAACCCTGGACCATTATCAGAAACAATCTCCAAAGGTGTGCCAAATCTACAACAAATGTGAGTGTAGACGAATTTGCTCACTGTCTTCTCATTTACCTTTGCCACACTTGTGCTTCCACCCACCTAGTCATATAGTCTACAGCCACTAGAATGTAGAGTTTACCATTTTTTGTCCTAGGCAGAGGACCCATAGCATCAATGCCCCACTTTTCAAACGGTCCATTTGCAAGCACGATTTGCCTTGGACCATAAACCAATCTTCTATTCCCATTTACCTGACAATTGTGACAACTTTTACACCAATGTTGGACATCCACATGCAGACTTGGCCAAACATACCCCGCAAGCAAAATCTTCTTCACAGTTAATTCTTGGGCAAAATGACCACCACATGCTTCTTCATGCAAACCTTTTAGAATGGCTGGAATTTCCTCAATAGTTGGTACTCTTCTGCATACTTGATCCCTCCCTCTTTGATAGAGGGAGCCTTCTAGGAAGAGATATGCGCTTGCCTTCTTCATGAGTCTCCTCTTCTGAGCCTTCGTGAAGTCTTGTGGAAACCCGCCCTCCAAAATGTAGCTAATAATGGGAGTCAATGACTCCAATCCCTGGTATCTCGGTTGCTTGACAGTTGCTGCCACCATGATGACCTGCACTTCTTTCTCAACACATGTAACTACTTGCTGTGCAAGTAAATCGGCATCTTCATTCTGTTTCCTAGGAATATGATATAGTTGCACTTCTTCAAATTGATTAAACAATCTACGAATGGCATGAACTTTTGTTCGTAAGCTTTCATTCTTGCATGCCCAAATACCTAAAATCTGTTTAACAATGAGAAGTGCATCTCCCTTTACCATGAGGCGTTGTATCCCTTGGCCAATGCACATCTTCAAACCATGAATTAGTGTGTCGTATTCTGCTTCATTGTTGCTAGCTGAACTTGGTAGATTGAACTTCTCTTTCATGACCACCTCTCCACTTGGGTTGAGCAACACTAGCCCTCCCCCTGCTTTTCCTGTGGCTTGACGAAAAGCTCCATCAAAGAACAAGGTAAAAGCATTAGGAATACTTTTTGGTGGTGGCAATGGTAGGGTCTTTACTTCAGGCACCTTAATCTCCTTTTCATGCACCCTATAAGTGAGAATCCCTGCCAATTGTGCACGCACACTATCTTCTACCTTGAAAGAGTATTGAAACTCTTGCAACTCCATAATCCACTTTGAGATCCTAGTACTAAGATTCATTTGAGATGACACCCAAGGGAACAAATTCTCTGCACTGAGAATTACAAAAGGTTTTGGTAGCAGGTAGGATCTAAACTTTCTCACCGCAAACATGAGAGAAAGCATCATGAGTTCTGCTTCTGTGTAGTCTCTCTCCAAAGCATTCATGACCCTACTAGCAAAGTACATGGGTCGCATCCTTGTACTGTGGGGATCTTGTTGTAGCAACACTGCACCAATTGTTTCCTTCCCAACACTAGAGCTAACAAAGAATGTGTACTCCCAACATGGAGGCATGAGTGTTGGTAGCTCTGACAAAATGACTTTAATGTTACAAAAGTACTCTTCAAGCTCATCAGACCATGCAAATTCTACTTGTTGTGTCAACTTTTGCAAAGGATGAAGCAACTCCGAAGCTAAGTGAATAAGCGTGACATATACTTCACTTTTTGAATGAATGATATGACCTCTTTGAGATTCTTGGGTGAGGGGAGCTCAATAAGAGCCTTTGCCTTTGAAGGATCCACCTCAATGCCTTTATAGGAAACCTTGTGACCAAGCAAGATCACTTCATCCTCACTATGTGACACTTGTCGGGGTTGAGTTGACCTCCCATGTCATAGAGCTTCTTTAAACCTTCTTCTACCCTTTGTAGATGCAATGATTTTGAGCTATAAATGCAGAAATCATCAATGAACACCCTAATTGACTTTCCAAAAAATGCTTGAAACACCATGTTCATGAAACTTGGAATGTTGCAGGAGCATTTGTCAGACCAAATGGCATGACTCTAAAAGCATAACAACCCCAAGGAGTGATAAAGGTTGTTTTCAATTGATCCTCCAATGCGATACCTATTTGAAAGTAACCTGAGTAGCCATCACACACAGTGTACTTCTCATGACCAGCTACCTCATTTAGTATCTCATCCTGAAATGGGAGGGGAAAGTGATCTCTTTTTGTTGCCTCATTGAGTGGACGGTAATCCACACACACCCTCCACTTTCCGTTTTTCTTAGGAGTGACAACAACAGAGAGACCCACTCTGAATTCTCCACTGGATAAATGAAACCTGCTGCTAGAAGCTTTCTTACCTCCTTGAGTAGAGCCTGCTCCTTTATAACTCCTAGCCTTCGTAGCTTCTGAGCTTTAGGTGTGGCCTCAGGCTTTAACTCAATCTTGTGTTGAACAACATCTACCCACGCACGTCGGTGTAGTCTTTAGCGAAAAGCCTAGGAAACTTCCTTAGCACACATTTGAACTCCTCTCTTTCATCCTTTGTAAGTGTTGTTGATAGCATACCTTCCAGCATCCCTTCATCTTGAACACCTTCGTTCTCTTGAGGACCTACCTCCTCCAAGCCTTGACAAGAGGTCTCTTGGTTGCTTGGCTTAAACCTTACCCCCATGACTTCGATGGAAGACTCCTCTTCAGTAATGCTGCCGCTACTTTCTTCTTCTGAAGTGCTATCGGTCCAACCTTCTTCCGTCTCACTTTGAGATGATTCTTCATGGAGCTCCTCTTGGCGTTGCTCCTTCATGTCAAAGACAACCTTCTTATGATTGTCATTCCTGCAAATTAGCTTTCCACTCTCCCAATCCTGCAAAGCTCGCATTTTCATTAGCCATGGTCTTCCTAGGATAAATGGATAACCACTTCCCTTGGTCGACATAACATAAAAATCCACCGCTTTCTTAATGCCAAAGGCCTCTACAAAGACATTTTTACAAATGCCTACACACCTAGCCTTGCTATTGTTTGCCATCTTGACTTTGATTTCAGGTGTCTCATGGATGTGCATGCCTAGTCTTTGCATGAGTCCCTCTGTCATGATGCAAATTTGTGCACCCCCATCCACTAGACCTTTCCTAACCAATCTTCCTTTGATGTAACAGTCTAGCACCGGTGTAATGTCCTCATTCATTTCAGCTTGTGCAATTTTTACAACAGGCACACTCTCTTTTACCTTTCTCCTAGTGCTAACTGCCCTTGTTAAATCCCTCCTAACTTGTGGACATAATGCAAGAAATTGAGGCCATGAAATATCAGGACCCTTACCTCTCATGTCTTCCAACAAGTTGTACGGAGCCATACCATGTCCAAGAGGGAAGTCTTGGAGGTTGATACGACGTCGAGTCCTCTTGGTTTCCTTGGTTCCTTTGCCTTCTTGCCTTGTCCATGGTCACTCTGTGATGTGACTCCTTCTTTCTCTTTACCTTTTCCTCGGCCACGCTTAATGCCATTGGCTTCCATGTCAACCTCATTTGAGTTTGTCACCTCTACCACATGCACATTTGGATCTGGCAAAGGTGGAACTCCTTCTACCCCTTGTGGAGGTGGTCTTGGTCCATTTGGTCTTTGTAGAAGCCTTGGTTGTTGACCAGTTCCTTCACCTGCATTCATCACTGGGTAATTCAAGTTAGGTCTCCTTGGCTCCCCACGGGGCCAAGGACAATTATACATCCCATGTCCAGACTCTCCGCAATTCCAACATTGCAAGACTCTCCTAGGTCGTGGATCTCGCTCTTCAGACTTCTTTGCTTGTCCCTTTGGACCTACAGCTTGTGCAAGGTGAATTGACAGGCTGCTTAAAGATTCGTTTAACTTCTCAATTACTTCCGCCGTTACCTCAGGAAGCTCCCTCAATGTTGATGCTTGTGACTTACCTTTGGGTCTAAGACCTTCTATTCGAACCTCTCTCCTTAAGCACTTGAGTTTCCTATACTTCTCAGCAGCCCTAGTTTCCGCTGCATCAAAAGTAGCAGGTGCACCCGCCTCAACTTTTACCTTAAGGTCAGGAAAGAGTCCGGCTATGAACCTCTCCTTCTTTAAAAATTCTGCACCATCACCAGGGTTAGTAACATTTCGTATCCATAGAGCCCAAAGACGTAGAAACTCTTGCTTGTATAAGTAGTAGTCATCTAAGTCTTCTTGCTTATGAGAAACAATGTCTTGCCATAGTTTTTGAGTGTTTTGGGGATCAAAGAAGTATCTCTTAAAACGATTCAAAACTTCTGTGTAATTCCCCTTAACTTCCTCAGGCAAAGAGTCAAACCAAGTACTAGCATCTTTCCTAAGGACCACCTCAAACATTTCTACACGTTCTTGATCGGTTACTATCCTCTTGATACGGCAAGACATCTTGAAATTTGCTAAAAATAATTCTGCATCCTCTCCAGGCTCTCCAAAGAAAAGAGGATATCCAGACATTTGGCGTTGGCTCTCCATTATTATGAAAGATTACAACACGAGTTACAATAAGGGATACAATAGAGATTTAGAACCACTCGCCTGCAAATGAAGAAGTAAGAAAATACCACTCTAGGTTTTCTTCTTCAGCTATCCAAGCTTCAATGAGGTCTCGATTTGTTTGATCAAAACAAAAAGGTAGACTATTGATGAGCTCTAAGAAGGGTTGAAATTCTTCAAAGCTAAGGTGATAAACAAAAATCTCTAGAACTTCATTTTCTGGATCCAAAAGAGCAACCACGTCCCAAGTGATAAATTGCACTTGTTCTACAATTCCCAACGCACAAGCGGTTTGTATAAAAACTAGATCTTCATGCTCGTCGAAGGCCGTGAGAAAGTAGCAATTGACTAGGAGCTCTTTTCCTTCGAGTTCCACACAGTCGGAGTGAGGCAACCTTCTCACAATTTCATAAAGAACATCCTCATCAAGTCCAATCAAGTTTGCAAGATTTAAAGACTCCACTTGTGCTACAAAATTCCTGGACAAAAACTCCTTAGGATTATGGTTAAATCATTCAAAAGCATAAAGAGATTTACAATGTCTCTATGAACAAAGTGTCATAGAAAGTAGAGAAGGATGAGAATTTATACAAATTTGCAATCTTCTCTACGCTCTCTTTATTAGGACAAGCTCTGAATAGCTCCCTATCTCCTTTGTTGAAAGCGAAAGGAAGACTATTAATAAGACGCAAATGAGGGAAAAATTCACCAAATGTGAATCTATGAAGCATGAACTCTGGCCGCAAGTTTCCTAAAGAGTCTTCCTCAATGGTGAAATGCACTTGCCAAACGCCAAATTTCACTCTATTTACCAATCTTAGGGCACACACTAGTTGGATGAATGCGCGGTCTTCCTTAGTGCCCAACAACAAGAGGAAAATGGAATCCATGCGTAGGACCTTCCGTCTTAACTTCACCACCCTCTTGTTATGAGGGAGACGCCTTACTACTTGCTCCTGCAACTCAATTGGTAATAGAGCTAGATCTCTAAAGATTGAACTTTCACTGCACACACATTCCCAGTTAGAACAAATGATCGTTTTTTTGTTTCTTGTAACAACTTGGACAAAGAAAAAACAAACATACACACTATTTTGCCAGGCTGCACTTCATTTTAAAATAAAATGAACACATGTACATCAAAAGAAGTGTGGTAGTTGATGAGAGGTAGAATGACAGGGTTTGGTGATGCAAGAATTTCTCCTACTCTTTGGACACCAAACATGAACACCATACGTTGTTGAAAATGGATTTTCCTACTAATTGCAATGTTTATTCTAATGTGTGGAGTGAAATGGAAGGGGAAAACCTCTATTCCTGGGCCATTATCCATGGTCTATGCATGACCTAATGCTTAAAACAAAACAAAAATATAGACGTCCAAACTAAGGTCGTACCTAATGAGAGGCAAAATAAAAGGATTTACTGAAGCGTTTATCTCGGCCAACCTAAGAGGACCTAAAATTCTACGAATGACACGTTGAAATTGCAACTTAGTACTAACAATTATGTGTACCTTTTGCCTTGCAATGGGAATGAAGGGATCATACAAATTTTCGTGATTCATGCAAACTACTTGACTATGCTAAAGGTTGATTCTACACAAAAATACACAAGCCGTCCTCCGTGGGGGCACCAATTTGAGGCGGTGCGGGGCGGGCAACAAGAAGAGCAACCTCTAGACACCCTTCAAGGCTCCCGTGCTGCTCAATGGGGTTGGGGCACAACACAACACAAACCAAAACAGCAAACCCACAGCCAAATCCCAACTACACAAGGGGCACCACCTAGTTTAAGAGCGAACTAGGACGCAAAAGAGGAGAATCGTTAGAGCAACCCACAAACAAGCAAGGAATTTACACTAACCCTAACACCCATGGAACACTCTCACACACTAAAACACGAGAGAGAGAGAGAGAGAGAGAGAGAGAGAGATAGAGAGAGAGAGAGAGATAGTGCTCGGGCTGCTTTGAAACGTATCGGCAATGATCAAGCAAACACAACTATATATTTAAGAAAGAGAGAGAAAGGGGGAGGGGGTGCTTGTTGTATTAATACCTTCTTACAAATCTGTCATGACAAATCAAAGTGAAATTAGTATTTTTTCAACATAGCTTGAGTAAATTTCACCACAACACATCACAAGAAAAGCCACCCCAATCACTGTCTTAAAGCCAGGGGAGTCCTCTCCACCCTGTCGCCCTCTTAAAGTATGTGGGATTTATGGCTAGATTGATGACAACACCAGAGACAAGCTATCAAGAACTTAACAAAAAACACCAAGACACTTACGCATCATTGTTGTCCATTACTTCACGTTGGAAGGGAGACAAAATATCCAAGCTTAGTCCAAATCCACCCTCCTTGATTCAGCAAATGTTGGGCTTACACTAGTAGGAGAAATGATAGATTTCCTACTCTCAATTGAATGATCACTCTCTCTCTTACAATGGCATAGAGTTCCCTTGCTAATATCCTATTACAACACATGCACATGCATAAGACAATGAGCTTCCACTCAAGAGCTCCTTCTAGAGAGGTTGATCTTGGCTTCTCAAGCTATAGCATAGTGCTCTTGCTTATGGCTCCTCCTTTTGTGCTAGCTACACCCTCCTTTTATAGCAATTTTGAAGGCTAGGGTTACTCCTCTAACCATGGTTGGGTTAGATTTTCAGCCATTTATCTAATTTCTTTTGCTTGGAATTATCAAGAAGTTGGTGGGGAAAGAGAGAGGAGAGAAATGGAGGTGATAGGACTTTTCATAGTGGGTTAGTGTTAGTAGAGTTAGTATTAATTTACAAATGGAATTGGATATTTACAATGGGAGTATCCATGTAGGATACAAATAAGGAAGAAAAACTCTTAAGAGGTAAGAAAAGGTGGATTTCTTACAAGGTTGATGCTCCAAGTGTCTTGAGTAGGGTCAATTTTGACGCTTGTTGACGGTCCACTAGCTTTGACGGTACATTTTTTCTCCACTCTTGACCTTCCTTGAGAGACAAGGTAATTGAAGCTGAGTAATCAATCACCATGATGCTGTCTTTTAAGAGAAGAGGCTGAATTTTGTGGTTTTTTTGATAGATATGGGTAAATTGGAGGAGGAAAAATGAGACTAGGTGGTCAATTTTGGAATGGAATTGTGTGTGGGAGGTATGAGTTCACCATGGTTTCTCTTATTCTTCATGGTTGAGGAGAAGGTGAGTAGGGTGTAGAGAGGAGTGGTGAGAGGTGTGGGGATGATGAGTGGAGAAGTGTGTGTGAAAGAGGAAAATGATAAAGTGGAAGAGAGAGTGTGACTGCATAGAATGGGAAAACTGGGGTCCACTAATAAAATCATAGATCATAGCTCGTAACTCAAAAAAATATGAAAAAATTTGAGGCAAAAGTTCAGCCCACGAGCTACAACTTTTGTTTGTATCATCTTTTCAAATTCGGAGAGCAAGTGAACTTTAAAAATTCAGCAAAACCGACCGTTTTTTTCCACTGCACAAGGTCTTTGTGGGGTCCTTCTTTGGATGATTCTTTTGAATACCTCCAAGAGTGAGCCCTCCATAGTGCATGTATGCATGCCACCTACCCTTGACCTTATTTGGTAGGTCTATAATTGAAGATATTGTTGAGATCATGATATAAGTGAATAGTATAACTAAGAAAATCAAATATTGAGGGGTCTAAAAAATATGTACATGTCAAATATAAATAATATAAGTGGAAAAAATATAAAGGGGTCAAAAGAAATCTCTCTCATTATGAGGCTACCATAAAAAGATAAATATTTTGGTGTTCTAATTTTTTAGAAAAAAAAAACAAAATAGATGCAGGAAGGGAAAAATCACAATAGTGAAAAATATACACATAAATAAAACTAGTTTTTTTGGATTTTTGTTGGGGTGGAGTTACACCAAATATAAGAGAAGCTTACATGAAAATATTTCTATATTGAATAAAGAGTATGAAAAATGGTAAGAAAAATTGTGGTAATGGTGAGGCAATGTACAGAGCATAAATAACACACACCTAGGTAGAATATTTAAATAAATACCAAAATAATTATGAAAAAATCTTTTATTTAAGCCCTATAGACAAAGAAATATTTACATACGCATGGGCCATAATATACTTATATTTTTTATTTTTTTGGCTCAACTAGCCCAATGACTAGCTAATTGAGGGTTTTTTAAGAAGATATGGGAAAAGTCACGTGACTCACGCACGCCTATGTACAGTGAAATGGTAGGGATAGCCATAGTGTTTGGGTGATTTTGTTAGGGTGAGGTAACTCACTGTGGCAATTACAAAGAGCCGAAAAACGGCTATCAACAGAAGTTAGATCCAAAGTCACACAGATGTATTTTCATTGGATATGGTGCAGATGGAGAGATGGGATATCGTCTCTGGCACCCGAAATCTCGTCGAGTCATCCGTAGTTCATATGTGATCTTCAATGAGCCGAAGATGCATAAACAACCTATCAAGGAAATAGAGGTTCAGAGAGTCACTTTTGAGGATGTTTCCTCAGAGACAATGAAATCAAGTCAGCGGGCTAGTGATATACCTTCCACTAGAAATGCTCCAGAGGGAGTGGATAGCAATGGTCAAGGAGTGAGATGGTCTTCTAGAGTCTCTCGTCCACCTGCACGTTTCGAGCCAGGTCTTGATTACATCATGTTGACTGATTGCGGTGAGCCAAGCTGCTACCAAGAAGCCATGATGACGGATGATGTGGTGAAGTGGGAGCAAGCTATGGAATCTGAGTATAACTCGATTCTGGCTAATGACACTTGGGACTTGGTAGAACTGCCAAATGATGCAAAAGTTTTACCTTGCAAATGGGACTACAAGAATAAATTTGCCTCAGGTGATCCAAAATCCAGAGTACAAGGCTAGACTTGTAGCCAAAGGGTTCAAATAGCAAAAGGGAGTCGATTTTGATGAAATCTTCTCGCATGTGGTCAAGATGACAACACTTAGAACCATACTTGGTCTTGTAGCAATTGAGGACATGGAACTTGTCCAAATGGATGTGAAGATAGCATTTCTTCACGGGGATCTCGATGAAAATGTTTACAAGCAGCAGCCTGAAGGGTTTGTTCAGGAGAACGCATCTCGTGAGGAGCTAGTATGTAAGCTCAAAAAGGCACTTTATGGCTTAAAGCAGGGTTCACGACAGTGGTATCATAAATTTGATGCATGTATGAGGTCTCAAGGATATAAAAGGAGCGAAGAGGATCACTGCTTGTACACAAGAAGGCTAGATGATGACTCGATGATCATCCTAGTTTTGTATGTTGATGACATGCTTATAGCTAGGAAATCCAAGGCGGAGATTGCCAACTTGAAGAAAACACTTAGCAATAATTTTGCAATGAAAGATGTGGGGGATGCTACACACTTTCTTGGCATGCGAATCAAAAGAGATCACAAACATCATATTCTTAAGTTATCTCAGGAAACATACATTGAGAAAGTTTTGCAGTGTTTCAATATGCAGGGGGGGAAAGCATTGAGTACCCCAATGTAGGCATTCTTGAAACTCAGCAAGGAAGATGCACCCAAATCTGATGCTGAGCGAGCTGAAATGGCTAAGGTACCATATTATTTGGCAGTGGGCAGTCTCATGTATGCTATGGTCGTCACAAGACCAGACATTGCTTTTGCAGTGGGAGTGGTGAGCCGATATATAGCAAATCCTGGCAGCAAGCATTGGGAAGCAGTGAAGCACATTCTTAGGTACCTCAAAGGTACAGTTCATAGGTGTTTACACTTCGGGAACAATGATGCATCCATCATGGGTTATGCGAATGCAAACTATGCTGGTTGTGTTGACAATAGGAGATTGACATTTGGCTATGTTTTCATATTTGATGGAGCAGCAGTATCTTGGAGTTCATGTCTTCAAGAGTTGTGGCACATTCAGACCGGATGAGCTGGCATTGATAGTTGAGGGGGTAACATACAATTATAAAATGAGAAAAATAATTTAACGAGACAGCTGGAAGAGAAAGATGCAAAAGTAACACGGCTATCTATAGCAATCCAAACACCCCAAGAATCCCACATCCGAATGGAGAAAAATATTCATCGCATAAGCCAGGATGTTCAGAATTTGACACAACAAGTGTATCCTCCGCTTGTACAAGGGACACACATTAGTCACCTCATCCTGCATCTAGAGTTGGTTCTTGTGTCACAATTGGATGCATCTTCATCTTCGCAGTGTCTAGTTTGCTACAAGAATTTTGATGGATAAAGTGGATTCTAGACATTGGCATGTGGTCATTATTACCACCTCGCATGTTTAATTGGGAGAAAAGTGTTACAGGGAAACTGTGTGTGTGTGTGTGTGTGTATTGAGCAAAAATGTGGCGGGCCAGTAGGTACCGTCTGTAGCGGGCTCAAGCTGTTTTGCCAAGTGAGCGTTTGTGGCGCGAGCTAGGCTGGCATTAGGGTGCACATGTGTTTAGTAGGTGGCAGTTATGGTAGAAGTCTTGAAGACTAGTTGGCCAAGACCATTTAAAAAGAAAAAGAGTGAAATAAATGTTAAAAAAACAAGTGAAAGGGCCAAGATGGCTTTCCAAAACAATAAAAGAGTGATAAAATCATTAGGTTGAGTTTAACTAGGATTATATAAGGTGAAGCGTTGCTCATGAATGTCTCTTTATTGAGCGACCGAGTTTCCTCCTCGCAAAGAAGCAACCCGGAAATACGAGCAAAATTTTTAAAATTTGTGGGATTTTTTTATTAGGTTCTCACATATATCACCGGTTTTTTTTCCCTTTAGCATGGTTTGCTCATTAATAGATATATGTGTGTGTGTATAAATATAAATAAAAATAAATAAATAAACAGTATAACAAGTGAAAGAATCACGATGACTTTCTAAAATAATTAGAACGTGATAAAATCATTAGGTCGAGTTTAAGTACAATCGGTGTTCAAAAAAGGATTGCCTCAGCTTAGCCTTGAGCCGGTTGAAAATGGAGACTACCTGGTTGCAAACCATGGTAAAGGAAAGAAACTGGTGAAATATGTGAGAAAATAGTTCAAAAATTGTGCAAATTTTAAGTTTTGTGCTAGTATTTTCTGTTCGCTTCTTTGTGGGAAGGAAACTCAGTCGACAGCCGCTTAATAAAAGAGACTTTCTTAAATATTAACTAGAATTAAGTTATAGAATGTAAGAAAATTCAAGCCATGTGAGGCTGTGAAATGAAATGTGGAATTAAAAAAACTCATTAATATATGTGTGTGTGTATCCATAGAATTTACTAGAATTATGCAAGTGAAGTTTCACTTTAGCATTCTAAAACAATAGAATGAAAAAAAAATAAAGACATGTCAAGATATATAATGAAAGTGACATAAACATATAAAGTAAGTCTCCATCATGCATGCACTGAAAACAAAGAAAGTCTCCTTAACCCAACACAACACTAAGGTTTCTTTTAAAAAGCAATAAAAAGAACTCATTACCATGTATGTGTGTATGTATGTGTGTACATATAAATATACATAAATAAATAAGTGTATATGTGTATGTGTGTACATAATTTACTAGAAGTATGCAAGGTGAAGCTTCACTTTAGCATTCTAAAAATATATAATTAAAGAGAAGTCAAGCCATGTGAGGATGTGAAATGAAAGGTGAAATAAAAAGATCCATTTAATTTTTAAATCTTAAATAACATTTAAGATAAGTTTCAATCGTCACTGAAAAACAATGAAAGTATACCTAACTCAACTCTCGCCTGAGTCTTCTTTTAGAAAGCCAACAAGTGATCAAATCACAAGGCCTACCCTTGAGAGGAGCATGGAAAGTAAAGTCTACCATTGCAATTTCTTAGTTAAAATTTAAAGGCTTGCCTTGATTCAATACTAAAGCTTGTAAAAATTTATAATTTTTCCTCCAATGCAAGCTCGGAATCGAACAAGGATTTGAACCTAGTTTGTTGTTGCAAATACGTGAAAACACCCATATTTAAAATAAAATAAAATTTCTATAAATTTTTTGCATGTAGGGTAGGTTGGAGAGGAGAGGGTGGTGGATAGTGTGGATACATGTTTAGGATTTGTGTCCAAGGAGAGAGGCATGGAGGATCTGTTGTACGCCACGTGCAGAGCAGATAGCATCCATGTGAAGGTGGTGGGCACTGCGATGGCATGGTATAGGCAGGGGTGGCACAACAAGTTGTGAAGGCCAATGTGAACAATGATGGGGTAGAGCTGGCATGGATGGGAAGTGGTGGCCACCACACTACTACAACAGAATAGAGCCTAACTTTGTGGTGGGGCAGACTGCAATCAAACAACAACATTAGTGGACTAGAGGCATACACGCATGTAAAGACGAGCTAGAGCAGCAGATGGCAACGACCAGCAATAGGCGAGGGAGAGGAGAGCGTTAGCGATGTTGCACGACAAGTCAGAATGCGGGGATGCATGTAGAGGGTTATGGATCCACCAGGCATGAGAGGTGGTTAATCAGGTTCGTTGTGGATTGGGTAGAGGTAGAGGGGTTATGAACCTATAGGCAACACACGACATCATCTTGATGGCATTGATGAGACGAATCAACACATACTCTTGGAATCATTGTGGTTGAGGGAAAAGTTGGCACACACAAGGCGCAGGCGGACCTGCCCAGAATGGGGGGTGACTCGTGAGGCCGGCTATGGCAGCTCAAGGAGAAAGCCACAACAAAGATGATGATCACGAGAGATATTGCAACAGGTAGGAGAGGTGTGGTGTCAGGTAGTTTTTTGTAAAGGCAAGCAATTCGTAGAGCAGCTGCAGTGGGAGGGACGATTATGGCATTGGAAAAGATGAAGCAGGAGCAAGGGGGAGAGAGAGACAATGACGAAGAAGAGAGAGAGAGAGAGAGAGAGAGAGAGAGAGAGAGAGAATAATATGTATTAAGTGCTAATAGAGGTTTCCAGCTTTTCAGAGTATCGAATCTTCAACCATCTCATGATGACAAGAAGTTGGATGTGTAAAGAAATTCAATCATAATCATAGCTCTCTTAATAATGAGCATTTTTTGTATGCACCAACCAATAAGAAAATTCTGTATTTTTTAAAAATAAACTCTCCTTTTTCATTAGCAAAAAGGGGAGGCATCACTAAAGCCTCACCCCTTTGGGGTAGGCCAAAAAGGGAGGGGAGGGGAAGCACTAGTGCTAATGCTTCCCGTCCCTCCCCTCCCTTCTAAAGAAAATATAAATTCCTTCCCATATTTTCTTTTTCCCCTCCCCTATACACTACTTTCCACATTCTTCTCCACCTCCCCCCCCCCCCCCCCCCCCCCCCCCCCCCCCCCCCCCCCCCCCTCTCTCTCTCTCTCTCTTTCTCTTCCTTTTTTGGCTTTCTACAAGAAGCCTTAGAGGAGAGTTGAGTTATGCATACTTTCAATGTTTTCAATGATGATTGAGACTTACCTTGAGTGTTATTTCCGTTTAAAACTATTAAATGAAACTTTTTAGTTGACCTTTCATTTCACATCCTCACATGGCTTGACTTCTCTTGCATTCTGTTCTTTTAAAATGCTAAAGTGAAGCTTTACCTTGCATAATTATATTGAATTCTATACATATATATATACAGACATACATACACACGTATTTATTTATTTATATTTTATACACACACACACAAAAATATCATGAGCAAACCATGGTAAAGGGAAGAAAAACCAGTGAACTATGTGAGAACTTTGTTCAAAAAATTTGCTAGTATTTCTGGTTTGCTTCTTTGCAAAGAGAAAACTCGGTCACTTAATAAAAGAGACATTCCGAACAATGCTTCACCTTATATAATTCTAGTTAAACTCAACCTAATAATTTTATCACTTTTTTATTGTTTTAGAAAGCCACCGTGACCCTTTCACTTGTTTTTTCCCACTCACACTACCCCCCCCCCCCCCTCTCTCTCTCTCTCTCTCTCTCTCTCTCTCTCTCTCTCTCTCTCTCTCTCTCTCTCTCTCTCTCTCTCTCTCATATCTTTCATAAAATTTCAGGAGGTGGTTTTATGGCGCGATGGCATACTTTTGAGTTTCTTCAAGACTTTCTTGTGCGCCATTCAAACAACTGGCAAAGATGCAACTATACTTCTCTCTCTCTCTCTCTCTCTCTCTCTCTCTCTCTCTCTCTCTCTCTCTCTCTCTCTCTCTCTACACATTCACTTAGATAGACACTCCATACCTATGAGTGATTAAATATGGTTTTCTTAAAGAAAGACACTATGGTTTGGGCACATGGCCCAAAAATTGAACAGAGGACTAATTGTTAGTCAAGTCAATTATGCTAGTTAGGCTAACTTGAAAATTTGATTAAGTTAGTGGGCTAACTACCAATTTTTCAGGATGTGGCTGTATGGCGTGATGCTGCATTTCTAACTTTCTTTAAGAATTCCTTGCGCGCCATTCAGATAACTAACAGTAATGCAACAATACTTCTCTCTCTCTCTCTCTCTCTCTCTCTCTCTCTCTCTCTCTCTCTCTCTCTCTCTCTCTCTCTCTCTCTCTCTCTCTCTCTCTCTCTCTCTCTCTCTCTTACATCCTTGAGCCCATCCCGTTGAGTGCGATCCGCACCATTGCCTCCATTCGTCTTAGCTCCCATTCTCTACGCTGCGAGACAGGACGTTGGGGCACTGGCGAGGAGTGTCATCGACTTTGCACCTTATGCCCTCGTCAAGTGCGAGAGAGTGAGTACCACACACTACTTGAGTGCTCAGCTTTTGACCACATTAGGTCCTCTTTTCCCCATATATTCAGCCATGAGCTCTCCCTACATACCTTCCTCTCCCAACCACGATGTGGACTCTCTATTGCGACGCTCATTTCAGCCATTTTTGAGCATCGAGAGTCACTTATAAACTCCACTCACACCACGTGACATGTTCATTTGGTCCCATAGGTCATATTTGACCTCCCAGGACGATAATAGAACTATCTATCTATCTATCTATCTCTCTCTCTCTCTCTCTCTCTCTCTCTCTCTACATTCACTGAGATAGACACTCCATACCTATATATGCTTGAATCTGGTTTTTCTTGAAAAAGTACACTATGGTATGGACACATGGGCCAAAAATTGAACTTAGAACTAATTATTAGTCAAGTTAGTTATGCTAGCTTGAAATTTGAATGAGTTAGTGGGCATTAACCACTACCTGAATGAGACCTAATTAACTCATAGCCTAACTAGATCACAAAGGTAACCTAACTAGGTTAGGCTAAGGCTATACCCTAAACATGGATTGAACCAGGCATTAATGTCTTTTGACTTGGGGACTTGGGATGTAATAAAATCAAAGGCCTATACCCTGCGCCAACTTAAAGGAAGAGTCCTTTTTGCAGGTCAAATTTTGTGAGGTTTGAAAAGGAGTCCACCTTCATAGGATAGTACACAAGCCTGATTTATGACACCTTTGATGCAAAAGAGAGTAAGATACTATGAGCAAGAGAAGCAGTACTTAAAGGTGAGCTCATTGTTTTGAGCTCAATTAGTTTCCATTTGAATATCTCTCTGTGCTACTCCCCTTCCTTGAGAGGGACTTGCTCTCCTACTCTCAAGGACTCTCTCTCTCTCTCTCTCTCTCTCTCTCTCTCTCTCTCTCTCTCTCTCTCTCTCTCTCTCTCTCTCTCTCTCTCTCTCTATCCTCTTTTTCGTTAGACAATACTCATCAACTCTACGTCAGATGGGATGTTCTCCTACTCTCCACTCTCCGTCTCTCTCTCTCTTCCCCATTTTCCAACTCTCTCTCTCTCTCTCTCTCTCTCTCTCTCTCTCTCTCTCTCTAGTGGGGAGGTGACAGATACACACATATGTATATATGTGTGTGGGTGTGTGTGTGCACACACACACATATATATTTATATATTTGTAGTTAGGGAATCCCTCTTTTCTTTTCTTTCTCTAAGCTACAAGCTAGCTCAGTGACCCCGTAACGACTGATTTAAGAGATGAGAGCATGATTGTTAATGCTAACACGCCGGTCCTCACCCCGGCTGAATCCCTCTCGAACCTTTGGTTCTCTGGCCATATGCATCGGTGTATCGAGAGCTAAAAGAAAAAAAACTAAACAAAAGACCAACCACGAAAATTTCACTAGCATCTTTTCTATACGATATCCTAACGAGGTACGTTATCAACAACGATGGTTTCAAGGCCACAAACAATGGTTACGAGGTTCAAAATGATGGCGTTAAGGCCAATAACGATGGTAGACAGGAAGTGAAATATGATGGGGCAAGTGAAAAATCATTTCTAACGGGCAAATGCGTAAATAATGATAACGATTACGTAAGTGATGTTAAAAAAATCTCGACGAAAATCCCGGTTATTCCTACGAAGATGATGCGATTAATGCTTGAAATAAGAGAAATGATAGTTTTCCTTACTCTTTCATTGATGAGGAAAGGAAACAAAAGAACTTTTTTGCATTGTTTCATGGCCATATATATAAATATATAGACACACATATACATACATATATATCACCTCTATTATACTCTTTCTCTCTCTCTCTCCCCCCCCCCATATATATATATGTGTGTGTGTGTGTGTGTGTGTGTGTGTGTACACACACACACACACATACATATATATCGCCTCTACTATACTCTCTCTCTCTCTCTCTCTCCCCCCCCCCCCCCCCCCCCCCTTCTTTGTATGTCCATGGTTAGCTAGAAAGAGGGAGGGAAGGAGACGTCCTGGGAATAGGATCTTTTTAGGGTTAGGGATGAAGGGAGCAACAATGAGGCAGGTTGTGTTAGAGAGATACGTCTAAGCAAGGTGATGGCCGGGGAGAGAGAGAGAGAGAGAGAGAGAGCTTAATCTATTTACAATATACATAACACATGAGACAAATTTCAAAGACCTATGTCTACAGTCTATAGTACAAAATCGTGTATTCCTTTCGACTGAATATCCACAAAAAAAAACATCACAGTATCAGGCCATATTAGGGAAAGAAGGTCCTAATTTAGTGTTACAGTATCAGTGTACAACATTACATCCCCTCAAACAGCAGCCAAGGAAAGGACACCCTTACCTGCATCCAAAGTAAGAAAACAATTGTTCGTTAGTTTTCAAATTGCATAACAGGTAGCTGGGGTGACCTAGTTGTCATCCATGTCACCCTAGTACTATCTTAAGAAGAAGATCAAGCTGTACAAATTGAAGTGACGTGCAATATTTTTCTTGATTTAAAGAAACAAATATACTTTAGAGTGTTAGGTCTAAATTTTTAACCATATATTTTAATGCCAAGTTAAAGTTTTTAACTTCAATATGAAATAAGGTTCTAAAAAACCTTTACTCCTTATATTCCTTCCTACCTAATGGCTCATAAACTTTTAAAAGTACTTTTTGAAAGTAAGTTTATGCAATTTTCCAAAGTCGAAAATATCCTTAGAGAAACAAGAAAACAATCCTTCCAAATTTAAGCAGATACCTTGTTGAGAGTTTCAAACAACATTAGTAAGTAAGTCGAACAGTAGATCAAGCCAAAACCTCAAACAGAGCAACAGTTTAAGAAACCATTGCCAATAATCACACCCAATTGGTTATTCACAACTCCAATTGTCTTAGTATCCCCAAAACATTTATTTTCCTACCAACCTGTTTAACCAGCAGAAACCATAGTATGTCAACCAACCAAAGTTACATGTACACATCATCAGAGACAATTACCTAATCTCTTCAAAAGGCAGCACAACACAGCAGGCAGTAGGATAAGCCCATATATAATTGCAATAGATTAGTTGGCAAGATGCCCCAACTCCACCAATCCTTGCAAATCGGTGTTTACAGAAGAGAGCCCAAAGAGCAGTATTATGAGAAAAAAATATATCTCCTAAATCCATATCAGTTTTAGTCATCATTCGCCAATAGCATAATTAGCCAGCCAGATCACGAATATAACCTCAAAACCCAAAAGCAATAGGTGAAGCTATTACCGTATCAAACTACTATTCTATCACCCATATGAACGGCTCCGGCTATACATCCGAAACCACACTACACACAGTACCTGTACAAAAAGCAAAAAGTATGCAAGCTATTGGATTTCTCCATTCAATACCCTTCGAAGCCATAATGCCTGTATACGAAGTAAGCAAGTTATCGGATATCAACATCCAATACAACCTGCAAAACCCATAAACTAATTGTACACATAGTATGCTAGCTATCGGATACCAACAACCAGTACCACCCGAAGCCAGCAATTCGATCTCTACAATATCAACCCTTATGTCAACAATACCCACGGTCCAGGTTGTCAAAAACAACCCAGAACCAAACCCAAAACAGTCCATAGTCATCCAAATTATCCATGCTAGCAGATGGTACAACATAATCTGACCCGTGGTCCTAAAAAAGTCCTTTACACCAGCCTGTATACAACAGTGGCTAATAGTTTGTGCAAACCTTAATCGGTGCCTAGCTTATTAGGTAAATGTCAAATAAATTACCAGGGGGCCATGTCAGTGCTGCCTGACATCCCATATTAGACGGCACCACCAATTTGAGCAGAAAATGATTGCTTCCATTAGCAACGCCAAGGCTAGTTAGAGAGCAGCTATTCTCCATCAACCCATAATCAAGTCCTAGTTCTAGTAGTCAAGCCACTCTTCCATAGAGTAAAGTGACTCAAGTGATTTCCAAGGTAAGCTCAGAGAGGTGTTAACAACAGTAACTGCTAGTAGTCCCTCAAAGATAAAGCACTAGCAATATCCTGTAAAATACAAAGACAAGCATAAAATACAAGCAAAGGGTCAATTTACCAGACCATAGCCTCACTAAGCATAAAGGTACTGCTCTGAATCAGAGCTTTGAGCAACAACCTACAAGTTTATAAGCAATCAGACCAAAGTACTCAGGTAATTGGTATGTCAACAACCTACCATTTGTTGGTTAATCCATGAGGTAGATTTGCCAAACGTATTGAGTAGTACAAGGCTGTCTAGAGCCAATAAAGGTATAATACCCACAATGGGAGATATGTCATAGCCATAGCTAGGAATACCAATCCACACCGATACCCCAAAGTAGTCTTTCAACAGATTTTGCAAATTAACGTGGTAGCATTACTGACCCTTCCTGCAGAAAAAATACCATTCTAACCTCCTAAAGCTTAAGAGTTCAATGTATTCATTATAATTTGCTACAAATGATAAGTGCTCAATAATGCCAATCGTAACCGATGCTACAGCCACCCCAAAACCACCCCATCTGAAAGATCAAAACATTCTCTACTAATCCATAGTCAAGACAGACAGAACCACACCGTTTTGCTGAAAAAAATCTCATTCTAACCTCATTAGATTCCACCACTGATTTCTTGCTTGGGGGCATGCTTCGGAGCCCTCAGATGTAGCTTGAAGAAGGTATTAGTGAAGGTGATACACACAGTGAGAGAACACACACACACTTTTTGCAGAATGAAGAACTAAGTGAGCCAGTGGCTCACCTTTATAAGGCTGCACATCTGCTTCGGATCATCTCAATCGCAGTCGACCTATCTTTGGGATAATATGAAGTGCCGGCTGAGAGGCTTTAACTCGCTGCGGGTGTAGTGCAGCATCCAGGCTATCAACCTCCCCAAATAGCACGCGCCAGAAACAAGAGAGAGAGAGAGAGACACAATAAGCTAACCCACGTGCATATCATAAGAGAATGCAAGTATACGCGTCGACCAGTCCCACTCTCACAGGTTAAATTGCAAGCCCATAATGTGAAAAATTCAATTACAAGTTCATCTAACTAAGAGATAGTTCATGCAAAGGACCTTTTTAATGGGGTAACCATTAGAGGGCAGTTCCTATCCTCCAGGTAGCATAAGCTACAGAGCCTGATTGTCATCGAAAAAACCAAATACAGAGAGAGAACAAAAGGAGGGAGTCTATCAAGGTTAAAAGTAATTTAAAGGAAAAAATGTTAATTCAGGATAGTCAGTCCAACAAAGCTCTAGCAGGATGCAGAGAGAGAGAGAGAGAGAGAGAGAGAGAGAGAGAGAGAGAGAGAGAGAGAGAGAGAGAGAGAGAGAGAGAGAGAGAGAGAGAGAGAGAGAGAGACCCACCCTTACCCAGTGAAAGGCCTACCATCTGGTGAGGGGGGTCATCACCAGGTGGTGAGACCTCCCCTACAACTAGTGTACCAGTGAGAGAGTTCTAGAAGTTCAATAACTTTTCCTTTTTCCACCAAACATAGTGTCCAAGGGTTGTTATGAAGAAAATTCCTATTAGTGCTAAGCAGTGCTTTCACAGCAAACCCATTAGCAACATACTTCTTTATCAGATGACATATTGCCCGAAACGCAATGAACGAGTCTGAGGATGAGTACATAATAAGATAAATCATGCCCAAACAAGTTTTCACTACTACCATATAAGGACAGTTACTCTTCTTCCTGACAAATTCAATCAAGCCCAGGTGCAGCTTGTCTCTTTTCCAAGAGAATTCCGTGATAAAACTTCCTGTTAGCGGAGAACAAAGTGACAGCTCTAGATTCCAAAAAAATTGTTTTTTAGTAACCACATACTCGTTGTCAACTTCCAGGCATTCCATGAAGGTAGGTTCAATCTTAAGCGTAATGGGATAAATTTCCGACAAGCATTGCTCAAAACCGAGATTATTCAAACTTAACAAATCATCCATATATCTATAGGTGTGTTTAAACAGTGTCAGATTAATGGGAGTATCAATTGTCTCACACTGTTTAAGAATCCATTTATACTCAAAGAAAGCTAGGTAGAGATTGCACATGACTTGTGAACATGAGAAGCCCATAGGGATCCCATGTATTTGTTGAAAGCATTGTTCCCCTAGTCTCACGAAGCAATTTCGAAAAAGCCATTCAATAATCTCCATTAGATTGTACAGATCATAGTGGGTAGGTGGCCCTTTTTGTGTGTTTTTTACCCATCTAGGGCTACGAGCCAAAGAAATATTATGTTGTCCCATCTCATTTTTTTTTCTAAACACCATCGTGCAGATTTGTTGTAGAACGACAAGTAGTCCAGAGGGCCCAAACAGTGATATGTTTTCATAGCATTGCGTACTATCAGTTGTAAACATTGAGAAAATGTATTGTGGGAGATTAATAGATACCTCCGTTGAGTTTTCACAAGCCAGAAGTTATTTGCTACAAGGCCAGTGAAGGTCTTAACTGCTAAAAACTTTTCCTCACCGATGGTATTAAAGTCGGTGAGAATCAGATTGAGGCAGGCTGTGATTACATCTATGGCGTGTAACATGACACAGTTGGAGGCATCCAAAATCCACCTAAACTTGTGTTTGTGACTCTTATACGTGGGAAAGAGTATAGGCAATTTTGAACTTTGAGTACATAATTAAAGTATCCTAGGGAAGAGTCCAAGTATTGGATGGTGTCTTCTGGACAGATTTTAGAAAGCAAAAAATAAGGTCCTTGAAGTCTAGACTGAGCCATTATTTTAGCTAAGTGTTTACAAATAAACGTTGGTATATGAGGGGCTTTGTCAAGTCCCACCACAAACCAATCCTTCTTTAGTTTATGTATCATAGAGGATAGTGAGGGAGAAATCCATGTTGCTTCCTGGCTAATCCATGCAGGTGGGATTGACTCGACACATGTTTGAAAGTAAGATGCTAAAGAGTTCGCAAGTCTAGCATGTTGTAGACTATCTAACTTCAATAGCTTGACTATGTCAGTCAAGCAAGTAAGTAATGCGGCAAGAGCCAAGTGCGGATTTAGTGGTTGGAGCGGGATATGATTCAAACCCTTGCTCAATAGGTCCTTGATATCCTTTGACTGAATAAGAGACAGATCCATAGCACATACGTGTTGTCCAAATTCACGGAAGTCAGAACAATAGTTCCCAAAGAGCGAGTATACATGATGGTTTTGTGTTTGTAGTAAGAAATTCTGTAGAATATATATAATTCTTAAAGGGAGGATCAAAGGTCCAACCAAAAGTTAGTTCATCTACAAGATCAGGATTGTTAAACGATTGTAAAAAAGCATAATGTATTAGACTTTTTGGAGTAAACCAATCAAAAATCCGATTCGAAAAGTGGCAATGAACAATATGCTTCTTTAGATTCCCTTCCTTGCAAAATAACAGCTTTCCAGAGGATGTCCGATAAATCTGAAACAGTAATACAATCAGGAGTTAAACATTTTCTTGATAGGGAGATTCTTCCCCCTACCTTTGACATAGCTTCTAGCTTTATTATGTCCGTTAGAGGACCCTGGTGTAGAAGAAGGGGATAAAAAAGATGTGATTGAGTGTGAAGCAGAACTTGTTAACATAGGCCTTTTGAGGTTAGGGACTCCTCTGCATCTAAAGAAGGTTTGAGTAGGGATAGGATATGCTTGATGCCTTTAGAAACACTTAAATTAGAGAGCAGATGACTTGGTGCGTCTAACTTTAAATCTTTCAGAGCCTCGTGCATAAAGTTCCTGAAGTGAAGGTAAGCGATTTGGGCTCGCACAGCTTCCTTAGCGTGATCCCCAAGCCACAAAAAAATAATAGGGAGAAAGTGCTCCTCTGTGTGTGATGGGAAGAGGTCCTCCAGATGGTTGAGGAGGAACCAAATTGCATGATCAAACCAAAGGATGTTACTCTCACAATCAGGTTTTGCATCCAAATCTTTGCAAGCACATTTGATGTAGGGGCGGTAGATGTTCCAGATTGACTCAGAATAGAATTCACCGCTTTGTTTAGAAAAGGTCATTGTACCCTTGGTTTTATCCAAGAAATGCATAGTAAAAGGTGCTTTAATGACATCACCTTTATCCAAGAACTGAACTCCCTTGAGGATCTCCAGTCTACAGTCTTCACTTGTGGATGCAGGTAAGGCGGCAAGAAAAACCCAAGTCTCAATCGAGATGGGTGCCACAAACGCTTTGTTTTGGAGCTCCCACAGTTGATGGTCAAGCTCTATTCCTTCAATAGTACTCTGTCTCAAAGGTAAGAAGGGAAAACACTTCGAGACTTTTGGAACCATATCTAGTAAAGAAGTTTCACTAGATGAGCTGAGTCCTTGTTGAAAACTTTTAACTACTTCAAGAGCAGCATCATCCCTACAAAAGAGGCCTTTTGGAGCCTTGGCAGGATCAAAAGATTTAGAGGTGGCAAAACAAGATGCTAGGTCATAAAGTTTCCTGATAAAGTTAGAAAGGTCGGCTCCTTTAGCCGAGAATTGAAGAGATCGGATTTATGACTTGATTCAATTGCAGCAAGGTTAGAAGCCAACTTTTGAAGGTGAAGAACTCCTTCTTTCATCTCAGTCACCACTAGATTGGCAAGGATAAGAATCCAATCATTAGAGGTTAATAGATTCATAATAGAGTCGTGGATTTCTGTAACCTTAGAGAATTGGTTTAGTAGAGAAATCGCCAAAGGGTCCTGGATAAGTTTAATCACCAGCAGGGATGCTGGGGAGAAGGGAAGGGTGGAAAGGTCAAGAGCAGCAGAGACAGGGACAATCTGAAAAAAAAAATCAATGTCGGTAAGATCTAAAAAGAGGAGTTGGTAGGTATTCCATCCTAAAACCAACCAAGACCTAGGTCATAATGGTTGTGTGGAAACCCCTTTATCCTAGAAAATCCAGTTTTCAAGTCGCATCTCCTAAGGATAACAGTCCTGTAGACTAGGTCCTGGTGCAATAGGTCAAAAACCTAATCCACCCATGTGTTTAGGGAGAGAGAGCTTAATCTATTTACAATATACATAACACATGAGACAAATTTCAAAGACCTATGTCTACAGTCTATAGTACAAAATCGTGTATTCCTTTCGACTGAATATCCAAAAAAAAAACATCACAGTATCAGGCCATATTAGGGAAAGAAGGTCCCGATTTAGTGTTACAGTATCAGTGTACAACATTACATCCCCTCAAACAAAAGCCAAGGAAAGGACACCCTTACCTGCATCCAAAGTACGAAAACAATTGTTCGTTAGTTTTCAAACTACATAACAGGTAGCTGGGGTGACCTAGTTGTCATCCATGTCACCCTAGTACTATCTTAAGAAGAAGATCAAGCCGTACAAATTGAAGTGACGTGCAATATTTTTCTTGATTTAAAGAAACAAATATACTTTAGAGTGTTAGGTCTAAATTTTTAACCATATATTTTAATGCCAAGTTAAAGTTTTTAACTTCAATATGAAATAAGGTTCTAAAAAACCTTTACTCCTTATATTCCTTCCTACATAATGGCTCATAAACTTTTAAAAGTACTTTTTGAAAGTAAGTTTATGCAATTTTTCAAAGTCGAAAATATCCTTAGAGCAACAAGAAAACAACCCTTCCAAATTTAAGCAGATACCCGTCCTGCACAACGATATCCTTTAGTATGAATTCCAAGCTAGGTTAACCCGTGCTACTGTATCCCACCAGGAAGAGAATGACTGCACAACAGGCAGGTCAAAATAGCCTAGCAAAAAAACAAGGTTTACTCCCCACAAATTCAGGCCGATTATCATATCTATATACCAGGTGTAGCATTCCCCTCAAGTGAAGCCACAACACATGGTGTTACTTGCCGGTATCTGATCCATACTAAGACTACCTTCGACAACATCTCCCAGTTTCTAATAGTACTCCACCCATTATCTAGGCCATCCAAATCCGGTCGGCAAATGGTATCACTAACTGGCACACAGTTTCACCAGCCATCAAAGAGCTGCCAGCATACTTACCTCCAAAAGTCCGAGAAGGCCAGTACCAAAAGAGCCTTGTTGAGAGTTTCAAACAACATTAGTAAGTAAGTCAAACAGTAGATCAAGCCAAAACCTCAAACAGAGCAACAGTTTAAGAAACCATTGCCAATAATCACACCCAATTGGTTATTCACAACTCCAATTGTCTTAGTATCCCCAAAACATTTATTTTCCTACCAACCTGTTTAACCAGCAGAAACCATAGTATGTCAACCAGCCAAAGTTACATGTACACATCATCAGAGACAATTACCTAATCTCTTCAAAAGGCAGCACAACACAGCAGGCAGTAGGATAAGCCCATATATAATTGCAATAGATTAGTTGGCAAGATGCCCCAACTCCACCAATCCTTGCAAATCGGTGTTTACAGAAGAGAGCCCAAAGAGCAATATTATGAGAAAAAATATATCTCCTAAATCCATATCAGTTTTAGTCATCATTCGCCAATAGCATAATTAGCCAGCCAGATCACGAATATAACCTCAAAACCCAAAAGCAATAGGTGAAGCTATTGCCGTATCAAACTACTATTCTATCACCCATATGAACGGCTCCGGCTAAAAAGTATGCAAGCTATTGGATTTCTCCATTCAATACACTTCGAAGCCATAATTCCTGTATACGAAGTAAGCAAGTTATCAGATATCAACATCCAATACAACCTGCAAAACCCATAAACTAATTGTACACATAGTATGCTAGCTATTGGATACCAACAACCAGTACCACCCGAAGCCAGCAATTTGATCTCTACAATATTAACCCTTATGTCAACAATACCCACGGTCCAGGCTGTCAAAAACAACCCAGAACCAACCTCAAAACAGTCCATAGTCATCCAAATTATCCATGCTAGCAGATGGTACAACATAATCTGACCCGTGGTCCTAAAAAAGTCCTTTACACCAGCCTGTATACAACAGTGGCTAATAGTTTGAGCAAACCTTAATCGGTGCCTAGCTTAGTAGGTAAATGTCAAATAAATTACCAGGGGGCCATGTCAGTGCCTGACATCCCATATTTGACGGCACCACCAATTTGAGCAGAAAACGATTGCTTCCATTAGCAACGCCAAGGCAAGTTAGAGAGCAGCTATTCTCCCTCAACCCATAATCAAGTCCTAGTTCTAGTAGTCAAGCCACTCTTCCATAGAGTAAAGTGACTCAAGTGATTTCCAAGGTAAGCTCAGAAAGGTGTTAACAACAGTAACTGCTGGTAGTCCCTCAAAGATAGAGCATTAGCAATATCCTGTAAAATACAAAGACAAGCATAAAATACAAGCAAAGGGTCAATTTACCAGACCAGAGCCTCACTAAGCATAAAGGTACTGCTCTAAATCAGAGCTTTGAGCAACAACCTGCAAGCTTATAAGCAATCATACCAAAGTACTCAAGTAATTGGTATGTCAAAAATAGGTCAATATGCAGGAGCAATGTTGGAATTAGGGTTGCAGAGAAACACACACAGCTTGGAGAAGACGAAGGAAGCTCAAGGCACACAATGGAGAGTATATTACTTAGTGTGCAATGGAAAGATAGATAGCCCTAGAGTGATGGGCGTATATACAATGCACGAGGGAAAAAACCTCCTAAAGATGGAAAAAATGCCCCTGCGGTCCTAGTGTGTTCACACACATCACTACCACATGTATATGGTAACAAATCCCCCCTGGAGTGATGCGGTGAACGAGAGCTGGCACATGAGTAAAGGGAAGTGCCATGCCCTAAGGACAGGATCAGTCCACAAAGGGGAGTCATCCCAAAGCTTTGCGGAAAGGTTCAAGCTTCTCACAAGACAATGCCTTTGTGAAAAGATCTGCAAGGTTGTCCTGTGTTGGCACATAAGCCAAGCTGATCTCTCCTGCTGAGAGCCTCTCCTTGACATAGTGGTAATGCACCTCAATGTGCTTTGTGCGAGCATGAAAAACTAGGTTCCTCGCAACTGCCAATGCGCTCTGACTGTCAGTGTAGATAGTGTTGGCAGTGTCCTGTCCAACACCCAAATCAGCCATAAGGCGTCTGAGCCATACACACTCAACCGTAGTTGTGAAGACTGCCCTGTACTCAGCCTCACAACTCGAAGTGGCCACAGTAGGTTGCTTCTTGCTCAAGCATGATATACATGAACTGCCAAGAATGAAACAAAAACCACTTGTGGACACTCGCGTGTCAAAACAACCAGCCCAATCGGAGTCCGAAAAAGCATGTAAGTCTGGCGGAAATGATCTCCCCTTGCGATAAAACAAGCCAAGATGTAAAGTGCCACTAAGGTAGCGAAAAATCCTCTTGACAGCCTGCCAATGCTTAGACCCTAGGCTATGCATAAATCTGCTGACTTGTGAGACTGCAAACTGAATATCCGGCCTCGTGTTGCATACATAAATGAGGCAGCCAACAGCAGTTTGGTAAAGAGTGACATCAGCAGGATCGCCAGCATCATGTATAATCAACTTCAAACCTGTTTCCATGGGAGTGGCAATAGGTTTGCAATCCTCAAGTCCAAACATACATAGCAATGTCTCTATGTAACTTTTCTGACACAATGCAATACCACCATCACACTGCTTAAACTGTATACCCAAGTAATGATGCAACAGCCCCAAATCTTTCATCTTGAAAGTAGCATTCAAATCAGCCTTAAATTCAGCAATATGTCTCTCATTTGGTCCAGTGATCAGCAAATCATCAACATAAAGAACCACAATGAGAAGTACATCACCCTCACACTTTACATACAATGTGCTTTCTGTTGTACTGTTACGAAAGCCTCGTTTAACCAAATGAGTGTCAGCTTTCTCATACCAAGCACAAGGAGATTGCTTCAACCCATACAAAGCCTTCTTACATCTGCACACTTTGTCCTCTTGTCCTTTTATGACAAAACCGCGAGGATGCGTTACATAAACTTCCTCAAATATGTCACCATTCAAGAAAGCAGTAACAATGTCTGATTGATGTACATCCCAACCAAAATGAGTTGCCAATGCACATAGAAAACGTACAGTAGTCATACGACAAGTGGGAGCAAAAGTCTCTTCATAATCTATGCCTTTTTGCTGTGCATAACCTTTTGCAACAAGTCGAGCCTTATGGCGATCGATCTCACCATCCGGCTTGCATTTCAACTTGTAAACCCACTTCATACCAATGGCCTTTTTGCCAGGAGGCAAATCACATAAAGTCCATGTGTCATTTTCTATAAGTGCATCATATTCTGATTGCATGGCAGCCATCCAATTTGCTGAATTCTGTGCTTCATCAAAAGACAGAGGCTCCTCAACATCATGTAAACTAGACATAGCCAAAGCATAACAATCTGATGCATAAGATGCATGGAGAGAGCCTGAACGAGTATGACTAGACAAAGGTGCATCCAATTTACTGTCACGCAAAGTGTGCACCAGCCATTTTGGCATACTTCTAGCATGCTCATTTTCAGCCCTTTCCTCATCAAGTACATCATGTACATCTGCATCAGTAATAGGTTGATCTAAAACATTTTCAGAAACCCCCATAGGCTGTACATTTACCTCATTGGAGCTTACATTCGTATTTCCACCACTGAAAAGAGGCAACAAAGTGTCATAAATGTCCTGTGAGCTTACATTACTGTCTCTAGTACATGACAGCAAGGGCTGAACAGAATCTTCCACAAACACTACATCTCGAGAAACCACAAAACGTTTTGTTTGCGGATGATACAACCTGTAACCTTTGCTTTCAGCACTATAACCAACAAAAATACATTTGACAGCCTTATCATCCAATTTTTTGCGCTGCACTTGTGGCACCGAAGCATATGCCAAACAGCCAAAAACACGCATGTGCTCAATAGAAGGCTTTCTATCATGCCATGCTTCATATGGAGTAATAGACTGCAAAGCTTTCGTAGGACACCTGTTAAGTACATAAGTGGCACACATGATGGCCTCAAGCCAAAAAGAATGCGGCAAAGCTTGACTTTTGACCATACATCGTGCCATTTCCGTTAGTGACCTGTTTTTCCTCTCAGTAACACCATTTTGCTGAGGTGTATAAGGCACTGTACATTGTTTTATCCCACGACTAGCCAGAAATGCATTAAATTCATGAGACATATACTCCCCCCCTCGATCGGAATGGAGGGTGCCCATAGTACATTTCGAGACATTTTCAGCCATAGCCAGAAATTGTTTGAAGCACATAAAAACTTCGGACTTCACTTTAAGCAAAAATACCCATGCATGCCTGGAGTAATCATCAATGAAAGTCACAAAGTACAGGTAATTGCCCAAGGACGGAGTTTGCATGGGCCCACAAACATCACTATGCACAAGCTGCAACCTGCATGTGGCCCGAACTGAACCATCCTTTGGAAATTTAGAACGCTGCATCTTACCCAAAACACAGCCTTCACAAACATGTTTGACAGGTGCTTCAAGAGGTGGCAAAGAAGCAACCATATCAGATTTCTGCAAACGCAGCAAACTGGAAAAATTCAGATGACCAAAACGTGCATGCCAAAGTTTTGCATCTGAAATAGCCCTTGAATCTGCAACAGCACTTGTAATACAAAGTGAGCTTATACAACCCACGGCACAAAAGGCCAGATGCAACAATTTCATCACCAAAACTGAGATCATGAACTGTAGATCTGTCATCCACAAATTTGACTACAAGTCCAAGTCTAGCAAGTGCGGATACAGACAAGATATTCTTCTTGATCCCAGGTACATAAAGTGCATCAACAAGTGTGAAAGAAATGCCATTAGCAGCAGTAAACACAATCTTTCCAACTCCCTGAACTGGATAAGAGGCATTGTTGGCACAAGTGACTGAATTCCCATGAGGGACAGACTCGAGAGAGGTGAACAATTCACGATGTGAGGTAATGTGCTTTGTAGCACCACTGTCGAAATACCACACATGTGAATCTACAGCAACTGACAAGCATGCATCATGGACAACAGGATTGTAAGTGCACTCTGCGCTAAAAGCCCATTCCGCATCAACATCAGCAACACAGTCTCCTTTCACAGAAAACTCAACAATGGCTGCATTTGTAGTGGAACCAGCATTTGCAGTAAACCACCCTCTTTCTTCTTAGCCTCTTTGGCCTTCAACTTAGGACACGACTTGATCAAGTGATCATTGGCTTTACAATAATGGCAGCGCATCTTCCTTTTGCCCTTATCACTCAGTACTAGCAAAAGTCTGGTAAGAATCTGGTAAGGCATCAAGAACAGTCTGCACAAGGGAACTGTCTGAAATAACTTCACCTGTAGAAATAAGTTGCTCATTGATATCCTTGACACTAGCAAGGAAAGTGTCCATATCATCTTCCTCATGCATAATCTTCGACTCCAGCTCTTTACGCAGCAAAGCAATTTTAGCCTCATTGCGGCTTGCATAAAGACCTGCTAGAATATCCCAAGCCTGTTTTGCAGATTTTGCTGAACGGATGTGAGGAACAATGGTGCGCTTCACAGACAACGCAATCAATGCATGAGCCTGCGCATCCTTAACATCCCAACGAGCTTGTTCTACCGTAGGCAAAACAACTCTAACATTTGCAATCCTTGCAACAAGACCTGCAACGTCCTCAACATCGCCTACATCCTCAGAACGAGGACGTACATCAATGCCCTGCACAATGTTCCAGACACCCTTTGACACAAGAACATGTTGCATCATATAAGCCCACATAGGGTAGTTGTCCCCATCCAACCTATCCTAAGCAGCAAACATCTTGAACACATCTGTGTTGTTGTTGTCAGCCATGGTAAATGCTGCACCTGATGTGAAAACTGCCCGAAAATAGGAGAAACGGAGCGGGAACAACCTGTGCTATATAGCAAAAACCGTAGAAGACTATAAGACACCTGTTATGCAGAAAACGGCACTGACAAAAATTCTGCACAAAATGACGAAATAGCCTGTGCAGTATTGCCTGTAGTGGAAACGGAGGCCGAAATGAGCCCAAATCAAAATTCTGAGCTGCGAACGCTTGTCAAAGCTCACTGAAATCGAAGAAAGTGAGCAGGCATGTGCTGGAGTAGCTGGCGACTAAGCCCGGGAGGACGTGACTTGCTCTGATACCAATTGTTGGAATTAGGGTTGTAGAGAAACACACACAGCTTGGAGAAGACGAAGGAAGCTCAAGGCACACAATGGAGAGTATATTACTTAGTGTGCAATGGGAAGATAGATAGCCCTAGAGTGATGGGCGTATATACAATGCACGGGGGATAAAACCTCCTAAAGAGGGAAAAAATGCCCCTGCGGTCCTAGTGTGTTCACACACATCACTACCACATGTATATGGTAACAAGAAATTGGTAAATAAAGGACCCTACCATTTGTTGGTTAATCCATGAGGCAGATTTGCCAAATCTATTGAGCAGTACAAGGCTGTCTAGAGCCAATAAAGGTATAATACCCACAATGGGAGATATGTCATAGCCATAGCTAGGAATACCAATCCACACCGATACCCCAAAGTAGTCTCTCAACAGATTTGGCAAATTAACGTGGTAGCATTACTGACCCTTCCTGCATAAAAAATACCATTCTAACCTCCTAAAGCTTAAGTGTTCAAGGTATTCATTATAATTTGCTACAAATGATAAGTGCTCAATAATGCCAATCGTAACCGATGCTACAGTCACCCCAAAACCACCCCATTTGGGAGATCAAAACATTCCTCTACTAATCCATAGTCAAGACAAACAGGACCACACCGTTTTGCTGAAAAAAAACTCATTCTAACCTCATTAGATTCCACCACTGATTTCTTGCTTGGGGCCATGCTTCGGAGCCCTCAGGTGTAGCTTGAAGAAGGTATCAGTGAAGGTGATACACACAGTGAGAGAACACACACACACACTTTTTGTAGAATGAAGAACTAAGTGAGCCAGTGGCTCACCTTTATAAGGTTGCACATCTGCTTCGGATTGTCTCAATCGCAGTTGACCTATCTTTGGGAGAATATGAAGTGGCGGCTGAGAGGCTTTAACTCGCCGCGAGTGTAGCGCAACATCTAGGCTATCAACCTCCCCAAATAGCACGCGCCAGAAACAGGAGAGAGAGACACAGTAAGCTAACCCACGTGCATATCATAAGAGAATGCAAGTATACGCGTCGACCAGTCCCACTCTCACAGGTTAAATCACAAGCCCATAATGTGAAAAATTCAATTACAAGTTCATCTAACTAAGAGATAGGTCATGCAAAGGACCTTTTTTATGGGGTAACCATTAGAGGGCAGTTCCTATCCCCCAGGTAGCATAAGCTACAGAGCTCGATTGTCATCGGAAAAACCAGATACACACACACACACACACACACACACACACACACACACACAGAGAGAGAGAGAGAGAGAGAGAGAGAGAGAGAGAGAGAGAGAGAGAGAGATGCAAAATGGGGAGAGAAAGAGATAGAGGAGGAGAGAGATTTAGAGGGGTGTACATGTATGTATGTATGTATATATATATATATATATATATATATATATATATATATATATCGAGAGAGAGAGAGAGAGAGAGAGAGAGAGAGAGAGAGAGAGAGAGAGAGAGAGAGAGAGAGAGAGAGAGAGAGCAATAGAGGTACATAATGGGCAAATGACATGGCGGTGAGAATGAGGGAATGAGGGAAATCAAGGGTGGGTATGGAGAGAGAGAGAGAGAGAGAGAGAGAGAGAGAGAGAGAGAGAGAGAGAGAGAGAGAGAGAGAGAGAGAGAGAGAGAGAGAGAGAGAGAGAGAGAGAGCAATAGAGGTACATAATGGGCAAATGACATGGTGGTGAGAATGAGGGAATGAGGGAAATCAAGGGTGGGTATGGAGAGAGAGAGAGAGAGAGAGAGAGAGAGAGAGAGAGAGAGAGAGAGAGAGAGAGAGAGAGAGAGAGAGGAGGGGGGGGGGAGGGAGAGGAATGAAGTTAGTGCGAAAGAGATGTGGTGGTAGGGAGAGGGAGAGAGAGCAAGAGATTGGAGGACAGAGGACAAAGAGGATGAGAAAAAGGACAAAGAATGTGCACAAATCATTAAGAGAGAGAGAGAGAGAGAGAGAGAGAGAGAGAGAGAGAGAGAGAGAGAGAGAGAGAGAGAGAGAGAGAGAGAGAGAGAGAGGAGGAAAGAAGTTAAAAAGACACATGGAGACCAAGGGAGGGAGAGAGCAACAAAGGTACGTAAAGGGCAAAGGACATGGCAGTGAGATTAAGGCAGTGAGTAAAATCAAAGGTGGGTACGATGGATGAGAGAGAGAGAGAGAGAGAGAGAGAGAGAGAGAGAGAGAGAGAGAGAGGAAAGAAGTTAAAAAGACACATGGAGACCAAGGGAGGGAGAGAGCAACAAAGGTACGTAAAGGGCAAAGGACATGGCAGTGAGATTAAGGCAGTGAGTAAAATCAAAGGTGGGTACGATGGATGAGAGAGAGAGAGAGAGAGAGAGAGAGAGAGAGAGAGAGAGAGAGAGAGAGAGAGAGAGAGAGGGGGGGGGGGGGGGGGGGGGGAAAGAAGTTAAAAAGACACATGGAGACAAGGGAGGGAGAGAGCAACAAAGGTACGTAAAGGGCAAAGGACATGGCAGTGAGATTAAGGCAGTGAGTAAAATCAAAGGTGGGTACGATGGATGAGAGAGAGGAGAGAGAGAGAGAGAGAGAGAGAGAGAGAGAGAGAGAGAGAGAGAGAGAGAGAGAGAGAGAGAGAGAGAGAGAGAGAGAGAGAGAGAGAGAGAGAGAGAGAGAGGTACATAATGGGCAAATGACATGGTGGTGAGAATGAGGGAATGAGGGAAATCAAGGGTGGGTATGGAGAGAGAGAGAGAGAGAGAGAGAGAGAGAGAGAGGAGAGAGAGAGAGAGAGAGAGAGAGAGAGAGAGAGAGAGCAATAGAGGTACATAATGGGCAAATGACATGGTGGTGAGAATGAGGGAATGAGGGAAATCAAGGGTGGGTATGGAGAGAGAGAGAGAGAGAGAGAGAGAGAGAGAGAGAGAGAGAGAGAGAGAGAGAGAGAGAGAGAGAGAGAGAGAGAGAGAGAGAGAGAGAGAGGAGAGAGAGAGAGAGAGAGAGAGAGAGAGAGAGAGAGAGAGAGAGAGAGAGAGAGCAATAGAGGTACATAATGGGCAAATGACATGGTGGTGAGAATGAGGAAATGAGGGAAATCAAGGGTGGGTAGAGAGAGAGAGAGAGAGAGAGAGAGAGAGAGAGAGAGAGAGAGAGAGAGAGAGGAGAGAGAGAGAGAGAGAGAGAGAGAGAGAGAGAGAGAGAGAGAGAGAGAGAGAGAGAGAGAGATAGATAGATAGATAGATAGATAGATAGATAGATAGATAGATTTTATTATCGTCCTCGGAGGTCAAATATGACCTATGGGACCAAAGTTACATGTGATGTAGTATGTGTATGACTGATGAGTGACTCTCGATGCTCCAAAATTGTAGTGATGAGAGTCGCAATGGAGAGCCCACACTTTGGCTGGGAGAGGAATGTGTGTAGGTCTAAGTTATGGCTGAAAATGTGAGAGAAGCAAGTTCGGATGTGATCAAAAGCTGAGCATTCTAGTAGTGTGTGGTACTCAGACTCTCGAACTTGCAGTGAGCATAATGTGCACAATCGATTTGACTCTTCTCCATTGCCCAACGCCCTATCTCGCATCGAAGGAAATGGTAGAGAGAGAGAGAGAGAGAGAGAGAGAGAGAGAGAGAGAGAGAGAGAGAGAGAGAGAGAGAGAGAGAGAGAGAGAGAGAGAGAGAGAGAGGAGGGGGGGGGGGGAGGGAGAGGAATGAAGTTAGTGCGAAAGAGATGTGGTGGTAGGGAGAGGGAGAGAGAGCAAGAGATTGGAGGACAGAGGACAAAGAGGATGAGAAAAAGGACAAAGAATGTGCACAAATCATTGAGAGAGAGAGAGAGAGAGAGAGAGAGAGAGAGAGAGAGAGAGAGAGAGAGAGAGAGAGGAGAGAGAGAGAGAGAGAGAGAGAGGAAAGAAGTTAAAAAGACACATGGAGACCAAGGGAGGGAGAGAGCAACAAAGGTACGTAAAGGGCAAAGGACATGGCAGTGAGATTAAGGCAGTGAGTAAAATCAAAGGTGGGTACGATGGATGAGAGAGAGAGAGAGAGAGAGAGAGAGAGAGAGAGAGAGAGAGAGAGAGAGAGAGAGAGAGAGAGAGGAAAGAAGTTAAAAAGACACATGGAGACCAAGGGAGGGAGAGAGCAACAAAGGTACGTAAAGGGCAAAGGACATGGCAGTGAGATTAAGGCAGTGAGTAAAATCAAAGGTGGGTACGATGGATGAGAGAGAGAGAGAGAGAGAGAGAGAGAGAGAGAGAGAGAGAGAGAGAGAGAGAGAGAGAGAGAGAGAGAGAGAGAGAGAGGTTAGTCAAAAAGAGGTGTGGAGGCAGGGAAAGGGATAGAGAGCAAGAGAGTGGAGGATAGAGGATAGGGATGATGAGAGGGGATAGGTGGAGGTGGTAAAGGAGGAGAAGGGTGGGTGGCTTTGGTAGCCAAAAAGGGCGACAATAGTGGTGTCCAAGGAGGTGGTGGAAGAGGAGAGGGTGGAGGAGAAGAGTGGTGGCTTTGGTGGCCAATGAGGGTGGCAATAGTGGTGCATTGGTGACCCCCCTCCCCAAAAAAAAAGCTCGCTCCAAAGCTTGCTTCGACAAGCTCACTCCATATCGTAACTCCTTGTTGGCTATGCCCTTGGTGGATATCCTATAACAATTAATGTACTCCAATAGATTACATCATGTGTCGGAAGCTCATAAAGAACTTTTTGTCCTTTCAAGATTATGTTACATTTGGCATACATGTCAACCACAACATTGCAATTAAGCACGTCATCTTTTTACTTTGGCCTGTGTGACTGACAATCTTATAATGAATTTGTTTGCCCATGCCCTCAACATGCAAGCATACGCAAAAACTCCCTGCCGTATTTGAAGAAAACAATCCTCTTGTCAAACTATTTGAGAGGGGATAAAAAACAAATAAAGAGAAAATACGAAGGGCAATCAGATAAGCCACGAATTTAGATGCTGCCAATGCAGTGCAAGGGAGGTAGGGCTAGCTTGCCACAACGGGCGACATGTTTCATTAGGAGCAGTGCGTAGCACCACGCATGCTGCTAGTGATTTTGAAGATGTAAAAAAGGCAAACATTGAAAATTCCTTTGTATGTGATGTTAAACATTGTATGGCTAGTGATTATACATTGTGTTGTGGCATTGCTCTACGCTGTCAACCTACCCTTCACTTGGACTTGCGTTCCTTATTCACATGAGAGGCCATTTTGATTACTTGAACGACACATGTCTGCAGGTATTTGGAGATACTTTGTTGCACCCGGTGTGTGTGTGTGTGTGTGTGTGTGTGTGTGTGTGTGTGAGAGAGAGAGAGAGAGAGAGAGAGAGAGAGAGAGAGAGAGAGAGAGAGAGAGAGAGAGAGAGAGAGAGAGAGAGAGAGAGAGAGAGAGAGAGAGAGAGAGAGATATGAAATGAAATGTTATATTAACGTCTTCAAAAGGCCAAAATGACCTATGAGACCAATCTGTTACAAAATGATGAATCTAATACCATGTCTGGGTACAAAAGAACTAGATACTGCTACTAGAATCCATCCTCATCTACACTCTGGATATCGAGAGAGTATGTCTCGAATCCTCTGATGTAGTCTCCGTCCATGCTGTGCAGCCCCTCTCCTCAATCGTGGTCGTCTGGATCTCCGTAGCTCCAATGCTCGATCGATGAGAGTGCCGGTAGTGGTCGAATGAGTGTGGGCCGAGCTCTGCAATGACTCCTCCTCCTCTGGCTGTCCCATATCTAGTGAAAAGAAATCTGATTTGTCTCTAGGATTGTCTCTCTCTATCTCTCCCCAGTAAAGTGTCTCTATATCTGTGTAACTCAAGTAGATATATATATATATAGAGAGAGAGATCAAAAGCAGCCAAGCAGAGTCTCCCGAGTCACATTGTGCCATCCTCTAGAGACGTTTGCACCCACTTGCACCTTCTCTACATGCAGACGTACGTCACGACGTCACTCCTAGAGTCCTTAGGAGGTGAATTGACATTTGTGCAATCCGATGATTTCTTTTGTAATATTTGTTAGAAAATAGGACGTAGCTAAGTAGATATTAGAGTAGCTTACTTAATGGAGAGAGACAAATTTTCGAGAGAGAGAGAGAGAGAGAGAGAGAGAGAGAGAGAGAGAGAGAGAGAGAGAGAGAGAGAGAGAGAGAGAGAGAGAGAGAGAGAGAGAGAGGTTACGTGCCGTTGCTGGAGGCGACGCCTACGAGCTCTCTCTCTCATGCAGCGGTCACCTATGTCATCGGACTGTAGGGTTTACTTGCCGAACTGAGGAGGTTGCACCACGTGGGTGAGGGGGGGCTCGGAGGGATGTGAGAGGGGGCTAGGAACCCCTCCCTGCTTAATATACATTTACATTATAGTATTGATGATGTGGCCCTTTCCTCGCTTTTTGTGGAGCTCTTCTTTAGTTAGGGTCACTCTCTCTTTTTGCCACGTGCTTTTTGGGCTTTTGGGGGGGGGGGGCGGGGTTCGCTTTATATATAGGATAGATAGATGTTGATATAGATGTTTTCAACCACCTGTGGGACACAATCCAGTAGACTTTGTTGACTAGATTTTCGTAAGAGACGAAGCCAATGGCTGAAATGGCTGTAGGTCTTGTCTAGAGATAGGAGCAGCTCCGTCGCCTTCGACAGCCCTTGCACGAGAGAGAGAGAGAGAGAGGGAGGTCAGGTAATTATTGCTTCCTTGTCTGTTATTTTTGCTGTATCTAAGCATGGGGAATTCTGCCTGATTTGAAGTTGTGTGACTTTTTTTTAGTACTGCCCAAGATTGTCAATACTTATTGATGATCTGTCGTAGAAGCATTCATTGTCGCTATGCCTTTTGATGCTATATCATGGGATTGCAGATGGATTCGTGGCTTGTGAATGGGAGGACATTCGCCCGAAAAATAAAAAATCCAACGTATCCAGCAGAATACCAAGTGCAATGCCCTTCTTGTGGGCACGATATTGACAAGCGGGAGGTGAGGTTGCAGGCCAAACCTTTTTTGATTACTTTGTCTTACATGTGGATATGCTCACTAAAAAAGTCATAAAACGAAGAAGTTGGTTGGGTACAGACTGCCAAGATGTGAAAGTATATGTATTTGTTTGATATTTCCATACAAGCTGCATTTGGATTGACATGTCGCCCTCAACTGATAAGTTGTATGGGTTGGGCTGCCAGATGCTTCATGCACCATATATTGGGAGTTAACGACATATTTTTTTAGGTTCCATTGCATTGCTTTCGTACTCCAAGAATGCGGTATTTTACACATGGAGATATCAGGAACCAAAAAGTTAATTTTGATTCCTTCATATTTTGAAGGAATGATGATTCTATGACAAGTTTATGTGTTAATGCTCTACATGAGAATCTGAAGAGTCCCAATTTTTGGAAAGCTTTCTTTATGCCAAATCTATAAGGCTCTTTAACATCTTATATTTTTAGAGTAGAAAGAGGCAAGCAGCTGGTATATGTTGCTGGAAGAACATTTTTCCAGGAATGTACACCATGAAAGATCAATTAAAGTGCAAAGAAACTATGAGAGTTGATGCCCTAAAGTGTGGAAAGAATACTGAGGATTGAACCTTGACATCCGACATCTCATATTAAGAGAAAAGAAAGAAGCAAGCAGCCGATATGTGTTGCTTGTGAAGGACAATTTTTTAAGGAATGCACACCATGAATGATCAGTATAAGTCACATTGACATCTATTTTATTAGAGCGGAAAGAATGCTGAGTATTGAATGTTGTCCATCCATGCTTAAGCGTAAAGAAGATTGCGTGAACAGAGGTTTTTGCACATTATTTTTTCAATTTAAAAGACCCTTAATTTGAAATACAGCTAAGTTGGACTCGGCTGCTTGTAACTAAACAAGGCTAGTAAAATGCTTGCCTTATTTACAACTTATTTACAAAGACTTTGTCTTGCTAGAGAAGCTTAAAAGGAAGTTCACTCATAATCTATGTGACCTTCAATACTCAATTCAATTGCAAATTTTTCATGGTGGGTGCAGGAAAAGTACTAGAGCCATTACTTATGATAATTTATCGTCCATATGTATTTGGATGATCTATGTGTCTCACAAAATTGACTTAACAGTGAAAGCAATGAAGTGCATAGTTTCTTAGGAAAAGTCTTTTACCCATTTTCTTATTATGAAGATGCCTTAAGCTATCTATTAAAGACGATGTATATTTTGCTGTATTAAAGGTGATGTATATTTTGGTGGAGTCCTGGAAGAGGGTGGGAGAAGTCGAATAAATTACCTTTTTTTGAGAGCATTGTGATAGGAAAGATGGCTAGTTAATCATTTCCGGTAGATTATGGTGTAGCAAATCTTTGATTTTAATTCGGCAGATGCTGCAATCTAGTAGAAAAGTAGAGAATTGCTACACCTCTGTGTAAAAATTTAGGGGCATTAGGAGAAACATTGGGAGGAGAGATGCTGCGGCAGAATGCTCTACAATAGATACATGCTCGAGTGGAAGATTATGGTGGAGTGACTTGAGCATTGCAAGAGTTGGCCAGTGGAATTGTTGACTAAGTGGTTGTTCATGATTGAGTTAATTTTAAAGCTTATTGATTTACAGAAATAGGAGTGGAAAAGACCATCTGACTTGGCTTATTGCACAAGATAGCTTTTTCCTTTTTAGTCAGATACGATCTGGTCTTTGATGTTTAGGATTTTGTGTCCTTTCGAGAGTCAAATCGAAAATTCTTGCAATTGTACAAATCTCTTGGCCAATGTCTTATAGGAAATATTAGGCATAGGCTTGACATTCATGGTTTTGAATAATGCAGGTAATACCAGAGTGGCCTGGGCTCCCTGCAGGCGTCAAGTTCGATCCCACGGACAAAGAAATTTTAGAACATTTAGCTGCTCAAGTCGGGACTGATGCAAGTCAGCCTCATCCTTTTATTAATGAGTTTATTCCTACTTTACCGGCAGATGATGGCATTTGCTGTACCCATCCAGAAAGGCTTCCAGGTAATGAATTGGACAATCCTTGTGTGAATTTTCACTGTGGCTGTATCTGTGCACACGCACACATATGCAAGATGGAGATTGTATGGTCACTAATAGGGTTGTTCCTGATCCTTCACTGTTGAGTGATCCTCTTGGGTTTGTTCTAATACCCATTATTCATGGTGTTGCGTCATTGATCATTGCTATTCTGTAGTATTTATTTGCTAATAAAGTGCATGCACAGATGGTGACACAACATGGCAGAGATGAGAAGTAGTGGAGTAGGAGTAATAGTTGTGCCAGCAGAGGGAGTCTATTGATTGATAAAAAGAGAAGGAAAGATCCAAGGCAGATTTGAAAGGTGGAGAGAAGCGAGAAGATGAGGCATTAAAGAGTTAGGCAGACAATGATGCCTCACACTGTACATGTTTACAATAGGAGAGTGCGTCTCATTGATATCCCTTTGATGTTAGCTAGACGTCGTCCAGTTGTGGATTCTATTGAAGTCTCTATCTTGTGTATGTTCTAGTAGTGAAACAGAAAAACTTTAATGTAGAAAAGAACGTAAATGATACTTTAAAGAAGTACGTGCGGGGTTTAATTATTGGTCTAATGTTTGGGTGTCATGTAACCAACAGTGAGTTGTAACTTTTTCTACCTTGGGTCTTGTGCCTTGTAGACAGTTAGTAGATACACACACACTTTTTTTTTTTTTGTAAATCTTGTTGATGGAATTTACAAGTGGGAAACCTCAAAGTGAGGAAAACCCACGGAAAATAAGAGATACAAAAAGTGGAGCACCATGTGGCTCTGAGGGCGAGAACCAGTCAAAGTAAACCCTATAGGCATCAAGAGTGATGTCCCCAGCATCATAAGTGAAATGCAGTGCTTGACCAAGTGGCAATTTGAAATAGGGAAACGGCGGGTCAGCATCAGTGCCTTGAAACATTAATGAGTTCCATTGGTGCCAAATGGCCCACAGACCAAAGTCTGACCCAATTAAAAAAATACCATAAACTGAGACTGTGGAGACTGGAGCACCCTAAAGAGCCATAATCGTCTGTTAAAAGTGCAAGAAGGAAAACACAGCCGAAGAGCAGCCGACACTGAATGAAGGATCTAGAGCAACGACCACCCCAAGCCATCCCCACCCTTACTTCATCGCGCATCGGACGCGCCCCCGTCTTCATTGCTCTGTCTTACAGCAGGGCATAAGCCAAAAAGATCACTTGCAAGAGAAGGATCCAAGATTTGTTTCGAGCTGCTGTTTTTCTCAGATACAGTGTCATGTAATGGTGGAAGTCTATAGCTACCAAGCCGCTCACTCCAAGGATTTGACAAGCTCTCAAGAAAAGTGTTGCCCGAAGTTATATCGTTTTTGGTAGCTTCCGGCAGAGTGGGGTATTCTGAAATGCTTGCCACGGAAACCCTTGTAGATTATGACTTGAAATTTCTCAACATCTCTCATCAAGTGTCTCTTCCCGAGCTAAAAACCTTGGAGGTCCAGTGTGATTGCTATGTCTTGGGACTACCATCGCTACCAGAGGAACACCGTCTGTCCAAGAGCTGATGGACCATGATGTGGTCGGCTACGATCTTATGGAAGGAATTTAACCCTAATTTTTGGTGCAGGTTTCAGGATGGAAAGTCAGTCAGCTTTTTGAGCTCAGCTGATGTCGAGATTGCTTTTTAAGTTTGAATTTTGTTTGAAATGGATGGTATTCGTTTTGAACCTGTCTTGGTGCCGATTTGAACTGTTCGACTCTGGTTTGAATATTGGTTTCAATGCTTGGTGATTTACTCTCGGGTGGTGAAGTGAGAAATGATGTTTGAGAATCCGTGCACGTACTCATGGGCCAGACCCTTGTGGTTATTTGCGGGGAAAGTATTGAATGCTTGAAAAATATTGTTGTTGTTACTCCCTGCCCGGACGTGGATGGTTATGTGGGAGGAGTATTAAGAAGTCTGAGCAATGGTTACTCTCAGCACCTCCAAACGATGCAGGCTGCGGTCTGGGGGGCGTTTGTTTGTAAAAGGCCTCTATATCTGCCGGCCCGGACCTTTTTAGGTTATGCGGGAGGAGTGATGAGGGAGTCGTTGAATATCTCCTGGCCCGGACCTTATTAGGTTATGCGGGAGGAGTGTTCATCGGCGGCTCTATGTTTCTATGTCTTGTAACATGTATATGTGAGCTTTTGTGCTGCATCGTGATGTGCCAACCACTGAATATTCCTTATTGAATGAGATACTTCTGGAAAGTCAACGAACCAAGATATCAAGAGTTCCGATTCGGAATGAGACTCCTTATTGGATGAGATTCTTTTGGGAAGCCAACGACCCAAGAAATGAAGAGCTCCAATTTGGAATGAGAAAAACTAATTGTCCCTTGGATTATCTCTCGGAATGTCCCTCGGAATGACTCTCGGAAATTTTTGAGATAACTTGAGTTGTATTGTAGATATGCTGTAATCGCGGGTGATTACTTTCTTTCAAGAAGGAGGGATGTTACAAATTGCTGACGTGTTAAGCCACTGAAGAACGGAGCCGACTTGCAGAGTCCGCCTGAGGGGCAACCCTAAGAGAAGCAGAAGCAGCAGAAGAAGTTTTACCAACTTGCAAAGTCTTGCCGAGTGGCCTATTTTTAAAGAAAAGTTCCCACCAACTTATGAGACCTCGTCCGATGGGGCCCAAGTGACATAAAGGCATTAAAATAAAAAGGACCAGCGCACATACAACTGATGACGTGGCATTAGATGTACGGAATTCCACAATTTATGCTGACATGCTGACGTGGCAAGCAGTACGGAATTCTGTGTTTTACGTTGGCACCTGTACGGATTTCCGTGTTTTGCGGGCTGGCAGCTTTTGAACAAGATGCTTTTGTGCCATTTGCTTTTGAGTTAATTGCTTTTCATGTAATTGCTTTTGAGGCCAAGGGCTTTTAAATATGTGCAGAGGGCTCATTCTCTGGCATGCTTCAGTGTGGAGGTGTAGGGATTGGAGTACCGGCATTGAGTTCAAGTAATATAAAGAAATACCGAAAGGGGCGCCAAGGTTTGGGGTCAATGCTCTCTGGGGTGGAACTTCGCCACTCCCCGTGTCGTCTCTTTCTTTCAGTTCCGTTGTTATTGAAGTGCTTAAAGTCGTTCAGTGTGTTCTTTTCCCTTGGTACGTGGTGCCCGTCTTGTGACAACCTTACTGAACGTCACAAAGGCCAAGAATCTGTGAGAAATCCATCTAACAAACCTGCAGAAGTGCTATGTGCATACAAGAAAAATACCACGCGGGATAGCTTAGGCCCAAATCCCAACATTAAAGGCCTTTTCGATGTCAACTAGCATGACCAAGACATCCTATCGAGTGTATTTCACAAATTCCATTTCAATGATAACATTCACGAGGTTATCAATAATTTGACGTCGTGGAATGAAGCCATATTGAGATTGATGTTGTAACAGACTTGGACACCCCAAGTCAAGATTCTACCGCGACACGACAGGAATTCACTTCAAAACAATTCACAATTCACAATTGATTCGACACGGCCCGACGGAGTTTCGTGCCTAGAGATATTGGCCCCAAAGACCGGCGCCCCTTTCGGTATTTCTTTTTGTATTAATCTGTTGCACAAAGTACACGGAGTGGAGTGAGACGTACACGGAGTGGTTGGGTCTCACTCTCAGACTCTGCGCCCAGATGCTCTGAGAAGTGAGAGGCAAACTACACTTATAAAGAGTTACAAGGGATGCCAAAAGCAGAGCCCGAAAAGCTGAAAATCAAAAGCTCTTCCCGAAAGATAAAGCAAGTCTTCTCACAAGCCATTGCTTGATAAAAATAAAGCAACAAAGCTTAAAATTAAAGCAACATAGCTTCGCCTTTGCACTTATTGACTTAGAAAGGAGTCTCTTTCTCGTGGAGACCGACAGAGGTGACTGCTTTTTAGTCACTTAAGGAAAAATTGACAGCTAGACCAGTGTTGGCTTTCCTAGACTTGCAAAAGCCATTCGAAGTTTATTGTGACGCTCGTGGTTGTAGTCTGGAGCGGTCTTGATGCAAGAAGGCCATGTGATAATTACTTATGAAAGCAAAATGTTTTCAAGGCCAGAATTGGTAGCACCGATTTATGGAAAAGAGCTATTGGCAGTGAGCCATGCTCGTACACAGTGGCGACATTATCTACTAGAGACCTCGCAAATACTCCTCAGATTTTGGAACTTTACCTTGAAGCATTCCGTTTAGCTGCGTCTACTATGAGAGATCCCGCAGATCAGCAGTGTTGAATTTGGTCACTTTGCTCCTTTGTCACCGATTACCTGGATTGATAGAGTCACTGATATCCCTTTGGGTTTCAGGGATACTGCAGTGCTGAAAGTATTTTGCTGTATGACTTCATGAAATGGAATTCTCAAAATTGAACAAGAATGATTTGTACTCTCTCATCTGACTTGTTTGAGTGCAGGAACTGAAACAAGAAATGACTGCAGCATTTTGGTCTTATAAATTTCTATAGACATATGATGGCAATAAGGATTAGTTAAACCGACATCAGTGAGGTCCAGGATGGATCTAGATGCGGTTACTAAATATGTTGTTGGCAGTCATGGTCTGAGATTTGGAATGACTCAGGAGAGGCATGGCGTTTCTTTCATCAGCACTCCCCTCCCCCGATGATTGCTTTTCTTGTTGTGTGGGGTCAGTATGCAACATCCTTATATACGGTCCTTGGACAAACACCCCTTCTTGATCCTCTTGAGCCATGCCCATCTACGAGTACCTCCTTTACCACTGAGATGATAAAAGACGGCCATTGAAAAAATGAGAACCATGAGGGCATTATACATGCTAGAGATATGCTGGCAGAGGTTCTTGCAGATCTGTTCAATCGTATCATGTGTGAGGGTCTACTAGAGACTTGGAGACTGTCTACTATTGTGCCTATCTTAAAGACAGGTGATCCTATGGAGCCTGCAAACTACCGTACTATTATGATTGGACGCACATTGGCACGGTTGTATGCATCTATCCTTGAGTAGCAATTGAGCAGATGGGTAGAGAGTGAGGGCATAGGAGCAGCGGGACATGCCGGTTTTAGGAGAGGCTTCTCCACTCTTAACCATATTGTGACACTCAGAGCCATCATTGAGGAGGGTAGGGCACATGGGAGACGGATTTATTGTAGGTTTGTGGATTTCCGCAAAGCATTTGACATGGTGCCCGGAGCCGGATTGATGCGCATACTACAAGAGATGGGAGTGCCCATTGAGTTGATTTAGGAAACCATGGCTCTATACAGATCAGTGGTGGGACATGTACGCGCTCCAGAGGGGATATCTAATTTAGTTCACTCCACTATTGGAGTGAAACAAGGCTGTCCATTGTCTCCTAGTATCTATGTGGTATGTATATAGATGAGGTTTTTGATTACATTGATAGAGAGGGTGACAGAGGTGCCCAGCTGGCAGGGACATGGATTCATTGTTGTTATATGCTGATGATATTGTGTTGATCTTTGACTCACTGGAGGGTATGCAGCGACACTTGGATGCATTCATAGCTTTGCGGAGGATAGTGGATTGTGTGTAAACCTTGGTAAAACCAAGGTGATGTGTTTAACACCACATTGCAGTGGATCGAGAGATCAACACCTACATTCACTTATGGTCAGGTGACTGTGGAGTACACAGATGCATACACTTATCTTGGGGTAGTCTTTGGCCAAAGTTTTCTTTGAAGAGAGCAATAGAGACTAGACTGACCAGAGCGTATGCGGCCTTGGGAGGATTGGAGAGGATGTGTTTGCAGGTTCAATTCCAGGAACCGCGAATAAAGCTTTGGCTCTTTGATACCTTGGTAGCTTCAACTATGCTCTATGGGGTTCAGGTTTGGGGACTCGCTGTGGGTCAGGATGGGTGGAAAGGTATGGAGAGGCCCTTGGTATCTATGATCTCTTGGTTGATTAGAGCCAAGGCCTCCGTGCCACACGAGATCATTAGAGCAGAGTTAGTGCCCCCCTTATGGAGATAGAGGCGCTTACGAGATCCGTCTCCTTTATGCACAGCTTATGGGATACTACCAGAGACGGATATGCTAGATTGGCCCTTGAGTCCTCCAGACAATTAGCTTTACAGGGGGACACCATGTTGGTATGCACAAATGTCATCATGGTTCCAGATACATGGCTTCAACATGGATAGCTTGCCTCCCTTCCAGTACTCCCTTGATGCACCATCGTTGTCTCTTACACGGGTGGAGATTACTAGACTCATTCGCCAAGACCTGACCCAATTGGACACCAAGAGGACATGGATAGAGCCGACAGAGGAGTTGGGCACGAAAATGGCTTTCTATAGAGAGCATCTTCTTCAACTCACAAAGGATGGGTTTGTGATTTGTCCCAGCTATATGGATACACATCTATCTCATGGGTTACGGTGTGCCATTGGTCAGATACGGACATCTTCACACCAGCTTGAGATTGAGACTGGTAGATTCAGAGGGATACCAATAGCTAGCAGGATATGCCGCCTATGCCATACAAAGCCAGAGACAGAGACACATTATATATGTCAGTGCCCAGTGTATTTCGCGAAAAGGGGTCGCTTCCATTGTCTATTCAGAGAAGGCTTCGGACCCTTCTTGAGAGTCATGAGCTATCAGGACCAGAGATGTGTTGGCCTGTATCTACTTGGTAGTTTACTGAGGAGATCTGGAGAGAGAGAATCCCAGAGACAGATTACTGATTTCTTCACACCAACCAACCACTGCAAAGCTCAACTCATACTCACACCTGCGGTACTCTCATTGACCGAGCATTGGAACTAGGGGGATTGAGAGGCCCACGACTGAGGAGAGGAGTTCATAGCATTGACGAAGACTGTCACCAGCGTGTGACTACTATCTATCCTTTTTGTTGATTTCTTTCTTATTATCTATTTACTTTCACTTTTTGGAAACACCCCTCGGGAAATCTAACTGCCCTGCATTGCATAGCTAGTGTGGAACTGTCCAGAGGGAGTCCAGGCCTGAGGGCAAAAGAGCACTAAGGTTGGACAAGGACTATGGTTAGCCAAGTGGGGTCATTGACTAGCCAAAGTGGAATCCTTTGCTACAGAGGCTACATTTCAGTTCTGGATGTGGCCGCAGTGTACAAAGAGGGTCGGATGACCTAGAAAGATACAATGGCAGCATCTCCTAAAATTTAGGGAACTGCTATTTTGGGACCTGAAAATGTGTTGACTTCATTACCTCCGGAATGACAAAGGGAACATTTTCTTACTCTGCCGTGAAGTCAACTGGGCAGCCGGTTGGGAGATTTTTAGGCGGCAACCCCGAAACGGGAAAATGCTTGTAAATGTGCCAAGTGGCACCTTCTGGTGCACTTGCCTCATGCAACAAGAGTTGGCGCTGAATTTAGGAGGGGGAGAGCCTCATTTTCAGTTTTGTCACAGGTTAAGAGCTATGGAGTGCTTGCTTTCCCTCTTATGCACAGTGCGGTGCCAGGAGTGATGCCCTGCACGCTACGCACTGCCCTCTCTCTCCCCTTTGGCAGTATGTTATGCCCCACTAGTGGGCTTTTCAATTGACCAATGTACAGTTGTGTGGGTTCATGCGCGATTGCCGAGGCAAGAGCCTCTTGCACAGGTACTGGATTAGCTAGCGGCTAATCCCCCGCAAGTACAGGTGATTCGGAGAGGTTTCACGCTCGAAATCTCGTCCGACTCAAAGGGCAAGTAGCCCTACAGGTGCGGGAGCTCGAGGACTTGCTACAGATGCGACCGGCACGCGAAACGGAGCCCGAAACAGTAAATTACAGCCTGCTGTGTATTTTTGCAGGTTTAGGGTTTTGACCCTAAACGGACCCTAATACCCCCAGGAGGTTCGGGGACGCAAGGGGACCGCTGTACAGGCGATCTGGTGCATTTTCAGGGCTGAAAACAGAGAATTCAGCGTGCTGCAGATTCTGGCCAGGTTTTGCAAAGTGCCCGAATGCGTCGGGAAAGTCAGTCAATGCGTGGGAATACTGATGTGAAGTGTCCTAGTACAGTTATGTTGCCGAAATCAGGCCGGAACAGTGGAAATTCAGCCGAGTTTGTGCGGGGCAGCTTGTAGGGATCCACAGCGTTTATTCCCTCTTTTGAACAACAAAGAAATACCGAAAGGGGCGCCTAAGTTAGGGGCCAATCTGGTGTCGGTCTACTCATACAGGTGCAATCTAGCAGCCTGTATCCCTCTCCCCTTTGTTGTGTCTTGAAAGTACAGGTAAAGTGGACGACAAATTAAATGGGTGAAAGCTAAATCAAGGTTTGAAGTAAAGTCTACCGCCCTTTTTGGATTGAACAGGCCGGTTTCATGACTACAACAAAGGATTCGAGCCATACTATCTCAACATCCAGAGTACAGATGAGGATGGATCCATCACCCATTGTATCTTTCTCTTGTATTTGTCACCCATTGTATTAGTGATCACACATATCCCACACGGTTCGAGCTAGTAGCACTTCTAGATTCATTTTAGTATTTCTTTTTTGTACTCAGACACGGTACCAAATTCACAAGTTTGTAACGGATTGGTCTCATAGGTCATTTTGGCCTTTTGAAGACGTTAATAAATCATTTCATTTCTCTCTCTCTCTCTCTCTCTCTCTCTACACATCTCTACCGCTCTCTCATTCCCTCTCTTCAGGGAAAAGTAAAAGGAACCATCAATCAAGCTAAAGGAATCACTAATGCAAGGAAAGGAAGTAAAGGATTTGTGAAAGTGTAAAACCTAGACCTTCACCATTTCAATTCCGTTGCACTTGACATCGGCATCAGAGCTTTGAAGGTTTTGCACTAATCCACTAATCTTTGATTTTTTTTTTCTCTCTAGTGTTTGGATGTGCTATAGTGTTTTGCCCAAGGATGCTTTTCTCACTCAAAGAAATGCAGGACCTAGGACCGTGCGCCTTGAGCATAGGAAATGCAAACACTGCCGGGGTTTACAGTTGTGGCGCACCTGCGAGAGGGTAGTTGCCTTGGTGTGCGCGCTCAACCACCTTGATATAAAGAAATTGTAGCATGGATATTTGTAGTCCTAAATTGTTCGACAGGACATATCGCATCAATGAAGACATGCATGAAGCTGTTGATTGTGAACATCAGGATTTGTTAGCGGCCTATGACGACAAAGGAAGGCGCCATCCAGATCAGCCCAGAGTCTTTGCATTGTATGAACAACCATCTCTCCCATCTACTTGGAGAATTCCATCATTCCAGAAGAGGCATTGCATCGTCATTGATCTGTATACATCACATTGGGTTCACACCATCTGCATCTTCTTAGCAATCGGTAATCATCAATTCGGAGCCAAAGGGTTCAAAACCGAGGCAACCACTACGGGAGTTCGCAGGCATCGTGAGCCTACATTTGCAACCACATCCGTTGCAGAGACGAGGATTCATCTAGAGCTTCCATCATATGGCAATCTAGGTGAAGCCTTTGTAACGGGGGTGGGCACCACGTGCCAATGGAAAAGAACAAATTGAACAACTTTAAGCACTTCAAATAACAACTGTACTGAAAGAGATGCACGACACATGAGACCCAGAGTGGCGGAGTTTCACCCCAAGAGAACACTGGCCGCAAACCTTGGCGCCCCTTTATATTGCTTGAACTCTTTACAATGCTGGTACTCGCGCCTACACCTTCACATGGAAGAATGCCAGAGTATGAGCCCTCTGCACATATTAAAAGGCCCTTGGCCTTTCAAAAGGAGTTACATGAAAAGCTTCAAATTCTAAAAGCATCTGGCCCAAAAGCAATCTGCACAAAAGCAGGAAATCTGTACAGTTGCCATGTGGGGCTGTCAGCGTGAATTGCGGGAGTGTCCGTACAGTCTATCACGTCAACATTTCAACGCATTTTGCGAGGGATTTGTACAGTAGTGCCACGTCATCACTTGAATTCGCAAGAGAGTCGGAGAGTGTCCTGCTTTATTTTATTGTCTTTAGGTCACTTGGGCCTTATTGGACAGGGTCCCATAAGTTGGTGGGAACTCCTCTTTAAGAATAGGCACTCAGCAAGACTTTATAAGTTGGTAAAACTTCTTCTGCTGCTTCTCTTAGGGTTTAGGCCCCTTGGCCGAGATCTGTAGGTTGGCTCCGTTCTTCAGTGGCTTGACACGTCAGCAATCTGTGACAGCCTTCCCCGCGTCAATCGGATTCCGGAGTTGGTAGATGTTTGATAGTCCACCCAGAAACTAACCCTCTGGTCAAACTTATTAATAAATCATTTTTATAATTTATTTTTAAGGAATTTGACAAAGGTTTTGCCCTACCTAGACCTTAAGAGATTTATAAGCCCTAAACCTCACCTATAAAGGGAACCAGGGGCCTAGCGTTTTGGCATCAAAGGAGACAACGCCAGATCAGCCTCGGCGTTTTTGTAGAGCAGCAGCCAGCCAGCGTTTTGTATCAGCCCTGGTGTTTTCCCTCTATAGCTGCAGATCAGCCCTAGCGCTTGGAATTTCAGCAGATAAGCCAGCGTTTTCAGATTTCAGCCCCGTTCCCTCACCGGGAACGGCTTGGATCTGACCTTGCCGGTCTTCCCGTTGCGGTCCGGTACTTCGGCAGCCTATTGAGCCTCTTCTTAGCCATTCTCTCGCCGACATCGAGTGTCATTGAGATCTGCGTTTTCAGCTCTTCATTCCTCTCACATCGGGGGTGCAATTCAGCCCCAAATCTACCCATTGGTGGCCATCCACAATCCCACATCGAGAAGGATCCAAAGGTGCATCAAATCAGCCCCGGAGGTGCCTCGTCTTGAGGAGTTACCGTGGCGACAATCATCATTCGAGTCAGTAGAGTCTGCGCTTGAGGTATTGCATGTGTGTACATTCCATTTACGCAATCTAAAGCAAATACCGCATCGGCAACGGTGTAGGGGGCCCTCGAGAGAGTTGGTTGGGACCCCATCGAGTGTCATTTCTTCTCTTCTGAGGCTGACAATTTTAGTCTTTTAGTTTTAGTCTTTCACTTTACTTCATTTTATTTTTGTACCCAGACATTGGATTAGATCCACAAGGATTGTATCAGTTTGATCTCATAGGTTATTTTGGCCTTTTGAAGACGTTTAAAAACATTTCATTTCATTTCATTTCTTCTCTCTCTCTTGGGATAGTTTCGTACGACGTAAAAATTCTCTTCTTCTCGGGTGTGTGTGTGTGTGTGCGCGCGCTAATAAGAAGAGGAAAATGGTATAACCTTTCTATCACCCAAGTGTGGTAGATTGGTTATGCCATTTCCCTCTTGAATAACACTTCTTGAGTTCAACTCTTCTCGTCGGATAGATCTTCAAGGTCTCTTGGGATAGTGTCCAATGACATAGAAATTCTCTTTTTCTTGGGTGTGTGTGTGTGCGCGCGTGCTAATAAGAAGAGGACACTGGTATAACCTTTCTATCACCCAAGTGTGGTAGATTGCTTATGCCATTTCCCTCTTGAATAACATGTCTTGAGTTCAACCCTCATCGTCGGATAGATCTTCAAGGTCTCTTGGAATAGTTTCCTACGACGTAGAAATTCTCTTCTTCTCGTGTGTGTGTGTGTGTGTGTGTGTGTGTGCGCGCGCGCTAATAAGAAGACAATGGTATAACCTTTCTATCACCCAAGTGTGGTAGATTGGTTATGCCATTTCCTTCTTGAATAACATATCTTGAGTTCAACTCTCCTTGTCGGATAGATCTTTAAGGTCTCTTGGGATAGTTTCCTATGACGTAAAAATTCTCTTCTTCTTGGGTTTGTGTGTGTGCGCGCGTATAACCTATCTATCACCCAAGTGTGGTAGATTGGTTATGACATTTCCCTCTTGAATAACATGTCTTGAGTTCAACTCTCCTCGTCGGATAGATAGATATTTAAGGTCTCTTGGGATAATTTCCTACGACAAAAAAATTCTCTTCTCTTCTCTTTCTTCTTCTTCTCTCTCTCTCTCTCTCTCTCTCTCTCTCTCTCTCTCTGTGGGAGAAGTAAGAGGAACCATCAATCAAGCTAAAAGGAATCACTCAAGAAAGGAAGTAAAGGATTTGTGGATTCGGCTGCACCTGACACTCATGAAGAATCCACCTCAGTTTCTCTCTCTTCCTACATTACACGGAGGTGACATACAACAGATAGTGGTTTTTATTGGGTTACCTGGACCTATTTTGTCTATACCAAAGTAGAACATATGGCAGCTGGGTGCACTAGGAGGATAGGGCGTTCATAGCATAGAGAGCAAACAATGTTGCAAGAGGAACAAGAGGTATGATCAGGATCTAGGAGGGTAGAGGTATAGATAGCAAGGAGAACCAAAGAAGAGGAGAAGAAGGCGGCAAAGGCAAACATGGTGCCTCCAGTCAAATAGGTGTATTGACGCATGGATCCACCTAGTATATGACCCACCTATACAAGCTTCATCTTCTTCGGTAAGAGATACCACCTACATCTCCTGAATCCATTAGGGTTCTTGGGGATTAACTATGCCAGCTTCTTTGGCAGAGATTCCACCTACATCTCCTGGACCCATTTGAGGAACTTGGAATTCTATTGTTCCTTCTTGTAATTTTGATAGTGATGATGTTCTCTTGCTAACTTTGTATTTGAGGACATTTTTGGGATCACCCCTCTGTGCTGATCGGCTTTTGTACATTTTATATTGAGGGTGTGCCCTTGAGATGTTTATTTTAATAGAAGATTTTCGAGAGAGAGAGAGAGAGAGAGAGAGAGAGAGAGAGAGAGAGAGAGAGAGAGAGAGAGAGAGAGAGAGAGAGAGAGAGAGAGAGAGAGAAATGAAATGTAATATTAACGTCTTCAAAAGGTCAAAATGACCTATGAGACCAAAAGGTTACATGTGGTGAATCTAATACCAGGTCTGGGTACAAAAAGTACAAAGAATTGAAAAAAAAAAGTGGGTAGGGGTGGACTGAAAGCTGATACAAAGGGGACACAAAGGGGGGGGATTAGCTGATACACTGGAGTTCTCTGACAGTAGGGGCATCATATGCATATACATCAATATCCGAAAGGATGGCTCCTATGTTGCGCTAGTATGGTATGGATTCTTTGTCGCATTATGCGTCGATGTCGAGAGGGCCCCCTCATCTGTGGGCGATGGGACCTCCCCAACTCTATCGCCCGATCAAGCAGTATGCCTTTGGTGCCTTTGGAGGTGCTGGCCGCTCGAACTCCTCTGTCTTTGACTGAAAGAAATCTGTAATCTGCCGCCGTTGCTGGATCTCTGTCATTGTGCTCCTCTTCAAGTGGCCCTATCTGTGTCTATGAATCTTCAGTAAGTATAATTTGAGGCATCTCTGATCCTGGTATCTCATGACTCTAGAAAGTGGGTTAAAACTCTCTCTGAATAGGTAGTGAAAGCGGTCTTGTATCTCATAGTATACTGGGCAGTGACATATGTAATGTATCTCTGTCTAGGGCTCTATCTGGCACGCCTGACAAATCCTGGACTGAGTGGGTACTTCTCTAAATTTGCCTGTCTCGATCTCTAGCTGATTTGAGGATGTGCGTATCTGACCAATAGCACATCGTATCCCGTAAGATAGTTGAGTATCCATGTATCCTCGTTTGAACAGAAAACCATCCTCTGTAAGCTGGAGAAGATGCTCTCTATAGAAAGCCATCTTTGTACCCAACTCATGTGTAGGCTGTATCCATGTCCTCTTCGTATCCAACTGAATCAAGTCCTGTCTGATGAGCTTGGTAATCTCTCCTCTAGTGAGAGAGATGGAGGGGGCATCCAGAGAGTACTGAAATGGGGGTAGCCGATCCATATTAAAGCCATGTAATTGAAACCAAGATGCCATCTCTGCATACCAACATGGTCTATCTCCCCGCAATGCCAGCTATCGCGAAGACTCTAGTGCTCGTCGAGCATATCTGTCTCTAGGGAGAGCCCAGGTGCTATGTATAAATGAAACTGATCGAGTGAGTGCCTCCACTACCAATGGAGGAGCAGCGAGCTCCGCCCTAACAATGTCATGTGGTACTGAGGCCTTGGCCCTAATCATCGGAGAAATCATAGACACCAAGGGTGAAACCGGCCCGTAGGGCGGTAGGCGTCGGCTTTCACCCGAAATTCTTTACTTTAAACACACACACAGAGCACTTTGCAAAGAGAACCTGCGACGGGAGTTAACACTTAATCACACACACGGCTCGGAAGCTAGAATGCTCCGAGCAGACGCCGACAACCTGTAGGCCCCAAAATTGGCGCCCCTTTCGGTATTTCTTTATTCTTTAGGAGGGTAAATTACAAGGTAAGGTCCTGGGAATCCTTCACGTGTATCCACCTAGATACCATTTGATTTGGCCAAATTTCGGCAGCATAACAGCCCCAAAACTTGCGCGAAACCCATTCCCCTGCTGGAACTCGCTTGCACTGTCGTATACCCTCTGATTCCTGTCCAAAAACAGTAAATTCAGCACGCTGTATTTACTGGTTTTTGCCCTGTTTTCAGCCCCAAACAGTCCCCTAACTGTCCTTTGCCAGTGGGGCACGATTCCCAATGATCCTGGCGTCCGTATGGCTGAAAAACAGTCAAATTACAGCGCATACACAGCGCTGATTTTGCACCTGTACGGTGAGGTTATGACCCTCACCAGTGCCTGCTTTGGAGCAGCAGTTAGCTACCCCTGTTCCTGCTCAAGGAGGCTCTTGCCTCAGCACAAAAGCATGAACCCACACAACTGTACATCAGTCAAATGAGTAGCCCTCTTGTGGGGCATCACATAACTGCACGTAGGGGAGAAAGAGAGCAGTATGTAGCGTGCGGGGCATCACTCCCGTCACCATACTGTGCATAGAGGGCAAGGTAAGCATTCCATAGCTTCTGTACCTGTTACAATCCGCCTGTGGCTGAAAATGGCGCCCCCTTTGATGATATGCAGCTCGTTTTTGCCTCCCAGAGTGGCAGAATCGCTCACAAGCTGACACGTCGCCCAGTTTCCGAGTTTGGGCTTTCCCTGCTAAAAATATCTCAACTGGTGCGTCAGTTGACTTCGCGGCAGAGTTGTAAAGTGTTCCCCTAGTCATACCGAAGGTAATGACGCGAACACATTTCGTGGCCCAAAATAGCAGTTCCCTAAATTTTAGGAGATGCTTCCGTTGGGCTCCCACTGGTCTTCTGACCATCTATCCTCATTGGGACCGCATCCAAAAATGCAATGTGGCCCAACTGTCGGATACTTTTTGTTGGAAGTTCCACCTTGACTTTACGCCTTAATTGAGTTCACTTCCTAGTATCCACCAACTTGCTAAGTGCGATGGGGGGACCTATATGATCTTGCTCTGAGCCTAGACATCTTCTTACCATACGAATTCCAGTGCCGACCACTTCCCGTCTGCGGGTGAATCTACCGTTCACATTGGCCATACAATGTCCGACCGTTTGCTACTTCAAAAAGAGGGTCTCAAAATAAATAAAATAAACCCCATTGGAAAGAAACCAACAACCAAGGTTAGCAGTTGCCACATCTCTGTGACATGGTTAATAACTGCCACGTCCTCGTGACAAAGGGCCTCTCCATACATCTCCATCCATAAGTACCGCCAGCTCTGCTATGATGATCAGCTGAGGGGTCCCATATCTCCACTCCGTATAGCATGGCCGATGTCACAAACGGGAGCGCATGACAATATAAAATACATTCGGATAAATAGGATTTATCACTTATTACTGAAGCCAGAGGATATAGAGAGAAATAGATAGAGAGAGAGAGATAGAGAGTGAGAAGATCGACACAGTACTGGGACCAGAAGATGGGCTGGTCCCCCACGTAATAGTATCTTTATTATTGAGGAGAAGTCTATACAAGCACTTGAACCGAACGTATTACCACGTTTGTTCTAGAATAAGACTTGATGGTTCCCGGAAGCCTCAGCTTCCGATTCCTAGGGCAAAACCCTTTCCAAGGAACTTCCGTTCCTTATTCCAAATCCTTGAGAACAAAGGTTCTCGCCTCTGGATCTCACCTTCCAGACTCAGGGCATGACATCCTTGCAACTCTCTTTCCCAACTGTGTTTCCAGAGTCCTCTTCCCGCAGAACAACTCTGCTTTCCCGGACGCGAAGTCGTTACTTGGGAATCTCAACTTCCGGATCACAACTTGAGAGATTACCCTCTCCGATTCGTGAATCTACTTCCCAAACTCGGGTACGAAACCCTTGGGCTGATCTGGCTCTAGTTCCTCAGAGGGCTTTTCTCCTACAGAGGCTCATGCCTTCCTCTGCTCCTACTCCCTCATGAAGAGGAAGTACACCTGCAATCAAGTACTTAGAGATCATAACATGAAAATCGTACCTTCAAAGTCGCGACGCTCGTAATGCAACTCGGTTCTCGAAAAAGCAATTCCCCAGAAGAGATCTCTGCATAGAAAATCCTCTCTTCCAATCCTACACACAAAAGAGGTGTTTTCTCGGGTTCCTTCTCGTAAATCAGCCCTGTCTACGACGATTATGGGCTGAAAACAGTGAAAAACAGCAGCTTGTCGCGATGGAAACACGCTGCGTAGCCACTTCTTCGCGAGGGAACTTGCGCACTGGGTCTTGGCGACATCTGGTACACTTGGGGCAGCCATGGGCATCACCGGCAACATCTTCTTTACGGCTGAAATTTGCAGCAGCATCTCTCCTCCTCGTGAAAACTGATCCCCTCCTTTGAGTGAGGGCATGTGATGCTTTTCTAGCTCCTGGCCACGGGCCCACGGCACGAATAGCAGAGCATTCACTGCTCGCGTAGAGATCGCGGCCGTTTTTTTTTTCTGACACCGTTCCTCCAGGAAAATAGAGAAAAAAACGTTGGCTGATCTGTTGCACTGTTTATCAGATGGCTGCCCACTTATTAAGTGGGTGGCCGGTCACCTTTAAAAATAGTCTGAATCTATCCAAAAACTCAATAAAACCTTATAAGTTAAAAACAATGTTTTCACAGCACTTCCCAGGCGTCCCTGGATGCAATCACATGCACAGTTGCAATGTAGACATAGATTTCCTCGACTTCCTCGCAGGAAAGCATCTGCTTTCCCAAAAAGCAATCCCGCTTTCTCAAAAAGCATCTGTTTTTCCTCAAAGTTTCCTCTGAACCCATCTTCATTCAAGTGCTTGCTTTTCCTTGTGCACAATACCAACACAGTTCGGAATTTCCTCCTGACTATGGATATTCCCTTTCCAATGCACTCATCTCCCACCTTGTGACGCATCAGGAATACCCATCACCTAGTCCCTTCCTACCGAACTTACGGTACAATCTCCTTCGCGATGCTCTATGTTACCCATCCTATGACGCATCAGAGATGTCCGTTCCTAGATGGTCGGATACTTCTTTCCGATGCTCCCTGTCACCCATCCGATGTGACGCATCAGAAGCACCCATTCCTGGTGGCCTTACAGATATTCCCTTTCACAGTGCTCCCGTCATTACTTTGAATGACGCACTAGGAATACTCTGTACTCGGATGTCTCCAATGAGAAAAACCCTCTCACTTACAGATATTCCCTTTCACAGTGCTCCCGTCATTACTTTGAATGACGCACTAGGAATACTCTGTACTCGGATGTCTCCAGTGAGAAAAACCCTCTCACTTAAAATTCCAATAATTCATTTAGAATTATTTCTCATGTTGTTCGAAGCGAGAAAACCCTCTCACTTATAAATCCAATAATTCATTTAGAATTATTTTTCTGTCAGATAAAGCCAATTTAGCAACATCCCTCTCACTTATAAACATTTGTCCTCAACTGTAGAGGTCCAACTGAACTGCCGGGGAGAAACCGGAAAAAAATCCAAATCTTGCTCAATGGTGAGTTGAGCTGGTTCTTTCTCAGTAGAGAACTTAAAAGTAAATTAAAGAAACAAAATTCATAATGCAATACTTACCTTACTAGTTCATGTCCTTCCTCTAGTACCTCGAGGATATCCTTCACCATTCATCAAACTTACGAGCCATGTAAGAACTCGTCATTCGCGTCTTTCTGAGAATCTGTTAACTCAATTCCACCTTCTCAATCTCGAGAAGAATAATCCTCCTAAAAATCAATTTAGGTCTATGTCCTTGCGCATAACCTTGCGCTATTAGTCTTGAGGATATTAAACCTCTTCTGTCCTCCCGCATAGGGCTTGTCGAGAGCATTAAGCTCATGTGAATCTTCCTGCGGTAGACAAAGTGTGTCATCTTACCAAAGTAAGTTCTTATTCAGGGCCTTTGCTTTGGTTAGGCCAATTGTTCTGTTCCAAAGTTTCCTTATCCGAGACTCTGTTAACTTGATTCCGTCTTCTCAAATTCGAGAAGAATAATCTTCCTAGAAATCAATCTAGGTATCTGTCCTTGCGCATAATCCTGTGTTGTTAGTCCAGCGGGTATTAAACCTCTTGTGTCCTCCCACATAGGGAATGCCCAAGTCATAGAGCATTAAGCTCGATGTCTTTCTTTCACAAACAGAGTCTGCAATCACATTAAAGAAGGTTTTTGTTCCGGGCCGTCGCTCAATGTAGGCGGACGGTTCCAATCCGAAGATTCTTTGTGTACGGTGGCACTTCCTTCCAATCTTTTCCTCCTGCGAGTTATTACCACCAATAGTGATTTCTCGACGCCCATTAGCGTCTCTTCCTTACAAAATCATCAAAAATGATTCACCTTGCGAGCATCTATAACGACTTGCAAAATCTGAGGCAGATAGGATTCTAGCCATAGCATCTTCTGAACGTACGTTCAAACCTGGTTCACAATAGAGCGAACCCTCTTTGATTCTCAGGGATGTTCTCCCATATGTTATTCTTACAATTTTGAAACGGTTGGCGAACTATATTCTTACGAACATAATAGTTCGAATTTATTTCAGCAGTGTGTAAATCCTACTTGACCTGCTCATGGAGAAACATATACCGCAACCAAAATTTGCTACTATAATGGTAAAGGCACATAGCGTACTCAATGATCAACGACCATCAGAAAACCTCTTCTCCGTAGAGAAACTCAAATTCCTTCTACCGAACACATCTCAAATAGAGATTCTCGTGTCGGAATATCCTTGCGCGCAAAAAGGCGCTCAAGAGAGTATAACAAACTCTCATCCAGTTCCTTGGCACATGTCTGTATCTTCGTGTGTTATCCATGTACTCAAAAATATACATAATTCTTAAGCTGTGTTAGAGTTCGGTGAACCTGGGAAATTACCTTCCCTTCATAAGATCCTTAGAGCGAAGACGCTCAACTTGACGATCCCTTGGCTCGATCTTAGAGCAAAACCCGCTCATCAAATAATCTAGGATTTCAATCCTTGGATTCCTTGATCACAGGCCGTAGTCGTCGCTTGTTCCTTCCCTCGTAAAGAGAGTATTCCTTCACTTGTGCGAAAAGCACTACCATATCTTCCCTTACCGGGTACGGGGTGTGGGCTTAAAGAGTACTCCAGCTTCATGAAAGCTTTTCTTTGCTTGAAAGCTCATAATGGTTCCTTCATAATTTCCTACCCGCAATAGCAAGTAATTTGTTGGAGAACTACCGGATACCAGATCAATCATGGACTTTCTGGATGGTTAAGCAAAGCAGTTCATCGTATAAAACAATGTTCTGACTCAACCTTACTCTGATAAACACTCGAGAGTGATTGTCCTTGTTAGACACGTGCATATCTCGTGCATAAAAGCAATACGCAGTTGATGAGTTCCTCAAAGATTTAACTTTGATCGAAGACCTGCCCTCTCACTTAAAGTTTGAGGGTCTTCTATTCAAAAACTCAGGAGTTAGATTGAATTCCCTTACTCCAAACTTTCTCCGGATAGCAATGTATCCTTCGAGGAGAGGTAACAAAAATTCGATGTTTCTGTGTTCAATGATTCTTGTCCCACCGCGGGGATTGTATTCTATGTACACTACGGTGTACACTTTTAGCTTTTATTGCTGACTCCACCATCTGCTGCAAAGTATCTTGCAGATGCGTTTACACAAAAGTCCTTTGTTGAATTTGTTCATCTTTCTTTCCTCAGAGAGGATCAAGAATGGAGCTACCTTGGCAAGAGTGAACCACTACTTGCTTTGACTCGCTCGTGTTCCTATTGGGCAAACCAATCCCAATCTTCTTGAATGCCTTCCTCAAAGCGTAGAGGAAAAAAATTTGTCGGAAAATTCAGCCTTGAATTGTGATTGTAAGTTCCTTGCAGAGCTTTGGTATACCACCCAGTACTTGCAATCCCCCTTGAGGTGTTTGGTCACATGCCTCACCTTCGACACTTCTCAATAAAAGCTGTTTGCAAAGGCAACTTCAAACTGTCGAATGAAAGCAGTAGCGAATGAAAGCAGTAGCTTTCAAGACATCTTTCCTTCCGTCAAAAGTATCAAACTTGACTGGAGTGTTCCTAGGTCTAGAGACCTTCTTCATATCCTTCCCGAGATGACGGGATTTCTTGGCTATGGTTCTGGATTGATGTTCATGGATATCTTCTGGGTTCTGAACGATCTTGAGAATTCCGCTCCTTGGATTCTCTAGGTTCTTGAGCATCATGCTCTTGTCGCCTCTTGTGTCGACTTCTTGTAGAGAGAAAAATTTTCCCGACACTGCAAGCTTTTCCTTGCAGGACTTAGGGTTCCGCCTGCTTACTTCTCTCTTGACTTGTCATGGCAGAGAAAGTGAGGAGACCATGCTCTGATACCACTGTCACAAATGGGAGCACATAATAATATAAAATACATTCGGATAAATAGGATTTATCACTTATTACTGAAGCGAGAGGATAGAGAGAGAGATAGAGAGTGAGAAGATCGACAGAGTACTGGGGACCAGAAGATGGGCTGGTCCCCCCCGTAATAGTATCTTTATTACTGAGGAGAAGTCTATACAAGCACTTGAACCGAATGTCCACGTTCGTTCTAGAATAACTTATAAGACTTGATGGTTCCCGGAAGCCTCAGCTTCTGATTCCTAGGGCAAAACCCTATTCCAAGGAACTTCCGTTCCCTATTCCAAATCCTTGAGAACCAAGGTTCTCGCCTCTGGATCTCACCTTCCAGACTCAAGGCATGACATCCTTGCAACTCTCTTTCCCAACTGTGTTTCCAAAGTCCTCTTCCCGCAAAACAACTCTGCTTTCCCGGACACGAAGTCCTTACTTGGGAATCTCAACTTCCGGATCACAACTCGAGAGACTACCTCTCTCTGATCCGTGGATACTCTAGAGTCTCTCGACCATATGTAAAAGTGGGGGCGGACCTCCTTACCGACTGCGCCGTACTGCCAAAGACCATTACCTTGGTCTTACCAAGGTTCACAAACAATCCACTGTCTTGTGCAAATACATGCAATGCATCCAAATGATGTTGCATTCTTTGTGGAGAATCTGAGATTAGCACAATATCATCAGCATATAATAGCAACGGAATCCACGTCCCTGCAAGCTGAGCACGTGTATCACCCTTTGTCTGTACATAATCTAAAAACTCATCTACATATATCCCAAAGAGAGTCGGAGATAGGGGACAGCCCAGCTTCATCCCAATAGTGGAGTGAACCATGTCGGACATGCCCGGAGTAATGCGTACCCGCCCTACCTTTGTCGTGTATAAAGCTAAAATCCCCCAAATCAGCTCCGTGGGCACCCCCCTATCCTACAATCTGCTTATGAGTCTGGCTTGTGGCATTGTATCAAAGGCTTTGCGGAAATCCACAAAGCTACAATAAATCCTCTTGCCATGGTGTCTACCCTCCTCAATAATGGCTCTGTGTGTCAAAATCTGGTCAAGAGTGGAGAAACCTGTCCTGAACTCTGCGTGTCCTGTTGCCCGTATGCCCTCTCTCTCTGCCCATTTACTCAACTCATGCTCAAGAATTGATGCATATAGCCTAGCCAGAGTGTACCAACCATGATGGTGCGGTAATTCTCGGGAAGCATAGGATCTCCCGACTTGAAGATAGGCACAATCGTGGACATACTCCAAGTCTCAATTAAACCCTCATACATGGCTCTATTTAACATCATAGCAAGAGGCTCTGCAAGCATATCTCTAGCATGGATGAAGTGCTCTGCTACTAACCATCATGATCCTGTGCTCTTCGTGTCTTCATCCTGTCAATGGCTGTCACGTGACACATCCAACCCTATGTGTCCGTGGACAAGCTACAATGATTAGGGTTCAGTTCAGTCAAGTGAGTCTAGATTTAGAAGTGATCTGGCACTTTTGTGAATCTATTCGTAGACCGTGCCGAGGCACTTAGTATAGATGCATATCCTGTGGTTGCACACAGCATGATCATCAGTATTTCCATCAGAATCATTAGAATCAGTTAGGGGATTTTTCCAGTGCATTTAGCCTATTTTCCCTATTTTTGACATTTTTTACTTATTAATTTAATTGACTTTCCAACAAAAGTAGGTAGGGCAATTTGGGTAAGGAAATATATAAGCAAACCAAAGTTAGCACTAAATGGCAGAAGAGGCAACAGGAGCCAAGCTCAGCAGGCAACTTCTCACAAGAACCTTGGTGGACTTTCCCCTCCAAGCAGCAGATTCCCTCACCTAGCGTTTTTGCACAGCATCCCCAGCCTGGCGTTTTTGCATCAGACCTGCATCGCCAACAGTACCCAGCACCTAGCGTTTTTGCAAGGACCGCAACTACTAGCGTTTTTTATCATCAGATCCCCTGGCGTTTTTGGTTTTCAGCAGCAGATAAAGACCTGTAATTTTCACCTAAGGTGTAGCAGAGTCAGCCCGGTAAAGACCTCAGTTTTCAGCCTTGAAGATCCTCAGTTTTCAGCCATTAAACTGCAGATTTTCAGCGTCAAGGAACCACCGAAAACAGCCCCCAAATCAGCGTTTTTGGATCAATCGCAGATTTCAGCCCATAGCGTTTTTGGACAGCAGTAGAACGATTGCAGATTTCAGCCCTTAGGTCAACTTCGTCATCATCGTCGTCATCACCGAAATAGCCTAGACTTGCATCAGTCCATGCATTCCATTTGTACCAGATTGTGCAATCATAAGTAGACTACTCTCGCCGACGAGAGTGGGGCCTTCGGAGGTTTTACGTCGTCTCTGGTATCGTATCTCTCTTCTCTCTCTATCTCTCAGTCTCGTACACTTGCACGCACAATGTCCATTCACTTTGTTTGTGATCATAGCATTCTCTCACTAAGAACGGAAGGCTCTACCTTCCATAAGAACAAAAGGAACCTTGAGCACAGTTCGTAGCACTCATCTTGAGCAAAGCGCAACATTCATTCCGTTGCACCTAACAATGGCTTTCCTTACCCTCTCAGCAGTAAAGAAAGTACGTCTCTGGGCATGCTTTTGGAGGGTCAGGCAAAGGTGGCTGCCTCGATGCTGCCCGATGCTGTATAGAGATGTAGCATATTCCCCCCATGTCTCTGTGGAAGTGATGGCTGGCGGTGGAGAGTGCTCATGGAAAATCCTTTATGCCTCATTAGAGTCTTGACTCGTAAAGAGCTGATACAAATCACGCTCTAACTGAGATAGGTAAGCCCTCTTCTTTCGTCGCACTAGGCGACGAAAGATAATCCATGACTCTCTATGTGTAGTAGTACCCATGAGCACCTCTCTCTGTAATCTCATCCTCGTCTCTCTACACTCCTCAACGTACCAATTGTTCTGAGGCATGCTCCCAGGTTTTCTGCGTGTAGGCTGGCTGTGGGGATATGCCTCTGGTGCTGCATCATGAAGCGTCTCTGTCAGAATTTGGGTGAGCTAATCTAGTGGCTGTCTTGGCTCCTGAGTGCATAGCTGCCTGTATATCTCATCAATGTACACGTGATCCGTCTCCCTCGTTAAGGTATATCAAGTATGTGTGGGGACCTCTCCCAATGCTGAACTGGAACGATAGAGTGAAAGGCAAGATAGCATGATCAATTGCTACCCCAACCGGCCTAGTTCCCACCATGAAATTCTGAAAGGAAGGAATGGGTCCTGGCGGAGCCATAACATAATCCACTGTACTAGCGCCATGCCGATGTGGAAAGCATGTAAAACCACCTGCGGCAGGGAATCTTTGTAGGCCATTCAAATGGCCAATCCATGTGCAATCCCCATATCAATCAAATATCTGCCATACTCAGTGTGCTCCTCATCCTGTGATAATCTAGACAGGCCCATTTTTGTAATATCAAGCTCCCGCATCAACTCCTCTAAGGTATCATAGAATAGTGTCTGGTGATGGGCAGTCCTAGCATTGAAATCCCCCAAGATAATAATGTCACCATCCTTGGAAAACTCCCATATATCATCATCCAAAATAGAGAAGGGAGACTGTCCACTGACGTACTAGGAGGGAAATAGCAAATAGGGATGTAGAGGTATTTACCTGTCTCTTCCTTTAGTCTCACCTACATATACCTAGCATGCTCATCTCTCGGAGCTATATGTATCAGAGGTTGTAGCTCCTCCCTGAATAAGGCTGCCACTCCTCTTGAACCTCGTTCTCTTTGCCCAATCGAGTCTCCTGTCTGCAAGCTGTTTCCCATCTGTATTCGATCACATGTGGCATGGACTGCCCCGGGGCTTGATTCGTCTCAGTGTAGGAAATGATGTCCCTCCTTGTGAAACTATCCTCAAAGGCCCCTACATCAAGGCGCAAAGATCCGTTACAATTCCATGTAGCCACTCTGAGTGTGGTCCCACAGGTCTCACGCCGTTGTGCGGGGCGCCTCTCCAGAATAACCACTCGTCCATCCTTGTTGAAGGCCACTTTCCCCTTCTCTCGAGCTGTTATTATCTCGGGCATAACTTCTTTCATATGAGCAAGTTGTGAGTGTGAGGTCATCTCCAAGGAATATGCCCGTTTTCATTAGTGTAGGACGCCTCTTCAAGAAGTCGTTCTTTGCCTCCATGGATGGGAAACGCATGATTAGAGCTCTCCCCTTTGAAGTCTCCCCATTTCCTTGTCCATGCCTTTGTATGAGTAGCCTCACTACCCATCATGCGGAGAAGTTCTTTGACTTCCCCTTCCACATCATCTCGGTCTTTTAGACCGGTTTCTCGTACATGCCAAGCTCTAGTCTTCCTTCATTGCCCTTCTTCTAAAGTCATGTTGATGATTGTAGGAGTGAGGATAGATGTGGTTTCTTTCCCTTTCCCTTTCTTAGCGACTTCTATCCATTTCTCGGTCTCATCCGCCTTCTTTTGTGTCTTCGTGATCACATCCACCCACGAAGACGTCTTTGCCACATTGTGTTTCTCTTCCTCTTTGATCATCCGTACATGTTCCTTGATGACCTTGATTTCCTCTCACCGAGGGCTGGAATTTGCCTTCCTCTAGTCCACTGCTTGCTCTATCAGCAAGCTCTCGCTTGAGGGTTGAGACCTCTTCTTTGAGTGCTTGTAATCCGCCTTAAGTGCTTGTATCTCTGCGTGTAGGTCCTCTTTCTCCTTCTTCCATTGCATGCCTTGTTATGGAACATTTGAAGAAGGTTGGCCTTCTCCCTCCACCATACTTCCATCTGTGCTTTCCATTCCTTCATCTCCATTTCCACTTGTGTTATCCGCTTGTTTGTAAGCATGAAGGTTGTCTTCGTATGGGACTTGCAAGTTGGTGAAGCACTCATGACCTCCATCATAACAGCCCCCGCAAGCCACCTGGGCGACTAAGTTGGTTACCTGCTTCAAGTGACTTTGCCCGCAGTAACTCCTTGTAGCAAGGCACCTCCCGGGCTTATTTAGATGGCCAATTGGGCTGATTTCTGGCTGCTATCCAGCCCTCTGTGAAACGCAGGAACAGGCTGAAAACTGAGGGTTCTCTGAGATGGATTCGGGAGAAGAGAATGGGGCTGATGGGGGATCACCTTGGCAGCCTTGGGGCAGCCAGCAAAGGGGCAAGATGATGATGGCAATGGACTCCTGCTGATGGTGATGGAGATGGGCCAGGATGGCGATGGCAAGAGAGAGGATAAAACGCTGCCTTGCTGCTAAAACGCAGATGGGGAAGGGATGGCGGTGGGCTGTCCTTGGAGAGGATAGAGAAACGCCAGGGTTGGCTGAACTGCAAACGCGGACATTGGGGCTGTAGGATGGCGTCTTCAGCTCACAGGTTCGAGAGAGTAGCCCCTGCACGCTCAGAAGCCTCAGCCCTACGCATTCAGCAGCCCCAGCCCTGCACGTTCCATCCAGAGAGAGAGAGAGAGAGAGAGAGAGAGAGAGAGAGAGAGAGAGAGAGAAATGAAATGTTATATTAACGTCTTCAAAAGGCCATAGTGACCTATGAGACCAGAAAGGTACAAGGTGGTGGATCTGATACAAAGTCAGAGTAACAAAATAACAACAGTACAAAACAAATATATATACTATGGGATCCTAGATTGGTCGATGTGAAGTAAGCAAAAAACTAAGCAAAAATGGGCAGCTTGCTGGGATAGCTGAATCACAAGAGATCTAGCATCGGTCGTTGGCGCTCCATGATTAGTAGTCTGACCGAGCGTCGTGCATACTTGGCCAGCATGCTCCGAATCTTCTGACGTAGCCTCCGTCGATGCTGTGTAGTCCTCCACAGTCGTGGGCGCCTGGATTTCCCCAGTTCAATCGCTCGATCGATCAGTGTGCCTCTGGTGTGAGACGAGGGGGAGCTCTGCTGTGGGAGTGGCTCTTGCGGCTGTCCCGTGTCTGCTTTGAAGAAGTCTGTGATCCGTCTTTGAGACTGGCTAGCCTCGCCATTCATCAGGCTATCTTTATGTCTGCGCAGCTCGAGCAAGAACAAACCCAGGCAACTCTGATCTTCGTATCCCATGACTCTTGAGAGTGGTCCAAAACCCTCTTTGAACAAGCAATGGAAGCGGCCTCGTATCTCGTAGTAGACGGGGCAACGGCATGTATAATGCAGCTCTATCTCAAGCTCCATGTCACACAAGGGGCATGTCCTGGCCTCTGCTGGTACTCCGCTGTATCTCCCAGTCTCAATCCGTAGCTAGTGAGAAGATGTGCGTGACTGGCCAATAGCACATTGTATCCCATGAGACAAGTGGGTATCCATGTATCTGGGTCTCGTCACAAAACCATCTTCCGTAAGTTGGAGAAGGTGGTCTCTGTAGAAAGCCATCTTCGTGCCCAATTCCTGTGCTGGTTGTATCCATGTCCTCTTGGTGTCTAGCTGGGTTAGGTCTTGGCGGATGAGCTTGGTGATCTCTGACTGTGTAAGAGTGAGAGATGGTGCATCCAATGAGTACTGGAATGGTGGCAGCGTGTCTATGCTGAACCCATGCGCCTGAAACCATGATGTCATCTCCCCATACCAGCATGTTGTATCTCCTTGTATGGCTAACTGTCGAGAGGACTCAAGTGCTATGCGAGCATATCTGTCTCTAGGAAGTTCCCATGTGCGGTTTATGAAGGAGACTGATCTGGTGAGCGCCTCCACCACTAGTGGGGGGCCGCTAGCTTTGCTCGGATAATGGCCCGTGGTACTGATGCCTTGGCTCTAATGAGCCGCGAGATCATAGAGATGAGAGGTTTCTCCATGTTCCCCCATCCATCTATGCGACCCGGCCTCCCGCGGTGATCCAATGAAGGTCCCCATATTTCAGCTCCATAGATGTGCTGAAGCCACCAAAGTGTCAGAGCCAGAGCTTCGTCCGGGGCTCCTGAAACTGAACCTGCGAACACATCTTCTCCAATCTACCCAATGCTGCGTGGGCTCTAGTCAGTCTGGTCTCTGCTGCTCTTCTGAGTGAGAATGCAGATCCGCTAAAAACCACTCCAAGGTAAGTGTAAGCATCTGTGTACTCCACAGTCTCCTGGCCGTATGTGAATGTAGGTGCTGACCTCCTGATCCACTGTGGGGTGGTATTAAACACCATAACCTTGGTTTTACCAAGGTTGACAGACAAACCACTTTCGTGGGCAAACGTATGCAAAGCATCCAATTGACGTTGCATTCCCTCTGGGGATTCAAAGATCAACACTATATCATTAGCATATAACAAAAGTGGAATCCATGTCCCTGCCAACTGTGCACCTCTATCCCCATCGCTCTCAATGTAGTCAAAAACCTCATCCACATACATACCGAAAAGAGTAGGAGAGAGCGGGCAGCCCTGCTTCACCCCAATAGTGGAGGGAACCGGTGTAGAAAGTCCCTCAAGGCTGCATACATGTCCTACTACTGATCTGTACAATGCCATGATCCCCCAAATGAGCTCTGTGGGTACTCCCATTTCCTGTAATCTGCGCATCAATCTTGCTCTGGGTATTGTGTCAAAAGCTTTGCGGAAGTCCACAAAGCTACAATAGATCCGTCTCCATGAGATTTGCCTTCCTCGATGATGGTCCTGAGTGTCAAGATATGGTCAAGAGTAGAGAAGCCTCTCCTGAACCTTGCCTACCCAGCTGCACGCATTCCTTCCCTCTCTGCCCATCTACTCAGCTGTTGCTCAAGAATGGATGCATACAACCGTGCCAGTGTGTGTCCAATCATGATAGTGCGATAATTCCCAGGCTCCATGGGGTCTCCTGACTTGAAGATAGGTACGATCGTAGATAGGCTCCAAGTGTCCGGTAGGCCCTCACACATGGCACGGTTAGACATAACTACTAGAAGCTCTGCTAGTAGGTCTTTGGCATGCATGAAATGCTCAACGACTAAGCCATCATGATCATATGCTCTCCCAGTCCTCATCCTGTCAATAGCTTTCTTCACCATCTCAGCGGTGAAAAAAGCACATGTGTGGGCATGGATCGGGGGGGTTGGGGAGGGGCAGTTGTTCAGGTACTGTGTACAAAGATGATGCGTACTGACCCCAGGTCTGTGGAGGAAATAGCAAGGGGGGGGACTGCTCATGAAAGAGCCGCCACACCTCACGCGAGTCTTGACTCAAGAATAGCTGATATAGATCCTGCTCGAGTCGAGCCAAAAAAGCCCTCTTCTTCCGCCGCACTAGGTGTCGGAAGTCAATCTGTGGCTGTCTGTGAGTGACGTCCCCCAAAAGCACCTCCCTCTGAAGTCTGTCTCTAGTCTGGCGGCACTCCTCATCGTACCAGCTGTTCTGAGGCATGCTCCCTAATCGGCGGCTCTGCTCAGGCTGGGTGTGTGGGTATGCTTCTGCTGCTGCATCATGTAATGTCTGTGTCAGTATAGTAGTTAGCTCCTCTAGAGGTCGCCCCAGGTCCTCAGTGCAAAGGCGTTCGTAGATCCCGTCCATGTATACAGAATCCGTCTCCCATGTGGAGGTGTAGCAAGTAGGGGCTGCTACCCGTGGCCTGTGTGCTACACTGAACTGGAAGGAGATGGTCATCGACACCAGAGCGTGATCCACTGCCACCCCGACCGGTCTGGGCCCAACTGTGAGATCCTGGATACTAGAGATGAGATTCGGTTGTGCCATGACATAGTCCACTGTGCTGGCTCCATGTCTGTGTGGGAAGCATGTAAAACCTCCCGCAGCAGGAAATCTCTTTAGGCCGTTCAAGATGGCCAATCCATGTGCGGTACCCATGTCTATCAGGTGTCGCCCATACTCAGTATATTCCACATCGCGTGATAGTCTAGACAGGCCCGTCTCTACAACATCTAGCTCTCTTAGCATCTCCTCTGAAGTATCATAAAACACTGCCTGGTGATGGGCAATCCTAGCATTGAAGTCCCCTAGGATGATAATGTCACCATCCCTAGAGAACTCCCATATGTCATCATCCAAAATAGAGAAAGGGGACTGTCCTCTGGGTGATGCATAAACTGATGCCCCCGGGGAAAGTAGCAAATAGCAAGGTAGAGATATCTGCCGGTCTCTGCTTTCAATCTCACCCACATGTACCTAGCCTGCTCATCCCTATGGGCTATATGTATCAGTGGCTGCAGATCCTCTCTAAATAACATTGCCACTCCCCCCGAGCCCCGTCCTCTGTGCTCTGAGCGTGTCTTCTGTCTGTAAGTTGTCTGCCACCTGTATCCACTGATGTGAGGCATGGATTGCCCAGGGGCCTGGTGTATCTCAGAGTAAAAGATGATGTCTCTTCCAGTAAAGCTATCCTCAAAAGCACCCACATCAAGACGCATAGATCCATTACAGTTCCAGGCATCCACTTTGAGTGTGGTCCCATAAGTCTTGCACCGTCATGTGGAGCGTCGCTCTAGTATTACTACTTTTCCATCTCGGTAAAAAGCAATCTTGCCTTTTCCCCTTGCCGCTCTAATCTCCGGCATTACTTCCTGCATACGAGCGATCTGCGAGAGGGTGAGATCATCCCCGAGAAAGATGCCAGTCTCTTTAAGAGTTGGTCTTTTCTTCAAGAAGGACTTCTTCGCTTCCATGGAGGGAAAACGGAGGATGAGTGCCCTTTCTTTTGAGGTTTCTCCATTGCCTCCATTTTTCTTTATGTTGCCCACTCTCCATGCCCTTGTGTGCGTCGGCTCATGAACCCCCATCAAGGCTGTGAGTTCTTTTACTTCTTCGTCCACATTGCCTTTGTCTTTAAGACCGCAAATTCTCACATGTAAAGCGCACACCCGTCTTCTTTGCTCCTCCTCTAGTGTCTGATTAATGATAGTGGGTGTGGACGTGGGCGTTATCTCCTTGCCTTTTCCTTTCTTGGCCACCTTGATCCATTTCTCGGCTTCATCCGCCTTCTGTTGAGTTTTGGTAAGAACATCCACCCAAGAAGTCGTCATTTCTTTGTGTTGCTCTTCTCCCTCTTTGATGGCCCGTACTTGCTCCTTGATCGTGTTGATTTCTTCGATTACTGAGGGTTGCAGTTCGCCCTCTTCCAGTGTGTTTCTTGATCGTGCTTCGGCGAGATCTTTCTTGAGTGACGCAATCTCTTCATCTTGAGTCGTCACTCAGTCTTCCAGCGTATTTATCTTGCTCTCTTGGATCAACACGCGTCCTTCGAGCATGTTTATTGTGCCCAAGAGATTGCAGTTCATCTTGGTAATGGTCTCCGTCATTTCCTCTTTGCACTTTTGAATGGCATCCTCTAGGGGGTCGGCTTTATCGTTCAGCTTCCTCATGCTTGATTGCCGTCCGAAAAGGAGTCACTAAGCGTACGTGTGCACCCACACTAGCAGCGGGCGCGGTAGCTGGGTGAGTGGGGGAACGCGAGGAGGTATGGCAAGGGAGGGGCAGCGATAGAGTACGGACGCGCGAGAGAGAGAGAGAGAGAGAGAGAGAGAGAGAGAGAGAGAGAGAGAGAGAAGGGAGAGAAGGGGGGGGGGAACAGCGCATGGGGTAGGAGAGAGAGAGAGAGAGAGTACGGGCGATAGTGTTAAAAGGAAGCGATAGAGATATAGTACGGGAGAGAGAGAGAGAGAGAGAGAGAGAGAGAGAGGGGGGGGGGGGGGGGGGGCGATAGGTTGGTTGAAAAAATTAAACGGCGAAAGACAGAGGAGGGGGGGGGGCGCGATAGACAAAGGGAGCGGGGCGGGCAGCGCGAGAGAGAGAGAGGGAGCGGGAGCGCAGCGCAGGGGCAGCGGGGGCGATAGACAGAGCGGGGGGGGGGGGGGGGGGGGGGAGCGGGGCGGGGGGATAGATAGACGGGGAAGGAGGGGGGGAGAGCGCGGGGCAGCGGGTGCGAGGCGAGCGAGGGAGCGGGAGTGCAGCGCAGGGGCACAGAGAGAGAGAGAGAGAGAGAGAGAGAGAGAGAGAGAGAGAGAGAGAGAGAGTCTGCATGCTCCTTGTGATTGTGTTTGCTACCCCAGGAATACGTCGTGATGGTACTAGTACACATTTCTTCCATAGACCAACAAGGGCATACACAACTGGCACAAGGAAGCGTCGAAAAGTTCATTCACGTGTTGATGAAGGTGAAATACGGTGGCACAAGACAGGAAAGACGCGCGCAGTTCTAGAGAACAAAAAGCAATTAGGATGTAAGAAGATCATGGTGCTCTATGTCAGTTCTGGCAAAAAGATGAAGCCAGAGAAAACCAATTGGGTGATGCATCAATACCACCTGGGTGTTGACGAAGAGGAGCGGGAAGGTGAACTGGTGGTATCTAAAGTTTTCTACCAGATTCAACCAAGGCAGGCTGTAGCAACAGGAAATGATAACAACGAGGAAGTTGAGCAGGTGGCTTTGGAACTGATAGAAGAGCAAAGCAACGCTTCATCAGGAGTAACATCAGTTTCTCTGACCCCAGCTCCTTGTAACAAAGGACTCTTGAAAGCTTTATCTGAAGACGTGAATCGTCTCAATGCATCTATAGCACAGAAACAGGTAAAAATATATCCAAAGGGCTAGTTCTGTTTTAGGTACTTTGGATTCTGCAGTCCAGATTGACATTCCGAGTAAGGGAGACCTAACACTCCATGATTTTTGAAAATAATGTCAGCAGGTAATAGCAGCTTTTGCTGATCCAGTGGAGGAGAAACCTGGGCTTTCAGAGATAAATTTGGAAATGGAGCAACCCCAAGTTATGTGTCAAGATAGGCAGATTGATGGTGCTGAATGTCGTGCATCGGCAGATGCTCCTCAATCTGAATTACTGAGAGAGGATAATTTACCAAATCTGGGGTCTCAGCCATTTTCAGGCTCCCTTGATGCTGACTTGTTGAAATTATTGTGCAATGAGAACCTGAAAGCATTGAGTCAAGGTGATGGCACCAGTGATTGGAAGAGCATAGTGACTGAAGCCTGCTCCAAGCTGGTGGAGAGCCAAGATGCACCTTCTCTTGACAAGATTGTTCTTGGCACACCACCATCAGACTTTCTGGTGAGTTCCATCCCGATAACGACTTACAGGGTGCTTTCGTTTCCCAATTTTCATCACATGGTTTCTCACTTTATCTTTTGACTACTCTTCACATCATGTGCTGTTAGTTGCTCTTTAAGATACACCGTCTATGATGTTGACAATTATGTGCACATATTTTACATAGTTAGAGGTCACTCGTTTTTTATGTGCTCAGTTTTTCAAAGAGTTTGTATAAGAGCAAGGCTTGCACCCCATAACACCTGGCTGTAAGCTGAAGTCCCCTTAAATTTTCTTGAAAAGGGGCATGCATCTGCATGCTGTGTCTGGGCTCTTCCAGGGCACACCCAACTTTCTTGTTCAGGTCACTCGATTAGATTGATTCCAGCTCTCAGCTTTTCTTTGCTGTTGATATGCCCAGCAATGTTAAAAAGGCTGATATATGAAAGGAAAATTGCCATCTTTATATTCCGTCAGGTCTTATGCACAAGTTCTTCTCTGAGACACGATTATGCAATATGTAAACATGTCTCAAAAATGTGGGAACCTATGCAGTGCTCCTGTTAGATGGTCTCAACAAGGTTGTTTTGGTCCATGAATGCAGGAATATCTCTTCAATTCCCAAGGCTCAACAGCAGATTGGGCGGAAAAGCTAAAACTTTGGAGTGATTCTCAAAAGACGGAAGATTTTAGCCTGACTGATTTTCTGCAAGGTAGTCAACCTTTGCCATGAGATGCAAACATGTGGGTGTAAAGTGGTCACTGCATCCTTAGCAGTAGTCTTTGGAATTCTAATCTCAAGCGGCGCGCCCTCTAGTTTGTGAGAAGTCATTGGAATTTTGTATGACAAGCCATTGAACGATTGCTGGGCACAATTACCTGCAATTCACTAATGTGGAAGCAAGCTTAAGGGTTTTTGGAAATGCCACTTCTGATGCGGAACTTGTAGTGAATACTTTATGGCCATTTCTCAGTGATGGTTCTTACTGAGATCCTTACTTTGTATAGCGGACACACGCCATGTTATCTGGCTGTTAAGGCTATATGATCATTTTGTGGCCCTTTTTTTGGTTTCTTGCCAATCCAGAACTGCTTAAAGGGTATTGTATAACTTCAAATGGTCCTTTGATTTATACCTTGGTACTCAGATGAAGATTCTTGGAGTAAAAAAAGCACATAACTCCTATTATAGAACACAAGGTTCTTGTATGGCCATTGGTTCTACAATGAATTGGACCATTGCTGTGGTGGTATATGGACAGGAAAGAGGGGGGAGGGGAATGGCTCATGCAATGAATTTGACTATGCTAAAGCAATATGACTTGGGAAACAATGGAATGGTGGGGCAAAGAGGGGGAGGGAAGCCTTGGGTCCAATTGAAGAAGCCATTATTCATTAACATTACTCCTCATCATAAGTTATTATGTCTGTGGAAATCATTCACTTTCTACATTTTATCCATAATCTTGCTTTTTAGCAGCCTATTGTTTGAAAGCTTGTGAGGACATTCATTGTTGTCAGTCCAAAGACTGTTAAACAGATAAAAGAAGCACTGAGTGTATAGTAAGGGAAATACCAGAACTTCAAAACACTCATGTAAGGTTTTTATTCCCAAAGCATCTATGCTTTGAAAAGTCTTGCATAAAGAGTGCCCTAAGAAAAGCTAACCAATGTATCTTGTCCCCAAAAGTCATCACATTGGTTTGGACAGCAGTTGTATTTCCTTGGCAACCATACAACTTAATTCAATCCAAAAAAAAAAAAAAAATCTTGCGTATGAAAGTGTCACCGAGTGCACAACTTAACAAACAAAAAGGGAGTGCAATATTGTGATTCTTGTCCCCAAGAGTCATCACATTGGTTTTGACCGTTGCTGAATTTCATTTGCAATCATACAGCTTAATTCAATCCAAAAAAATGCATTTTCTGTCTTTAAGTTCAATAGATCAAATCTTCAACAAATGCAAGATCAGGCATAAGGAAGAAGATCAATTGTCCCCTACGACAATCAATTTTAGCATATGTGGAGATACAGGACTCAAAATCACATGCACAACTATGATAGATCCAAAAGCGACAAAGAATCTAATGACTTATAGAACATGATAATGGCAGGGAAGCCGCCAATCAATGAGCTAGAGGACATGGTGAACACAAGTTTTAAAACGGTAATTTTTAGCTTTGGAGTGGCAGAAGCTATACTCAAGTTGAGTATTGGGGAGTATAAGGATACTTTCCACATAATCGACTCCCATCACATCAAAGAAAGCCTGGTCCTGATAGAAAGCTGGAAGAACTTCTTCTTTCAACAACACTCAAAAGCTTCAACAACAACAACGGTAAGACTCCATGAAGCTTCTCAAATCCATGCAGAGAAGAAATCTCCGACCATCACGGAAAAGGGTAAAGCTAAAGTAAATGCTGAAGGAGATCAACTTTGCAAGACAACTTTACCTTCAACGAGCCTCCATCAAACTTCCCACGAAGCCTCTACATCAAGAGCCAAACCATCAACAGGGGTGGTTTAGATTTAGTGCTCTATTTTTGGTAAACTCTAATATCCTATGTGTACAGCTTCTTGACATGCAATATTGTGATTCTTGAGAAGAAAAGCTTGAGTTTTTGGCTGCTTTATGTTGCAAAGTGATTGCTGTAATTTAAAGAACATTCAACTTGCTTGTTATTTGATGAGACATTTTCTTTTGTTTGTCGTACGACTATCATTTGTAGCATTTGTACATTAGTAGCTCATAATGGCTGGAATGTTTGTGTGCAAGAGCACCACAAAGTTACGCAACTACTATGTCGTGCAAATTGAGAAGGTGCCTCCCTCTCAACTTTGAGTCTTGCTTATGACACAAAAGCACTAATAGCGTAAAGAAGAAAGTTTAGATGTGCCAAAAAGTTTTGACATATCTCTCAAGAAAAGGAAATTCGGAGCAGCTTCATCTCTTTAAGGACATTTTAATTTTGCTTTAACCTGTCGGGGTAAGCACTATAAGAGATGCCTAGCTATAAGGCTTGCATAAATTGGATAGTTAGAGGTCTCTAACACCTTAAGGTTTTCGGATTGAGACGGTCATACTAATTGGTGGAAATTTTGTAGTTGGGAGTGAACAACAGGGATGGGTGACCTTGTGAGTAGTTGTGCCCCATGGTATCAGAGCCCTATATAGGGATTAGCATCTTTTAATCTCGTTGATACTAGACATTAGAACTAAGTTACCTCTCTTTTAATTATCTCTCTCTCTAATAAGCCTCTCTCACTTAAATCCTTGCTTAAGTAACCAGGCATGGGGCTTGTTCTTGGAAAATTGTCTTGAGCTACTACCCTTCTTGGCTTGTTGCAATGTGTATAGAAAGTCCTTGATTAGCATTCAATTTTAGCCATTTTTATTATATTTGCATCATCAATTAGTTAGAAATACCTCTCTCAAAACTACTTGTTGTGAATTTTGTGTGATGTATCTCTCTTCAAGAGTGTCTTATTGAGTCAAGCATTGTTGGATTTGGGTGCTTGAAATGATTATAATTGTTTTGGCCGTTGCTTTTGACTCTATTTCTAAGAGTGAGAAACTTAACCAAGTCACCTATTAATATATAGTATCGTCTCTTTGGTGTGGCATAAACATTGCAGGGCTATGTTGTTATTATACTGTCCAAGACCATCAAAACAAGATTGCCCTTTTTTAACCTAAAAACCAAGAAAGTTTCAAGTGTGTGCTTTTTTCTCTAGTTAGAAAAAAAAATAAAATTGGCAAGCTTTGCTCATTTGTGCAAGTAATAATGAAGTCAAAATATTGAAGAAAAAAAATCTATTTCGCTTTTCATTTTCATGAGACTTTCTCGTTCAAAAAAGGACTTTTTTAAGTCTATATATGGTGGGCATAAAGGGAGAGGCATCTTATTGACACATACACTTACAAACAATGCATGCATGTGGCTTTTCATGGCCGACTTCAAGGGCTATGCTTTACAAATGTCTCTCGACATGTAAGAGGATGTTCACATAGGGGGTTTAGACAAAGCCCATCCCTAATAGATCTTTCTAAAGCTCAATGCAAGAAGCTATGTCATGATAAAGGTCATTGTGTGTAACAAAAATTCAACCATAAAAGGGATGAACTTGAGCCAAATTAGAGGTGTTGATGCCACAGTGATTTGAACCAAACACCTCACAATTGGAAGCATTTCATTTCAAAAGAGCTTACAGTTTGGCCTTAAAGATCTTGGCTAAAAACCAATTTTAAACAGAAAAGTTATTTTGATCACCACAAGGACTCGCCTTTTAATTGGCTTCTCGCTACTGGCTTGGATACTTTCTCTAACAATAAAGAAGGAGATTTCGAGTGACGATGGAAACCACAATGGCACTCCCAAAATATGTGCATGCAACATAAGAAGATCTGGTATCTTGTAGTATTAAGGAAAAATGAAGGTTCTTCTCAAGGAAACAGTATGAAATTCATTGTCAGGCTATCATTTCTAATGCCATCACTCTTCAAGTTATATGTGAAAGGTAATATCTACAATGCGAGCATAATGGTGGTAAAATTGGTGGTGATTATGGCACCAAAAGGAATCTATTAAGAGTAGTAACCTCAATCTCCAAAAATCCTACAAAGTAGTAAAGATGTATCAACTAGTGAAGATTTGTAACTCTAGGGATGCAAAAAAAATTTGTAATTTATATCTACCAAGATCAAGTTTGTGGACTAGATGCACTTCCTTTATGTGAAGTAGAAAACAGTTTGGGCAAGAAATTACTCTTTTTTCAACAAAAAAAAAAAAGTTTTGAAAATGTAAAGCTAATGCCTTTGCGAATTGAAAGCATTTTTTTCTCCACATGTGTTGTATTTGTAGCTAGCTTATCATGATCTTAGGAATTCATCTACTAAAGTTTTTGTGGATTAGAGCATTACCTTGCAATATCATAAAAACTATTGACCATAATGTCACTTGTAAAGGGCAAGAAAACTGCAGCCTATGGTCTTCAATCAAACTTTTGCTACGATAGAGGCTAGTGAGAGTGATAGTGCACTACACACTTTAAATAAAATATTAACAATTGCAACTTGAAGAAATGATTTAAAGAGAGATGGTTTGTGCTCTACGCTAGAAGAATGCTTGTACACAAGTGAGTTGGTGGCTGTGAACCACCACAACAAAAGAGCCCCTATTGGTTTTTGGAATGGTAAGGATAAGAGGGCCTTGAAAGGACTTGAGAACATTGATCTTATGTTCCTCAAACCTAAAATAGAGAAGTGCTCTAGCATATAAAGAAAAGTGCCCATGCATGGTTTCTCCTTTGCATTATGCTCATTGGAATTTTGAACTTGCCAAAAAATTCGACAAAAAACCTTCAACATAATGGCTAGTAGAATTTTGACATACTTGTTCTTAAGTCTTTTAAATATCATGGTGAATTGCACTTTGACTATCATGACACTCATGAAAAATTTTGTGCCTAGCGTTTGAGTTTGGGGATACATACACACCAAAGTAAGTATGCATTATCAATAGGAAATCATTTCAATTCAAGCCATAGATTTTCAAGGGAAGCCAATTTGTGTTGTGCTTTGTCTTACTTCTTGATTTGGAAATAAAATTTGTTTTGTGCTCTGTCTTACTTCTTGCTTTGGACCAGTCTATCTTCTTCGAGTGGTGTTCATGAAAAATTCAAGTATGAACATACTTTTCCACCACAAATTGTTTGCAAAGGCATTGGTAAGGCCAAAAGGCCTAACCCAAAATTATGATGCCCAACCCAAGTTCTAAATGCCAACATAGTTATACCAATTGGACCTATGCACACCTATGATAAGTATATGAATTGGAAACTGGTAAATCTTGATGAAAACCTAGAGGTATACCAATTGGACCTATGCACACCTATGATAAGTATATCAATTGGAAATTGGTAAATCTAGATGACAACCTAGAGGTATACCAATTGAACCTATGCACACCTATGATAGGTATAGCAATTGGAAATTGGTAAATCAATTGGATGTATGTGCACTTGATGATATCCATACATAATTCAGTTAGTGTATAGTGTTGTACACCTTGTAATTGATGAAGAATTTATCGTTACTTGATAAGGAAAACTTATTCTCGATTGTAATAGAATTAAAGCCACAATAAGTTATACACAAGCATATGACCTCGTTCTTATTTTTCATCTACAGAGATGTTGATGAATCCCATGGATACAACCTTGGTTTAATGAAATCATACATGAGATTGTCATCTAATTTGAAAGTTTAAAAGGTATTCCAAATGGCTTCAAAAAAATTAAAAGGTGTTCCTAATTTAATTTCACGCTAGAGAAAAGAAAATTATGAGGAAAAACACAAATGTATAAGATGCATTCGACCATCTCTATTTATATGAACACAAAAAGTCTTTTGACTTTCCACCTCCACTGTCTTTCATTTCCTAAACTCACCCTTCACTTTATGCACTCGAGATGTTTTGAAAGGATTTTTTATCTTTCAAGATTGGGGAGACTTAATCATCTAATCAAGTTTTTAACCCAGTAGCTCTAATTATACTAAGATAATATAGATTTTGGTTTATTAATATCAAGCTAATATGGTGGCTTACTTATGGGTTCTCTACCATGTACAACATCAATGATGTGTTATAAAACACAGGTGGCACCCCAAAAGAGATTCTATAGGTGCCCACTCTATGTTATTTATGGTGCAAGGTACATCGTAGAAAACAAAGAGACTTGTTCAAATGCCTATTATTATGTAAAGAGTGATTAAAAACAAGATCAAAGATAAATGAAAATAGAAATAAGATTATTGTACTACATTATCCCAATATTATAATCCAGCTACATATATCAATGGATAGGACATATCGTATTACTCTAGCAATTTAAACTTGTTAATCATATCCCTCAAAGCAAGTGTCTTCTATCCATAGCCATTATTCAAAGAACTATCAAGACCATGTAACCAACAATGATCTTAAATAGCATTTGCATGGAGTATATACATAGCACAAAAATCAAGGTGCATAGTGCCTCCTTGAACAATGACTGCACCCTTGATCATAGTGTCTAAAACAATTATCACGACAATGTATGCGTACACATTGGTAGACTATACAAATTTGGGCTTCTTCAACTAAGAAAATTATGTGTGGTTCCATCATCCACCAAAATACAAACACGTTAGCTAATAATGGTAGCATGCATGCAGGCCATAACTTATGGTGTCCAAATGTGGTTTGCCACATCCAAGTTAGAAGACAACACTAGTGGGAAGCTTCATTATGAGTAACGTGAACAATTAAATAATTAGGAGATGCAAGGGAAAACTAGCACCATGTGCATGGCTTCACCCTTGCTCTTCTCCAACTTCTCGTGCTTTAGTTGCGGACAATATGGTTTTCCGTGTAAACTAGAGATGCAATTATTTTATCTTTCTTTCCTCTCTCAAAGTATGCACTCGTGAGTGACGAGAAATCTTCACCCCTTGGCCTTCTTAGACATCTCACCAACAAGAGCCATACTCTTTCTTTTTATTGTATTAAGATGAACAATTAATTTCTCACAATGCCCTACGTTTAACTTTTTCCCAATTGCACTACCAAAAATTTGAGTGCTTTCAAAAATCTTTTGCAATCCTTGTTGTTGGTGAACCTTTGCCTTGTATTCCTTCTTCAAAAACAAGCAAGGCCTCACACCAGTCGATGGATTTTAAGGTAGTCCATCTTAAGTGCTTTGTAGTTCATCCAATTCTAGTCTCTCATTATTCAAAAGACTACCTCAAAATCTTCCCAAGTAGTCGACCTAGGCTAATTTTCATTATTCATCACTCATAGGCCTTTACATCGAGCTTGGATGGGTCTCCATTGCAGAATGTATGCCAAGATGACAGACTCTTCATTACACAATAATAGAGACTTCATGTGTCCTAAGGAATCGGTTGAACCTTTGTGAGTTGGGCCAAACCCAACACACAAAAAACCACCCATAGGAGATCATTTGATGTGATCTAGAGGTGAGAGTGTGTTGTCTCAAAATCTGCTTGATTGATTTAGTAGTTGGTGTCATACTTTTACTGACAACAACAACATTTGATTATAGCATGCCTGTGCATGTAGAGAGCAATTAAAAAATGTGCATGTCTCATAATGTTAAGTATGGAGCTTGATTTACCCTTCTAATTTTATGTATTAAAAATGTACATTTGTAAGGCCCCCGTTGTCTCTACAGAACAATTGGACGATGAAGGTCACAACATTGCATTCGGAAACAAACGGTGAAAGATCTCAAAGGGATCTTTGGTGATTGCCAAAAGAGAAAAGGTTGGTACATTTTACTTGTATACTGTGAACTCTCAATCTTCAGCTTGTGCAACAACTACAAAAATTGACAGTGCCGTGTGGCACTACTGAATTAGGCATATGAGTGCCAAAGGAATGCAAATCCTTCAATCAAAGAAGCTTCTACCAGGTTTGAAAGAAGTGGACTTAGAGTTCTGTGAAGATTGTGTTTATGGTAAACAAAAGAGTGTGAAATTTCAAAAATCAAAAAATGAAAGAAAAAATAAAAAACTTGAGTTGGTTCATTCTGACGTTTGGGGTCCTGCAAGTACACCATCACTTGGTGGCTCATTGTACTATATAACATTTATAGAGATGCGACTAGGAAAACATGGGTTTCTGTAATGAAGAATAAATCCAATGTGTTTTTCATATTTCAAAGGTGGAAAGCCTTTATGGAGAATGAAACATGGTACCAAGGTTAAATGCCTTAGATCCGACAATGGAGGCGAATATTGCAGCCAAGCTTTTGAAAGCTTTTGTGCTAGCAATGGCATTCGGAGGCAAAAGACAATCCCAAGGACACCTCAACAAAATGGGATTTTGAAAAGGATGAACTGGAAAATCATGGATCGAGCATGAAGCATGTGGCTACATGCAGGCCTACCGATTGAGCTTTGGGGGAAAGCAGTAAGTACATCTCTGTACTTAATCAACGGGTCACCCTCAACGGCATTGGATGGGGGAGTTCCGGAGGAGGCTTGGACAGGTAAACTGGTAAACTATTCATTTTTCAAAGTGTTTGGGTGCGAGGCTTTCATGCACATAGATAGAAGCCTAAGGTCAAAGCTAGATGCAAAGTCCAAAAAGTGTTTCTTCATTGGCTATGGAGAAGATGACTTTGGGTATCACCTATGGAATCCTGAAGATGGTAAAATCTTTAGGAGTAGGGATGGAATTTTTAACAAACGAAATATGTACAAAGATTACTTGGAAAGAAAACAAACAAAAGAAACACGTGATGAGTACATGGAGCTTGAGGACGATGAAGACTCAAGGAGTGTAAACGGTGACAACGTACAACAACCTCAACCTATTCCCCAAAGATCTACAAGAGCAAGTAGACGTCCAGAAAAAGGTGGGAAGAGAAGGTACAATTCTAAGCTTGTGGTAAAAGGGTTTTTTCAAAATAAAGGTATTGACTTCAATGAAATATTTTCTCATGTTTTAAAAATGAACTCAATTAGGCTTGTCTTAAGCCTTGTGGCTGCTCATGATGTAAATCTTAAGCAAAAGGATGTAAATACGGCATTCCCTCACGGCGACTTAGAGTAGGAAATTTACATGCTTCAACCAAAGGGGTATGAAGTAAAAGGTAAGGAGAAAATGGTTTCCAGATTAAAAAAAAGCTTGTATGGTTAAAAGCAAGCATCAAGACAGTGGTACTTGAAGTTCGATCGATGGATGTTGGATCATGGATTCACAAAAGATGCAACTCAGATCATTGCGTCTACACAAAGAATTTGGGAGATGGGAAGTTCATCATCCTAATGTTGTATGTTGATGACAAGCTGATTGCAAGTGCTAACATACAGGACATCAAAGACCTAATAGAGAAATTGTCTAAAATTTTGCAATGAAAGATTTAGGTGCTGCAGAGAGGATACTTGGTATGAAGATATCAAAGGATAGGATGAAGAAGATAATAAAGCTATCTCAAGAGGATTACATCAAGAAGATACTAAAAATATTTGCAATGCAAAATGTAAAAACGATTTCTACACCTTTGGATGGTCACTTTAAACTAACCAAGGATATGTGTCCAAAGACACAAGAGAAGATAGCCTATATGTCTAAAGTTCCATATGCTGTAGCGGTAGGTTCTCTTATGTATACTATGGTCTAGACAAGGCCAAATATTGCACATGCAGTGGGAGTTGTAAGTAGGTTCATGGATAACCCAGGTAAAGAGCACTGGCAAACTGTGAAGTGGATACTTAGGTATCTGAAAGAGGCAACAACAAATGCTTTGTATTTTGAAGGAACTGATTTTTTTTTCAAGGGTATGCTGATGCAGATATGGCAGGTGACAAAGATACTCAAAGGAGTACTACTGGCTATGTCTTCACGGTTTGAGGCCCAGCAGTAAGTTGAGCTTCAAAGCTGTAGAAAGTGGTTTCACTTTCTACCACGAAGACAGAGTATGTAGCAATGACAGAGGCAAGCAAAGAAGTTTTGTGGCTTCACAGATTCTTAGAATAGCTTGTATTCAAACAATACAATTGTGTCAACTCAACTTTTTAGTCAAGGACAAAGCACATTGAGGTGAGATATCACTTCATACGCACATTTTGGAAGTGTGTGCATATACGTGAAAATCCCGCAGACATGTTTACAAAGGTGGTCAACAAGAAGAAGTTGAGCTTCTGCTCATCTTCAATCGGCATTCAAGGATAAGAATCCAAGATGGAAATCAGTCACAGGTTTGGTGTGAAGATCAGTTTCCAAGTGGGAGATTATTAAGTATGGAGCGTGATTTACCCCTTACAATTTTTTGTATTAAAAAGCACATTTGTAAGGTTTCCATTATGAGGAGAAGCCATTGTGTGTGAAGAAAAACCACTCATCAAAAATCAAAATTTTCACGGTCAGTCTCGAGTTTTGCTCGAGACTGGCTTCGTCGGAATATAATGGCCGGACAGCGGCCGGAAAGTGGTCGAAAAACGATCGATCGTTTGGTCGGTTGATCGGTGGCCGGTAGCCGATTTCAAAGACAGACTTGTCTTCTCGAGGACGACCACACATGGGCGGATTGGACGGTCCAATTTGGACTTGTCAACACACAGGCGGTTACACACGGATGCCTCTCATGAGAAAGAGCAGTCCTTTTGGCCTATAAAAAGAGGCCTCTTCTACACACAAAAACGGATTGTGAAACATTGTGGTGCATTGTGAAGTTGATGTGATGTGGTGAGAGGAGTGAAGCAAAGCGGGAGCTCCAAAAGGGTATAATCCCTTTGTAATTACTTCTTGTTTGAAGTACTAAAGCCATTGAGTGATTGTTTTCTCGTAGACGTAACCCACATTGGATGAACTACATATATCGTGTGTGATATCTCTCTCTCTCTCTCTCTCTCTCTCTACTCTATAATCTTTCACATGAAAAAATTATCTCTCTCCATTAAGTAAACTACTCATTCATCTACTTAGCTAAGTCCTATTTCCTAACACATAAGACATGATCACTACTAAAAGCATCGAACATTAATGCAACTCTAGTAGGTTCAATGCTTCTTATATGCTCTTTGTTCTCAAAATTGTGCTTAGAGACTGTGGTCATAGACCATGCTAAAGGATGTTTACAAAATGACCTAAGAGAGCTCCATTGTTAGCTAAAATTCCTCAATATGCAATGTAGTTTTTTGCTAAAACTTCATTATGAAGAAATGATAAGAAGAGCCACACAAAAAAAAGCATGTTGTAAATCACATTTTCTTTCATAAAATCTAATCACAAATGCATGAATTAAAGTATAAGCAAGCACTCTTAAAGGTCAGATGCAATGGTGACTTGTGTTGGTTCTAGTCTAAACACAACATACAAATAATTATGTGTTTGTATGCCATCAAAATATAGTAAGGGAAGAAGAAACCATTGTGATTAGGTCACATGTATTTTCACGAAAACCAAAAAAAAAGAAGTGTGGTTGAGAATTTGATTGCCATATTGACATAATTTGACACAAATGCATCAACAAGTAGTTGCCCCATGTTCATTTTTAAAGTTAATTCATTTAAATATAGTCACAAAATCTAGTTGTGATAATTGCTAGTTTCTTCTTCTTCTTTCTTTTCTTCTCCCTATTATATATTGTGATCAATACTACGATCTTCTCTCTCTCTCTGTCTCCCCCCCCCCCCCCCCCCCCCCCTTAACATGTCGTGTTCCTTGCTACCTCTCTACCTCTGGCACTATGCACCATGGTATTTTGCTATCCACTCCAACACCTCTCTCTCTCTCCCCTTCCTTTACACGTCATGTTCCTTGCTACCTCTCTACCTTTTGCACTATGCACCATGGTGTTTTGCTATCCACTCCAACACCTCACTCACCACCCCCCCATTCTATCCCATTTTGTAGGCACCCAATAGGGTGGCTCAATCATCAAAGTCTACCTTGGCAGGTGAACCCATTTTCTTGTGTTGGGAAGAGCTCTATGTTCTTTTTGTGTGTTTCCAATCTAGATTGTCATGTATGTACCCGTTGAGTATCATATGGAGAAGTGATATTGTATCTAACCCAAAGAAAGTTGTCCCCAACTCATGTAAGAAGCCTCTAAAATCTCTCCTCAATCACGTCACATATTTGGTTGAAGATCCCTTAAAGCTATGTACTCACCCATGACATCAACTTACGAGGCACACTTTACCTCTATATAGGAAAGGGAAAGGCCCATTGTATGTTCTCATTAAGAGATGAGAAGAAGAGGCATAGCAAACATTGTGTGTAAGTTTTTCTTTCAGCTCCCATCAGCTCCCATCAACTCTATTTGTGCTCTATTAACTATAAATGCTTCCCTTAATGATCTATAGTCATCCATGATGTCAACCTACGAGATGCACTTTACATCTAGATAAGAAAAACCCATTGTATGTTCTCATTAAAAAAGAAGAGAAAGAGATGCAAAGAACCTTAGTGTGCATGCCTTTGCACCTCCAATTTGTGTCTCAACGGGAGCTCTAATATTGACCCTTGGGCCAAGAGTTGAGCTCTTATGTATACATTTTTTTAAAAAAAAAGGCAGTAAAACTAGTCCAAGAGACAAACATCCCAATGCTCCATATTTTCAAAAAATAATTATTATCCACTCAAGCCTCTTAGGGAAAAAAACACTTTTTGTAAAAGTTTAAGAATGTGAGAAACAAAAAATTTCCATAGACCATGGAAGAAGTAGAATCATCATCCATCTCCATATTTTGCAAGGAATATCAAAGGAGCCTTCTCTTTACCTTTTCCCCCTCAAGTGCTATTGCAAAATGATTTAAGTGTATGTAGATTTCAGTATGAGAGAGAGAGAGAGAGAGAGAGAGAGAGAGAGAGTGTGTGTGTAACGCATCATGGATGTTGAATGTGTGCAATCATGCTTGAAGGCTGTGAAACTAAGCTTATGTTGGCTCGCATGCAACTCAAAGCATCAACCACCACATTGTATTTTCCATGCACACATATAGGCAACGTTGCCGCTTTTCAAAAGCATATACAATCCCTAGTAGCACTAGCTCAAAAGTCCAGTAGTTACACCGAGCTTGATCGAGCTTCTTACTCTCAAATACAACAAGGCATCCCCTTTGCAATAAAATTGGCCTATCAGTCTTCCCGCTAGAATCCAACTCCAAGATAAAGTATCCTCAATAAAATTACGTTGACAGTAAACATCTGACATGTCAAGAAAAATCTATCACTCTTTGAGGTTTTTTGATATTGGCCACTTGAGAATAGCCTTAACTTTCTTAGACTCCATTTGTGTTCCCATAACATATTTAAAATGGCCCAAGTATGGGAAAGTTTCACAAAAAATTCACATTCACTTTCCTTTACAAAAGTAGTGTATTTATGGAACAACTCCAACTTTTGGCATAAATGTCTCTCGACATGACCCATTATACACAAATATGTCATCTAGAAAAATAGCTATGAATTTTTTTTAGTTTGGATGTAGGTCACTATCCATGAGTGTCATAAATGTTATAGGTGCATTGGTCAACCCAAATAGCATGACCAAGGATTTATAATGTGCAAAACTACTTCAAAATGTATTCTAGGGAACATCCCATTCTTGAACGGTGACTTGATAATACTTGGATCTCAAGTTAATTTTAGAAAATATCCGCCCCCTGGAGTTGGTGAGACAACTCGTCCATACGTGGCATAGGGTACTTATTCTTGATTGTATAGGCAATGATAAGAGTGCAGCTTATTGCCATGCCATATGTAGTAGCCCACCTACCTACATTAACCATGAACTCTGTCACAAGCACCCCCAACCCTTTCAACCCAAGTATGCATTCCACCACACTCTAACAGACGGGGACTCGTAGATACCCAATCAAGCATCTAATAGCATGGGAGGGTTCAAGCTCAGTTCAAGTCTTTGAAGGGTGATTAAAAACTGATTTTTCTTTTAATAGTTAAAGAGTCTTCTCTTACTTGTCAGTAATCTCTCACCATTCATCCCATGATCCAGGTCCATTAAAGACCTTGTGATCTCTAATGTTCAAGGCTTGAAGAGCCTTGAGTTGCTTGCTAGTGATCCCTCACAATTGATCCCATGACCCAAGTCTGTTATATGCCTCGGGATCTTTAGTGTGTAAGGTAGTTCCAAGGGGAAGTTCTAAGGATATGTTTTTCAAGGCCCAAGAGAATTTTACCTTCAACTTGCCAAAGAATTGTTGGGTTTACAAGTTAGAGTAGCACTCATGATTAATGGAGCACAATGAGGATAGACGCCAATTGAAACGAAAACTAAAAACTTACCCCTAATTGATTCTCTTTTGAGGGGAGGTTTGGGAGGATTCTTCCACACACTCAACATATGCCTACAATATCTATCTGACAGAGGAATGCACACTCCATGAGTACATACATGACAATCTAGAGAGGATACATAGAGAGGAACAAAGACCTCTTTCAAACAACCCTCCCTTAGAAGTCAATGATGGACAACAAGGTGTGTATGTGTGTGTGTGTTGTGAAGTCACGACAAATGTATACATAGAAATAGGGCTAACATTGAGAACAATCATAATGATTGGTAGGTCAAGCTCCTAATTTTAGGCTATTAGATTTCATATGTTGGTTCTTTGGATTATTCTTGTAACCTATCAAGCATGGAAAAAAAGTCACTTTCTCATCCTTGAAAAGAGGGGCTTGTTAAGCTTTTACCCGAAAATGTCTTTATGTGAGCAGTTCTCCCATACCTATGGTTTCAAATTATTTTTTTAAAGATGGTTGTCAATCATATGCCATATTGCCTATTTTTTGGTTTTCATAAGACACCATATGAGTTTATTCCAAGAAGAAAATTAATGATAATTTGGTGAACGATGGCATGGATTGATATTAAATATACAAATCAAGATGTATTGATTAGGTCTCCCCAATCTCAAAAAAATAAAAATTCTTTCAAAACATATTAAGTGCATAAGTGAAGGGGTGAGTTTAGGAAATGAAAAGACACGTGAAGGTGGAAAGTCAAAAAACGAATGAAGGTGGAAAGTCAAAAAACCTTTTGTGTCCATATAAATAGGTGTTTTTTCGCTCTTTCATTTTTCCTTTAGCGTTTTCTTTTAAGTTCTCTTTAGCGTTTCTCTCTCTCTCTCTCTCTCTCTCTCTCAATGTTGTATTCATCTTTCTTTGATAATATTGTTGCAAATTTATGTGCTTCATCATTGCCTGTCGCTACATGCTATAGATTAACGCATGATTTTTTTTGTCTTTGAGTGGAATCTTTGAATTAGGAGCTTTTTTTTTTTTTTTGAAGCCATTAGGAATACTTTTTTGATAATGCAAGTGGATATTGGAAAAGTCACAATCCAATGGGATTTTATTGCTCAAACCATGACTTCTTTGCATTGTTTGGATTAGTTGTGGGATTGAGCTATATGAAATCCAAACCATTAACATTGAATTCCAAAGAATAGCACTAAGATCTATGGTTATGCGACGTAGTTTCATTGTCTACATTTGTTCGCCATCTAAGATACTTGTTAGCTTGGTGAGCTTCCTCTTCTAAGTAGCTAGATTGGGTTATTAAAAAACTCAAAACTAAGCTACAATCTTGGAGATTATCAACTTGGCTACTACATGTGCATCTCAAAACTATGCACTTCCTTGATGGCATACCTCAATTTTCCTACCTCTTTTGAATTGGTTAGTTTTTCATATTGCTTCTTTTAAGTAAACTTATGGAGCTTTTTGGGAGGACAAAAGCAAAAAAAGGATTTGAGTATGATCAGCTTTGTATGCAAAGGTGACATGGGGGATTAAACATTTTACATTTAAGTTTCATTCAGTGGAAAGAGAAGCCACTTTATTGTCAGTGCTAATTGAGTAAAAACAATTTTGGACAATCATGCTTTGCCCATTTATGTCGTATATGTCTCATCGCTTCTTTTTTTCACTAGCAACCTTCGTATTAGAAAGTCATATTTGGAAAACTTGAGGATAAGGTACCTACATGTTCTTTGACTTCAAGCGTGATATATTGGCATTTGATTCCAAGGCATATGTTTTGGCATGCTCGGGATGCACAACAAGGTAATTCATTGAGACTTGAAAACATACATTGGAGTATGGTTTTTACAAAACCTTTGGGTCATATTTTGTCTTACCAGGCTTGTTTCTTTGAAATCAAATGTATTGATAGTGATCGATGATAATGGACACTCTCTTCCAATTCCAACGGCTTCTAGAAATTTTGGTCTCAATATGCATTGCAGACAATTGTGGCATAGAATTTTTGAATGTTTGATTTCTTATGTCCAATTGATCCACTTTTAAGTGAGGATAGATTAGGAGATTGGTAGATTCATGGTCCTTTCATGTTTACCGATATTGCTAAACAAGTGCAGTCAATCTAGTGCAATTATAGTTGATCCACAAAAAATTTGTACTCACACACACATACATACACTTTCCCTCTTGGATTGTTGGGCATTTTAATGCACTATGGAACATGCATAAAAGAGAGGTGTGGTGGGAAAATGTCATCTTGAGCATCCCCAAAAATAAGCTTATTTTACAAGAGTCCTTTTCTATAGATATGTCTTTGATTGTGTTTTGTATGTGCCACCCATCTCTATGCTTAAAGAATTACAGGTTCTTCCTCTAGTTGGTGAATTCTCTTCCTCTTTATCACAATGTAAACCTTTTTTGACTTGGGTCAAGTTTTGGATGTTCTAGACAATGTGAAATCCTCGAAATTTTGCATGTTTCATAAGGTAGTTGCAAATTATTTTGGCATTTTCAAGAGTTCTCTATGCCATTCACTTCACTTCAGTTTTGATTTGGATGACCTCTCTCCCTTCAAAACCATGAGATTTACTTTAATTGCTTTGTAAGTTCCATACTTTGGATAGTGATGTAACATTGTTTATGGGTTTCCCTTGGTTTGGGGTTTTTCATCTATACATATTTACTAAAATGAGTGCATGTAGCTATTTTGACTTATATAATAAGACATATATGAACTTTTACATTCAAAAGACATCTTGCTTTAGAGAAAAAACGAAAATTAGTACAAAAACAATTCAGTCTTAGAATTATCTTTGTACATGGTATATTAGAATGAAGCCACATTCTAGTATACAATGATAATGATCCAATACAAAATTACTTCCCAAGTGGTAGGAACAAGTGTACTCTTGGGCAGACAATAGCTTTAAGCCAAAAAAAAAATCCAAGAAAGGATAGAGTCCTCACCTGCATTCATCTAAACAAAACAACAGATTCGTTAACCTTGGATGTGTATTACAAGTGTCAATGGACTATATCAGTTGTTATCCATGTTCAACTTACAACTCTTTTTAACTTAAAACCACTATCGAAAGTGTTCATGTCTTTCCGTTCTTTAGTTTTTATTGTGAAAAAAAGTTCATTATCTCATTTATTGGCAGTAATTATATGTATGGTTTCTATATAGCCCAATTTTTATAAGACCTTAAATAGATATTTAACATATATATCATTTTGATCAAAAGGCCATTGCCCCTTTTGATCCAAGTGTCCTATTTTAACCCATAGGCTAGCTTTTCAAATATTGTTTTGCCATATTGCCAAGCCCAAATTTGTTAGTACCATAAAGCATAAAGTAACTTAACTAACAACTTAAGATATGTACCAAAAAATCCCTTTTTAAAGCTTCAATTTTGGCTAAGTAAAAACCAAAACTCGCAAGCCCACATGAGCATATCGAATCCGACTTACCTCAATCTATATGTATTGTGATATAGAGAGAAATATGTTAAATCTATCCTAACTTAAACTAATTTCACATTAGAATAGCCAGATATGACCCTGGTAATAACGTTTTATCTCAAATTATGCAAACCGTATTCCCCACAACTTGTTTCACATAATATTCATCCTTTGGGGCCAACTTTATCATTATTAGTGTCAAAGGAAATTTTAAGCAGCGTAGTATCAAGACAGACCAATCTTACGACAATATCCAGTACCAAAAGATCTCCTTTATTTTATCGTTTGACCATGGCATTATCTAGCACCAAGACTATGATTATGCAAGGGTATCTAGAAGCCTCAACCATAAGGCAATACACAATTTTACCAATTGCTTTTTGGTCATAACCCACAGTTATGAAACAACCAACTTCTTACCATAAAAAAGCGAGAACATAAGTAATTAGCGTGATCGGTTTATGGATTAAAAGACCATTGATCCCCTCAAAGAATGACAAGTTTTATTTAAAAAAACGGATACTGCAAGCCATAGTTTTTCACTAACCATCTTACAAACAACCAGTTCATGCACAATATGCGGTCACGGCATAATATCCAAAAAAACCCTCCTACAAACAATCAGTTCATGCACAGCTTGCAGTCGTAGCATAATATCCCAAAAAAACCAGCTAAAGCCAGTCGGTAACTGCATGCATATCAAAAAATAACCCAAACTCATCGTAGTAACAAGAAGGTAAAAAAACCTTATTGTAGGTCATCAAGGTACTATCATCAAGGAGAGTACCGACCTGAGATGGTAGTTTAACAACCTCCATAGCCACACAGTATTTTGGGAAACTAACTTTTGGGGGAGAAAAAAAATTTATATTTTAACTGTTGGATAAGTATACATGTGTGTGTGTGTGTGTGTGTGTGTGTGTGTGTGTGTACGCGTGCACGCATGCACACACACACACACACACACAATGGTCTTTCTATTGCCAAGTATGTTTATGGCAACTAAGATTAAGTATAGTAGTCTTGACAAGATCTTAAAACATAGTATTGAGCTAGAAAAGCTCATGCATAACTTTTCTTTGGTCATTACAGAGTTGGAGAAGAGCGATAGCCTTCATCCATATAGGCAATATAAACAACTATCTAAGCAAGGTTTTTAGCATAGAAATTTGCATTAGCTCTCTTACTTTTAGAGAAATTAAATTAGAGCCCACCGAACATTTCAAAGGTGAATTTAAATGCTTATAGTTATGTACCCAGGTTAAATGCTATCTTTGAAAAAAAAACTCCAAATGCAAAGTATAATGCAATCAATGAACACGATGATCATTCTATGGTTATTCCTACAATAGTATGTATTTATAAATTCTAAACTTCTACATTTATAGATGTAAAAAAAAGGGTTGAAAACCATGTACTTTCCTTGTCCTGAAAAATAATTTATGAAAAATAATTTATCCAAAATGTCGGGCACCCCAATTAAAAGTATACCTTTGGGTTAGATATCATTAGTTCCTTGGGAAGGAGAAACCTCACAATTATGTAAAAAAGAGGGATCAATCCACCTGAGATGAGGACGAGCCCACATTTCCAATATCCGTTAGTTTTTCCACCATGAGATTGATCGTATTGAAAAATTTGTCGAAAGACGAAACCAAGATCGTGTATTCTTCCGATGACTTGCATGGTACCTTATAGGCTTGTGCCTAAGTAGTGAACTCACCCAAAGGGGTGCAATTTGGTGCTTAATAATAGTATGAACTAAAACATGTAGAGTAAAGCTAATGTAAACCCATGAAGACAAAAAAAATATAGGTAACTCCTCGGATTACGACCCGCAACAAACTAAAGGAATAGGATTGCATAAGTTGCTGTGTGCAAGCTATGTGTGTATGAGATGCAAACCAAGGAAGCCTTAAATAGGCTACATTGAAAAAGGCTTTATTCCACTTATACCTTAGCAAGAAAAGGAGTATAGGATGTTCGACTACCACGGCAGACACTCATTAAAATACTAGATACATTCCAAGAGAGAGGGATAGCAAAAAAACCAAAAGAGGATTTCACTGGTGGATTTTAGTATTTCCAAGCTTGGATAGGCGAGAATGTAGTGAATTTTTATTATACAAGACCTTGGAAAAAAGATATTCCAAAAATCTTGTTATTTTACCTCCTTGGCTAAAAAACATCAACGTATGGTAGTGGGAGTTACAATTTTTTTGTCAAAGATAATTGCGTGCACACGCGCGCAAATGTGTGAGTGCACACACTTGTCTAGCTATTAAATGTTCTCATAGCATCCTCACGACACCATAATCTCAAAAAGTTTAAATAGAAAAATCTCATTTACTACTTCTTGTGTGTCCCTAGTAGCTAAGCTTCTAATTCTGAACAAACTCTTGTATCTCCATCATAAGGAAAATGGTAACATGGTGACAAAATGGAAAGGAGCCATAAATACAGGTAGGGACAACTCGTATGACATGTAGCCCTTAGGGGTTGTTCCCCTAGTCCAAATGATGGATTGGCCACCCTAACCCGGCTGGGATGACTCACCTTAAAAGTCGGATTGCCTCCACTTACGGGGTTGGGTGTGTGTGTTGTAATTTCAAAGTTCTACTCTCTCCAAAATATATATATATATACATATATATATATATATATATATATATATATATATATATATATATATATATATATAATAAATATAATATAGGTAGGCAAATGTTTCGTGTTCAATAGGTGGAGATTCATTGTAGGCTTTCTTTTACTTTTAGCATGACTGACAACTACGGACACTGGAAACCACGAGAGAAATGAAGCTCGAGCTCTCCATCGAACCAGAGGAAATGATAAGAGTACATCTTAACGTCGAGCTATGGCTTGCCTACCCACACTAGCATGGACCATTCATGGGTAACCTCACCCTTTAATCTCAAAGGGCACGTTGTTGCATCCAATGGGCAAACTCGATGCCCGTTCAAGCCTTGAGTAGCCAAAAACTCGGATTCATTGCCTCATGAATATGCTGTTTGCTGGAGCAAAAACTCAAACCCAGGTCGCCTGGGGACAGACCCAATGGAATGTTTGGTCAAAAAAATTACAATGACACAAGGGTTGTGGTGGGGATGGGAGAGTGACCACGCTTTCATCATTGACCTTTGACAATAATTTGGTCACAGCTCATTTCTCATGCCAACATGCAGAAAGGAAATGCACTTGCAGACCTTTGCATTTTGCTCACATCAGCAGATGAGGCTTTGAATGGCAATCTTCAATAAGCCTTCGGATTTTTCTGCTGATTTAACAGAATCATACAAACAAAATCTCAGTCGCATTCGGAGTGCAGATATTCATTCAGTCTTGCAACAGACTTGACACCCAACACGGCCTTCTCAGCCAACGATGAGCGGCAACTGGGGGTAAAAGCAAACTGCCTCAAGTCCTCAGCTACTTTGCTAGCCTTGAATGGTAACCTGGCAAAGTCAAAGCTACTAAAGAGAGGAAAGCAGAAAGTTGAATATCCACCTCTGAAACAGCAGAAAAGAAGCATTACCTGTTAGCGTTTCCATTCCCTCCAGGTTTAGTCGGTCGTCGGAGGCCACTAGCACGCGCACCTGGTGCAAAGCAGCGGAAAGGAGCGATGGTGGAAACAAATCGTTCCATAGATTTTTGAGCTATGGTAGCATAATGCTCGATGTGTGAGGTGTCGGATGCAAATTTTTGAGGCTGACCATTGTCTCCAAGAAGTTTGCTGCTGAAATTGGGAGTATGCTTCTCTGCACAATGCCAGACAATCAAAACCAATATTGAGTAAATCTGTTCATATACACCCAGTTTCCCTGTACTGTTTATAATACAAATAAAAGACCATCAAGCACTTAGAGATGCCATTATAGCTCTGGAGACTCAGAAACCAGTATGATGTCGTCAGCATATAGAACAATACCCCCTCTCTATCTCTCTCTCTCTCTCAAGAGATCTTTCTTAGCTCAGCTTGAGAGAGATATTTATCAAATACTCTTGAGCCAGGACACTAGAGAGCACTCACCCTCTCCAGTCATGACTTCTACAGAGACATGGACACAGTATGCATCCTCTCTATACACAGTAGCGGAGCAGTTACCATTGCCAGACCCGCCGGAGCCGTGTCTTCCGGCAGAGATAGTGAGGCGAGCCATTGACAGATTGCACATAGGGAGGGCACAGGATCAAGATGGTATAGTGGCAGAGCATTTCATACATGCTAGGGATCATATTCATGGTTTGTTGGCCTTCATGTTCAACAGGGCCATGTGCGAGGGGTATAGTGGCAGAGCATTTCATAAATGCTAGGGATCATATTGAGAGAGTGCACGTGTGCAGAAGCGTGAGAGAGGAGAGACAGAGAGAGACAGAGAGAGCATTTCATACATGCTAGGGATCATATTCATGGTTTGTTGGCCTTCATGTTCAACAGGGCCATGTGCGAGGGGTATAGTGGCAGAGCATTTCATAAATGCTAGGGATCATATTGAGAGAGTGCACGTGTGCAGAAGCGTGAGAGAAGAGAGACAGAGAGAGACGAAAACACAAAACGCCAGGAATGGGGAAAGTGGGCGATCAGCCCCCCACTGACTACCAGAGCAAGAGACCTATACAACTGAGATATCAGATGATATCTATGTGAAATGGGTACCCCCCTGGCCCCATATATAGGAGTGCCCAAAGGGGACGGCCGCCCCAAACTTGGGCGGCCGGACAAAAGTGCAACCTATACATGGGTGGCCAGCCCATACTAGCCCGTACAAGTATGCCGTAGACCTATGTGAAGCAGCAAAGTGGTGTAAGTCACCCCCTCCCAGCACCTAACGTTTGTTTTCTCTCTCTCTCTCTCTCTCTCTCTCTCTCTCTCTCTCTCTTACATTGCTATATGTTACTTTCCCCCTAGCACATCAGTCTATACCTCACCTAGTGGGCAATCCCCTTTCTCTATACTTGATGATGACATATGGGAGTTCTCTAGAGATGGAGATATCATTCTCTTGGGAGACTTTAATGCCAGGACGGCCAACTCCCAAACGGTATTTTATGATACCTCGGAGGAGATGCTTAGAGAGATGGATATATCGGAGATGGGACTTGACAGACACTCACAATATAAAGAGCACACAGAGTATGGGAGGTATCTCATGGAGATGACAACTACGCATGGTCTGGCCATACTTAATGGTCTAGAGATTTTTTCTTCGTCTGGGGGATTCACATGCTTTCCACACAGACATGGGGCCAGTACAGTGGACTATGTCATGACTTCACCGAGCTTCATCTCTCATATTCAAGATCTCAATGTGGGCCCTAGGCCTATTGGAGTAGCAGTGGACCATGTTCTCCTGACTTTTTCAGTCTCTTTTCAGTATAGTCTCTCAGACACCACGGAGGATTACACACACAGTATACTTTTACACCAGAGACGGATTCAGTTTATGTGGAAGAGATTTACAGACGGATGGGGGCAGCCGAGCCTGTATATACAGTGGAGGAGATCACCACTTTATTGACGGAGATCTTGCATGGGGCAGCAACAGAGGCATACCCACACACTCAACCAGATCAGAGAATTGGTATGATGAGGAGTGCAGAGAGATGAGAGTTCAGATTCAGAGCGAGCTTATACTTGGAGTCATTACATATAGACAGTCTCGGATTGCCCTTCGGCGTTTAGTGCGACGGAAGAAGCGGGCCTTTTTAGCCCAGATGGAACGTGATTTGTATCAGCTCTTTTTGAGCCGAGATTCAGGTGAGGCCTGACGTCTCTTCCATGAGCACTCACCTCCTCCAATGATTACCTCTCCCGAGATTTGGGGTCAACATGCAGCATCATTATATACAGTACCTGGGCAACCACCATTACCAGACCCTCTAGAGCCATGTCCAGCCACTAGTACCTTCTTTACCACTGAGATGGTGAAGAACGCCATTGACAAGATGAGGACTAGGAGAGCATATGATCATGATGGTTTGGTGGCAGAGCACTTGATACATACTAGAGATTTACTGTCAGAGGTTCTTGCGCGGTTGTTCTTGCGCGGTTGTTTAACCGTGTCATGTGTGAGGGACTACCCGAGTCCTGGAGATTATCTACTATTGTACCTCTTTTCAAGGCAGGGGACCCCACGGTACCAGGGAACTACCGTACTATTATGATAGGGCACACATTGGCACGGTTGTATGCATCCATTCTTGAACAGCAACTGAGTAAATGGGCAAAAAATGAGAGCATACGAGCAGCAGGGCAGGCTGGATTCAAGAGGGGTTTCTCCACTTTGGACCATATTCTTACACTCAGAGCCATTATTGAGGAGGGTCGGGCACATGGGAGATGGATGTATTGTTGCTTTGTGGACTTCCGCAAGGCATTTGACACAGTGCCGAGGGTCAAATTGATGCACAGGCTACTGAAGTTGGGAGTACCCACAGAGATCATATGGGGGATCATGGCTTTATACGGCTCAGTGACTGGCCAGGTACGCACTCCTAAGGGGATTTCTGACACTGTTCATTCCACTATTGGAGTGAAACAGGGGTGTCCTTTGTCCCCTACACTTTTTGGTATGTATGTAGATGAGGTCTCTGACTACATTGATAGAGAGGGTGACAGAGGCACTCAGCTGGCAGGGACATGGATCCCTTTATTATTATATGCTGATGATATTGTGTTAATGTCAGAGTCGCTAGAGGGCATGCAAAGACATTTGGATGCATTGCACAACTTTGCAAAGGATAGTGGACTGTCTGTGAACCTTGGTAAAACCGAGGTTATGGTGTTTAACACCACACCACAGTGGGTCAAGAGATAGGCACCTACACTCGTATATGACCAGGACACTGTGGAGTACACAGATGAATATACATATCTGGGGGTGGTACTCACGGGACCGAGGTTTACTCTGAGGAGAGCAGCAGAGACTAGACTATCCAGAGCCTATGCGGCATTAGGAGGGCTAGAGAGGATGTGTTCGCAGGTTCAGTTTCAAGAACCACGAACAAAACTATGGCTCTTTGATACTTTGGTTGCTTCAGCTATGCTTTATGGGGTCCAAGTTTGGGGACCATCTGTGAATCATGACAGTTGGAGGAACATGGAGAGACCCTTGGTATTTATGATATCCCGGATGATTAGAGCCAAGGCCTCTGTACAACATGCGATTATTCGAGCGGAGGTAGCCGCCCCTCCTATAGAGATTGAGGCTCTTACCAGATCAGTGTCCTTTATGCACAGTCTATGGGATACACATAGAGGTAGATATACTAGACTGGCTCTTGAGTCCTCTACACAGTTAGCGATGCAGGGAGATGCATCATGTTGGTATGCACAGATGACCTCATGGTTTTAGAGGCATGGTCTCAACATGGATAGATTGCCTCCCTTTCAGTATTCCCTGGATGCACCCTCCCTGTCAGTCACACGGACGGAGATCACTAGACTCATTCGTCAGGATCTTATACAGTTGGACACCAGAAGGACATGGGTAGAGCCGATACAGGAGTTGGGCACGAAGATGGCTTTCTACAAAGAGCACCTTCTCCAACTTTCAAGGGATGGGTTTGTGACTCGTCCGAACTACATGGACACTCATTTATCTCATGGTCTGCGATGTGCTATTGGTCAGATTCGCACATCCTCACACCAACTGGAGATTGAGACGGGTAGATTCAGAGGGATACCACCAGAGTCTAGGATATGTCAACTATGCGGCAGAGAGCCAGAGACAGAGCTACACTACATATGCCACTGCACTGTGTATTATGAGATACGAGGGCGCTTCCATTGCTTATTCAGGGAGGGTTTTGGACCCCTAGATAGAGTCATGAGGTATCAAGACCAGAGATGCCTTGGCTTATATCTACTTGAGCTACACCGACATAGAGACAGTCTGTTGGGGAGACATGGAGTACGACAGTTGCAGAGACAGATCACAGATTTCTTTGGATCGAGGGAGCCAAGACACCAACCACCAGCACAAGGTCGTACCCGCATTCATACCAGAGGCACCCTCATTGACAGGGCGATTGAGCTCGGGAGATCGAGACGACCACGACCGAGACACAGGAGCACACTACATCGACGGAGACTCCAACAGAGGATCAAAGGCATTCTAGCACGACACCCAGATTGTCATTGAGGGCCTATTCTACATTTTCACATTTCACATTTCACACTTCATTTCAGTTTTCATTTTTACTTTCAGTACTTTTTGTACTTGTACTTCAGACATTGTATTAGATTCACCACTTTGTATCTGATGGTCTCATAGGTCATTTTGGCCTTTTGAAGACGTTAATATTTCATTTCATTTCATTTTCTCTCTCTCTCTCTCTCTCTCTCTCTCTCTCTCTCTCTCTCTCTCTCTCTCTCTCTCTCTCTCTCTCTCTCTCTCTCTCTCTCTCTCTCTCTCTCTCTTTCTTCCGCACACGCACACTCTCACATGGTATCAGAGCTCGGGCTCTCCACCGTCCGGGTGCACCTTCCGCATCAGGTACTCCTCCCAAGAAGAAGATTGTGAGAGTGCGCGTGTGCAAAAGCGTGAGAGAGGAGAAACAGAGAGAGACAGAAACACAAAACGGTAGAGGGCGATCAGCCCCCCACTGACTACCAAAGCAAGAGACCTATACAACGAGATATCAGATGATATCTATGTGAAATGGATACCCCCCTGGCCCCATATATAGGAGTGCCCAAAGGGGGCAGCCGCCCCAAACCTGGGCGGCCGGACAAAAGTGCAACCTATACATGGGTGGCCCGCAGACATACTAGCCTACAAGTATGCCGTAGACCTATGTGAAGCAGCAGAGTGGAGTAAATCTAACATACATTGATGGTTTGTTGGCCTTCATGTTCTACTTCATTCACGGTAGAGATGGTGAGGCGAGCCATTGACAGATTGCACACAAGGAGGGCACACGATCATGATGGTATAGTGGCAAAGCATTTCATACATGCTAGGGATCATATGATGGTTTGTTGGCCTTCATGTTCAGCAGGGCCATGTGCGAGGGGTTTCCTAAGACTTGTTGTACATCTACAATTGTACCACTCCTCAAGTCTAGAGACCCAACCCTGCCAACTAACTATCGCACTATCATGATTGGCCACTCATTGGCCAAGCTATATGCATCTATGCTTGAGCATGAGTTGAGCGGATGGGCAAAGAGAGAGGGTGTACGAGCTTCAAAGCAGGCTGGATTCAGGAGGGGATTCTCTACACTTGATCATATCTTCACGCTTAGGGCGATCATTGAGGAGGGCAGAGCACATGGGAGGAGGATTTATTGTAGCTTTGTGGATTTCCGGAAAACCATTGACACAGTCCCGAGAGCCAAGTTGATATAGCGACTACATGACTTGGGAGTCCCACAAGAGCTTGTATGAGGTATCATGGCACTATATGAGACTGTTATAGGGAGAGTACGGACAGCAGAGGGTCTTTCAAACCCTATTCACTCTACTATTGGGGTGAAGCAAGGATGCCCACTTTCTTCGACTTTGTTTGGATTTGTATATTGATAAGATTGCTGACTATATTGAGACTGCAAGGGATAGAGGAGCACAGTTGTCAGGTACATGGATACCTCTATTGCTTTATGCCAATGATATTGTGCTTATTTCAGACTCTCCACAGGGTATGCAAAGACATCTAGATGCGTTATATGCTTATGCACATGACAGTGGGCTCTCCATCAACCTAGGCAAAACCAAGGTGATGGTATTCAATACTACAACGCACTGGGTCAGGAGATCAGCACCTATTTTTACATATGGCCAGGAGATAGTAGAGTATGTAAACTCTTATACAAATCTTGGTGTTGTATTTAAGTGGACCTACTTTCACTATGAGAGGTGCTGCATAGGCGAAATTGACAAGGGGATATGCAGCATTAGGAGGACTAGAGAGGATTTGTTCATAGGTGCAGTTTCAGGAGCCACGCACTAAGCTGTGGCTATTTGACACATTGGTCACTTCCACCGTGCTTGATGCAGCATTAGGAGGACTAGAGAGGATATGTTCACAGGTGCAGTTTCATGAGCCACGCATTAAGTTGTGGCTATTTGACACATTGGTCACTTCCACCGTGCTTTATGGAGTGTATATATGGGGGCCTAGCCTAGATCATCATAGTAGATCAGGGTACACATATGATGGATGGAGATCCATGGAGAGACCACTTATATCCATGATCTCCAGGCTGATCCATGGGAAAGCCTCAGTGCCACATGAAATTATCAGAACTGAGATGAGCGCACCACCCATTGTAGTGGAGGCTCTTGCTAGATCAGTGTCTTTTATTCATAGCACATGGGAGCTACCACGCAACAGATATGCACGACTAGTGCTTGAGTCATCGCGACAACTGGCCAGTGATGGTGATACTTTCTGTTGGTTTTCACAAGTATCATCTTGGTTTGAGCTACATGGATTTAGTATGGACAGGCTGCCCCCTTTTCAATATTCCGTGGATGCACCCTCACACATTTAGAGATTAGCAAGATTATCAGACATGATCTCATTCAGCTGGATAATAGAAGGACTTGGCTGTCTCTGTCACATAAGTTGGGGACGAAGATGGCTTTTTATCGAGACCACCTTCTCCGGATGACGGATGATGGGTTCATCTCACACCCCAAGTATATGGACACCCACCTATCCTCATGGCATTAGATGTGTTATCGGTCAACTACGCACCTCATCTCACCAGTTGGAGATAGAGACTAATCCATGATGTGGGATAAGGGGCCAACGCTCTCTCTGAATAAGCAATGAAAATGCCCGCGGATCTCGTAGTATGCTGTGCATTGGCAAATATAATTCTCCTCTGTCTCTGGCTCTCTCTACTATGATCAGAGGTGCCTAGGTCTATTCTTGATGGAGATCCATAGACTCAGAGAGAATACCCTTATGAGAAAAAGGCCTACACATAGAGGATCCATACAGAGCCAGATCACTACTTTTTACAGAGGGACTACTCCGGATGGCCCACCGCAAGTTACCCAGTCACACCCTCATCGGGGCGTTCTTGATCGAGCCATCCAGCTTGGCCGCTCACGATGCCCGAGGATGCAAGGATCTTCACACCGTAGACAAGGTCTACATCGGAGGCTACAGAGCATCATTGGGCGACATCAAGCAAGCCCCCCACCCCCACCCGAGAGCTGACCATGGAGGACATTGCGGCCATATTGTAGAGACCCATGAGAGAGCTCATGGGATGATCACCATTGTCTACTTCCCCCACTGTGCACCTCATTAGCTCTCATGTGAATGTATCCACTCTGCATATGTTTTGAGCTGATGTATTATGTGATGAGGACATTGATGATGAGGAGGATATAGGTCAGGCTTACATATACCTTCATAAGTTCAAAATAGTCTCAACTCACGAATTATAAGAGGGAATAAAGCACTCATAAAACTAAAAGAGCAAGGAACACGAGAAAAGAAAAAAAAAAGTAAATCACTTTATTTGCTACGAAACAAAACTAGATAAACAAAACATTATTAACTTAAAAATGTTTTTAGAAAAGACATGCGTAAAATAAGTTGACGCAGCTTACTTGGCTAAAACTTAAAACAAGTCCTCAACTTTAAACAAAAAAGGATAAGACATGTTAAAAACTTAATCCTAGAAATCAAACTTCACACAACAACTTTTGAAGGAACAAATTCTGAAGTCCTAATTTAAGCTAAATACAAAATCGAAAAATGAATACTACTACAAACCTACGAAGAAGAGGCTAAAAATAACCAAAGAAGTACAAAGGTCCAAACTTGCAATATATGACCTCAACTTTGCTGCTTGTCGAAATAGGAAGAATAAGATTATCACCTTTATCATGCATAGCTTGGACAATAGCTATGACATCCCTTACCCACGTCGTCGGTGCCCAAGAGTAGGTGCAGGTTTGTATAGAGGTCATTCATGCTTTGAACATACTCTACAAAACCAACGAGCTGAGTTGTACCTAGAGTGGGTAGGTTAGGCTTACATACCTACCCACTCTAGGTACCCTCAATTATTTTTTATCTTTATGTTCCCTTGACATTGTACTAGAGTCACACATGGTTGTAACCTTTGGTCTCACAAGTCATTTTTGCCTTTTGAAGGCGTTAATATAACATTTCATTTCTCTCTCTCTCAGACCGAGAAAGGAGAATGGTATGGCTAACAAGGCAAAATTCGCGCTCACAAAGAAGCGCATTTTGACATTGGAGATAGAATTGAAAACTTGGAGGAAGGAGATGAAAGAAGAAAGGAGACAAGAAAAAAAAGCTTTTTCCCGCGAGCAAGAGGAGAGGGAGAGAAGATGGAAAGAGGAGAAAGAAAGTCTCCAAGAGAGACTCTCTTCTAAAGGCATTGTTGCTTACCTTATGACAAAAGAAGAGAGGGAGATACTCACCGACAAGGAAGCCATCAAAGAAGAGATTACCAAAAAGATCGCAGGGAGCATTGAGAAGAAGCTCGATGCGAAGAACGCATGGGTCGAAGCTATCAAGAAGAACCTTTAGCAAGAGGCAAGAGAGGATGCCGAGAAGTGGATTGAGGTTGCCAAGAAAGAGAAGACCAAGGAGCCTACATCCACCCAAACTATCATTAACATGACGTTGGAAGAAGAACGAAGGACATGATACATGCATGTACGTGTATCTGGTATTAAAGACCATGATAATGTGGATGAGGAAGTTAAGGAGCTAATGACAATGATGGGGTGACAACATCCACACATACCAAAGCATGGAGGGTGGGGAAAAAGAAGGCAAATATAGGCACATCCTCATTCAAAGAAAGGGCACTAGTTTTGCGCTTCCCCTCGATGGAAGAAAAGGAGGAGTTCTTGAAAAGGAGGCCAACGTTAAAGAAGATAGGTGTCTTCTTAGGAGATGACCTTACCTTTGCACAGTGTCACATGCACATCTAACCCTATGTGTCACGTGCACATCTAACCCTATGTGTATGTGGACAAGCTAACTCCTATCTCTAGGATTTAGGACAGCCTAAGAAGTGTTCTGACACCCTTGTGAGCATGTACAGAGGACTTGCATATCTAGGCAATTATAGATAAGTTGCATACCCTCTGATTGCACATGAACATAGCCAGAGTCTGCTAGGTGTAGACACTTGGAAGTGTTCCCATACAATCGCATTAGTACCCAACCTAGGTATTTATATGCATGTGAAGCACCTCTTATAAGTGAGTTTATTAACTCACTAATAAGTGACATTTTCAAAAATCATAGGAATTTTATTGGCATTGCCCAACCCAGCTTTAATCCCATATAAAAGTGACCCTAGGGGCGTAACAAACTTGGACACCCCAAGTCAAGATTCTGTCGCGATACAACAGAGATTCACTACAAAACACTTCACAAAATAAAGAGTCGACACGGCCCGGCGTAGTTCCGTGCCAAGAGATATAGGCCCCAAAGATTGGCACCCCTTTCAGTATTTCTTTTATATTAATCTTTGAGCAAAGTACAACCGCCTGCGGGTGCTCGCTCTCAGACTCTGCGTCCAGATGCTCTGTAGAGTGAGCCCCCTTGGGTCCAATATAAAGGTTACAAGGGATGCTAAAAACAAAGCCCCAAAAGCATTAAACGCAAAAGCAATTAGGCCCCAAAAGCTGCATGCGCAATTTCTGGAAATCTGTACAGTCAGCATGAAACGCGGAGATCCGTACGCACTGCCACATCAACAACCAGCGCGATTCGCGACGTCCATACAGCCGGCCCATTCGCTAGTTTTTATTTCTTTATGTCCCCTAGGCCCCACCTCGGCTAAGAGCCATAAGTTGGAACAACCTTATAAAGTCCTGAACATGCCACGTCATCAGTTTGTGACACACCCCCCTCTTGAAAGAATTGTAATCGCCCTCAATTACGCCTGCAAAACAGACAGAGGCCATAAATTGTCTTAGTAGACACTGAATGTTAGTACCGACGCACTAGACACGACACATCTAGCACTTGTACAAAAACAACAGTCACATCACAGGACATCACTCGACATCACAAGACAAATCCAAAAAAAATCATTCCAAATCTCAGACCATGACTGCAAGCAACGTATTTAGTAATCGCATCTAGATCCATTCCGGACTAAACTGATGCCCGATTAACTAATATTTATTGCGATCATGTCCATAGAGATTTATGAGACCAAAATGCAGCAGTTCATGATCTCAATTTTGGTGATGAGATTGCTCAATCTTTTATGTCGTGGAGTGTATAAGCTGACTTTGTATGACAAGTGTGGGAAGAATTTTGTAAATGCAATTGTGGATTCTAAGGCTACATTCATTTCGTCTTTTAGTACTCAAACAAGTCAAGTGAGAGAGTACAAATCAATCATCTTCAATTTCGGGAATTCCGTTTCATAAAGTCATACAGTAGAATATTGGTCAGCCCATTAGTATCCCTGAAACCCAAAGGGGACGTCAATGACCTTGTTCAAAATCAAGGTAATCTGTTGACAAAGGAGCGGAGTGACTCCCCTCTTGTGCAAACCCGCTGCACCAGATTCACCCTTGTTGAGTTCGGGGTTCTATCGGAGTAGACTATGCTAAACCGAATGTTGTAAGGTAAAGTTCCAAAATTTGAGGAGTATCTGCTAGGTCCTCCTCCATCCACTTTGCATCCAATGCCGGATAGTTCTTGAATTTAACCAAGAATCGCCGAATCACTTTACCTTTCATCTTTCTTTCCTTGTGTGCCAAACTCTGTTCAAGAACGAGTACCTCCTCGCTTTCTTCCACTTCAGGTTGCTCATCACGCTCCCCATCAACTGGCACATCACCTTTAAGATTTCATCAGTGGGTAAGTCAACTTTCCCGAATGTATCTAGAACCCTCGTTTCACATGACCCATTAATTCTTGAATAAAGTCCAACTTTTGTTCAAGGCAGTAATCTTGGATCTCTGTAAGGAGTCCGCAGTAAAACCGCTCAATCTGTTCCTTAGAGGTGACCTTCTTAAACGAAGAGGTCGATAGAAAAGAGTCCCAAAACCTCTCGCAATATGCATCCAAAGAATCTCCCTTCGTCATCCGAAGATGGTTCCAAGCGGTTCTTACATCTCGTTCGTATTCAAGGGTCAACCAAGAAGAAATAAAGAGCCGTTTGAATTTCAACCAGTCAACTGTGGCTTCTTTCCTCTAAAGAAAAGTGGACCACCATGTTCGAGCATTTCCTTTTAGAAAAGATGGAACCCTCCTGATCTTGGAGTCTGCAAAAGTTCATACTGTGTAGGCCGAGGTGGCCCGTACTCGTCTTCTGTTAAGTCGTTTGAATCTTCTGCATTGCCTCCTCCCACCTCAACGGTTGCACAAGAGGTCGATTGATTCTTTTCGGAATCCATAAGTGTCACGAGAAAAGGGATCCAATTTCCAGATTGAAGAGAAATCAATCGTGCTTTGATACCATTGTAACAAACTTGGACACCCCAAGTCAAGATCTATCGCGACATAGCAGAGATTCACTTCAAAACACTTCACAAAATAAAGAGTCGACACGGCCCGGCGTAGTTCCGTGCCAAGAGAGATAGGCCCCAAAGACTGGCACCCCTTTCGGTATTTCTTTTATATTAATCTTTGAGCAAAGTACAACCGTCCGCGGGTGCTCGCTCTCAGACTCTATGTCCAGATGCACTGCAGAGTGAGCCCCCTTGGGTCCAATATAAAGGTTACAAGGGATGCTAAAAGCGGAGCCCCAAAAGCATTAAACTCAAAAGCAATTAGGCCCCAAAAGCTATTTGCGTAATTTCCGAAAATCCGTACAGTCAGCATGAAACGCAGAGATCCGTACGCACTGCCATGTCAGAAGCCAACGCGATTCGCGACGTCCATACAGCTAGCCCATTTGCTAGTTTTTATTTCTTTATGTCCCCTAGGCCCCGCCTCGGCTAAGAGCCATAAGTTGGAACAACTTTATAAAGTCCTAGACATGCCACTTCATCAGTTTGTGACAAGGGGTCACTTCTCAAGCACAAGTCAATACCCTCAATACTAGGTACCAAGTACCCGTTGTACCTCGGCATCTCTAGCGTTTTTGCACTAGATCAGCCCATCAACACCAACGTTCTCAGTTTCAGCCATAACCTCGCCGTACCGTCATAGATCCAACTATCGGTACCAATGTTTTCAGTTTGTAGCCCAAGATAGCAGATCAGCTAGCGTTTTCAGATTTAGCCCTCAGATCACCCAGCGCTTTTCAGTTTCCAGCCCATCACCGACATAGGCGACCGCAGATCAGCCCATAGCCTTGACGATGTGGCAAATCCCATCCAGCATCCCTAGTGTTTTGCATTTCAGCCCTTAGCCTTGCAAATCCAAGCACCCACAACAAGATCCCATCAGCATCTAGGACCATTGTATCAGCATTTGTGCAATCTAAAGCAAATACCTCTCTAGCGATATAGAGGGGGGCTCTTGGAGGGGGGTTTGGGATCCCATCTGGTGTAAGCTTCTCTCTCTCTCTCTCTCTCTCTCTCTCTCTCTCTCTCTCTCTCTCTGAACCTTCATTCATAGAATCATTCTCACTTTCTCTCTAGTCTTTGCACATCTCTCATGAAGTAAAAGGAATGCTCTCATGAAGTAAAAGGAACCTTGAGTAGCATTCACCATCAATCAATTCTGCTACACATTACATTGGTATCAAAGCTCTTTGGCAATGTTCGGTATCATCAATCAAAAAAAGAACCCAAAGAACCTCTCTACCCCGGATTACTAGCCACTCCCACCCTTAATCCATCGCGCATCGGGCGCGCTTCCGTCTTCATCGTTCTGTCTTAAGGGCCACTAGGCCATAAAAGAACCACAAAAATTTCTTCTTTTTATTTTTTTTACTTGTTTGAGATTGCACGTAACCCAAGACCACTTGGGCATGTCGATCTCTTTAATCTGTATTTTCTAAGAGTGACAAGTAACCCAGAAAAGAAGGGCTTGTCCAACCTCCCCTTGTTCCTGTTTCCACTCATTAAGAGCAGACCTTGCACGTGAGGTGGAAAAAGCAACTTTGGTGTGAGCGTAAGGCTGCCAAGGGGTGCACCCACAAGAAGGAGTTGAGCTTGGGTAGGAGAAAAGCCCTCTTCAATGAGATTGCAAGCAGTATCCAAGTACACCAAGTACCAAGAACGCAAGTATCTAAGTACCCTAAGAACCCAAGTATCCAAGTACTCAGTGCATAATCATCACCAAAAGCAGGATGGATACTTTGCATGAGGGTGATGAAAGTGGAATTGGAGAAGAAGTGCCTTCACTGAAAGGATCCTTTCCAGATCCTCCTCCGTCCCTATCTATGCCAATGGAGGCTTTGATAAAGTCTATGATGAAGATGATGCTACCTACAACAAGAGGCTCAGGGAGCTGCCGTGGAAACGAAACGTGAAGCTCAACGTGTGGTTGTTGAAGGAAAGAGGGTAGCTATGGAGCTAGAGAGTGAGCACGCACGCGAAGCTCAATGTATAGCCATTGAATAAAAGAGGACAACTATGGAGCTAGAGCAAGAGCAAGCAAGCGAAGCTCAACGCATAGCGGCTGAAGAAAAGAGGGCAGCTATGGAGCTAGAGTGTGAGGCACAACGAGACCAACGCATCCAAGACTTGGTCCTACAAGTGCTATCCTCGAAGAGCGACCCACTCAAGGAGGTTGTCGAGTCATCACGTAGTCCAGACGATGACTCCAACAATCCAATCACTGAAAAGTTGACTTTCAGTAAGTATGATGGTAGGATGAATGCATTTGTGATTTATTCTTGGTTGCATCAATTTAATGCTTAGTTTGCTACTAACAAGAAAAAGAGTAACATTAAAGTTTCAATTGCTGACTACTACCATGTATCCGGGTGATGTCATTAATTGGTATCAAACCTGGCAAAAGGCACTCTTGGTTGAGCACCTTGAGCATGCCACGGATGGCGCACTACTGTCTTACAATTGGACCAACTTCCAAAACAAGCTAAAGGGTTGTTTTATGCCAGCACAGTATTTTGATCGGTTGAGAGAGGATTGAAGAGGCCTCAAGCAAAATAGAACTCTTGTTATGTCTTTTTCTAACCGTATTTTGCAGATTGATGTTCAATTGCGTAAGTCGGATGAGGATCGCAAAGAGGCTTTCCTCTTTGGTTTGGATGAGTATATCAAATACGATGTGCAAGTCTTCGACCCAAAGGACTACAATGACGCCGTCAGAATCACTTTCGCACAGAAAATCGGACACAAAAAAGGTTAGCCGGAAGGAGTAGTAGTCAAGTACCCCTCAAAACCAACAAAATCAACAGAATGGTAAGAACAATGATAAGAACCATAGTATCTCTCCTTCTCAATCTTCCACCACACCTAGAGCACAGAATTCTTCACCTAATAGTGATAATAAAAGAAAGGCTAAAACTCAAGAAACCCCTAAGTTGACACTTGATGAAAAATATGCTCAAGGAATAGTAGAAGGGTGGTTAAGAAAGAACCGAGTATGGAAAAGAAGGAAGATGTTTTAAGTGTCACACGAAAGGTCACATGAAAAGAGATTGTCCTAAGAAAGAACCCACAGAACCCACATCTTCTATTAGTGTCATAAATGAGAAAACTAATGTGTCCCAAGTTTCTAATGATCGTCTAGATGAGTCTCTCATGAAGATTTATGGTATGTGAATAGTCAAATGCAATCTAAAGCAAATACCTCTCTAACGATAGAGAGAGGGGCCTCCAAACCCCCCATCTAATGTTACACACTCTCTCTCTCTCTCTCTCTCTCTCTCAACTTTCATTCACAGAATCATTCTCTCTTTTCTCTCTAGTCTTTGCACATATCTCTCATGAAGTAAAAGAAACTCTCTCATGAAGTAAAAGAAACCTTGAGTACACACTGAGCACTCGTCCTGAGCATTCACCATCAATCACTTTCGCTGCACATTACACACAGCTACCACACATGAGGAAGGTCATGTCAGAGATAAAGGAGGCAAGGGAAGAGGGGAAGGTGGCTTTCTACAAAGACAGCCGCATTGTGATTGTGGAGATGGGTACCACAGGACAGTGCGAGGCCTATGGGACCAAATTCAACATTCATGCTTGGAACTGTAACGGATTTCTGAGACTGAATGTAGGAGACTCTGAGGAGAGTTTCATTGGGAGGGACATTGTATTCTCATCAAGCACATGGACAGACTTTAATGCATGTTAGTGGATATAGCTGGGAGTCGACTAGCAAATAGGAGACGAGATCAGAGCTCATGGGACCAGGGTCTGGCGAGTGGTTGTACTTGACAAGGAGGAGCTGCACCCAATGATACACATTACTTGCAGAGATGATCATGCCAGGTCGAGCGGTTTTACTTGTTTTCCCCATTGTCATGGAGTTAGTATAGTGGATTTCATCATGACTGCACCCATTTCATTCCATTATTGATGATTTTGTGGTGGGCCCTAGGCAAGTTTGGGTGGTAGTGGACCATGCTGTGCTGATTTTTGCGCTGATGTTCTCTTACAATATAGTTGCACCTTCGCAAGCACCCACGCCGACTTGCTATACATTTACAAGGGAGACAAAATCTGTCTATAATGATGAGATATACATGCACCTATACGTGGAGGAACCGGGGCGCCCTCTTCATGAGGTCACACAAGTTCTGATAGACACACTACATGATGCAACAGCACATGCCTTCGTACAATGCATAGACACCCTTCAGAGAGACCTCGTTCTGGGTAGATGCCCCAAAACAATTGGCATGATGAGGAGTGCAGAGAGATGAGAGTCAGACTACACAAGGAGAAAGAGAACTTACCTAGCTCAGCTGGAGAGAGATTTATATTAGTTATTCTTGAGCCACTGTAACAGACTTGGACACTCCAAGTCAAGAATCAACCGCGACAGCACCAAATAACCACTTCAAAACAATTCACAGATCACAATAGATTTGCACTGGCCCGGCGGAGTTCCGTGCCTAGAGATATTGGCCCCAAAGACTGGCGCCCCTTTCGGTATTTCTTTTTATATTAATCAATCATCAAAGTACAAGAGAGCGGTTAGGGTTTCACTCTCAGACTCTGCGTCCAGATGCTCTGAGAAGTGAGGCCCTCACCACTAATTTAAAGGTTACAAGGGATGCCCAAAAGCAGAGCCCCAAAAGCTTTTAAAATCAAAAGCATCAATTCTCTCTCTCTCTTAGAGAGTCTTTTCTCTTTTTTTTTATAAAAAAAAAGCAAAAGCAAAATTCGCGTCGCTCATCATTTTCCACAAAAAAATAATAATAATAATAATCCGCCTCCGCGATTTCCGGAATTTAGGGTTTTTGGCAAAAATTAGGGTTTCAGCTGTCCGCCACATCATCACTTTGTGACATACCCCCCTCTTGAAAGCATTGTAATCGACCGCGATTACGCTTGAAAAACCGACAAAAGCCATAAACCGTCTTAGCAGACACTGACTGTTAGTACCTACGTACTAGGAACGCACATCTAGCACATGTACAAAATCGACAGTCACATCACACGACATCACAGGACATCACCAGACATCACATGACATTCAACATTCATTCGGATCTTAGACCATGATTTATCGGCAATGTAGCTAGCAATCACATCTAGGTCCAATCGGGACCTCATCGATGTCCGATTGACTAACCCCTATTGCAACCATGTCTATTCGAGATCAATCAGACCAAAATGCTGCAGTCATTTCGGCTATCAGTTCCTGCACTCACAAGAAGTCAAGAACAAATCAGTATCATAATCAGGAATTCCATTTCATAAAGTCATCCAGCAAAATACTGTCAGCTCTCAGTATCCCTGACGCTCAAAGAGACATCAATGACTTTAGTATCAAAATCGAGGCATCTGTTGACAAGGGAGCAGAGTAACTCCCCTCTTGTGCATCCCACTGCACCAGATCTTCGGCCAAGCTGAGTTTCTGGGTTCTGTTTGGTAGACTATGCTAAACCAAAACATCGAGGTAAAGTTTCACAATCCGAGGAGTATCTGCTAGGTCCTCCTCCTCCATCCACTTCGCATCAAATGCAGGAAAGTTCTTGAACTTAACCAAGAACCGCCTTCGGACTTTACCTTTCTTCGTATCATTATGTGCCAAAATCTGTTCAGGAACAAGGATCTCCTCGTTTTCTTCCACTTCGGGTTGCTCATCAGGCTCCCCATCATCAGGCACATCACCCTTAACAGGGTTCAAGAGACTCACATGCAATGCATTATGAATCCTCCAAGTATCTGGCAGTTCCAATCGGAAGGAGACATCATTTATCTTGTCAGTAATCTGGAAAGGTCCGTAGTATCACATACTAAGCTTTGGAAAAAGCCTCTCCTTTCCCTTTTTCTTTCTTAGGCGTGCCTTCTCAAAAGTAAGAGCACCCAATCATCCTCCTTCAGTTCCCAGTCGCGACGATGGTGATCCGCTGCCTTTTTCTGTCGTTCTTGAGACTTCTGCAAAGTCTCGCGAACCTTGGCAAAAGCCGTATCCAAGTCTCACGTATATTCATCCGCTTCAAATTTCTAATCTTTCGTGCTCAGGAAGGATGGAACCTTCGCAGCAGTTTCAACAATCTCACATGGCGTCTTCCCCGTCGAAGAGTGTATCGTGTTATTGTAGGCAAATTCCACCAAAGGTAAGTTCTTTTCCCATTGAGTCTTCTGATCCGAGATACAAGACTTCAATAAATCTAAAATCACTGAATTGGCAATCTTAGATTGCCCGTCAGTCTGCAAGTGGAACGATGACGAGAACTGCAACCGCGTGCCAATGTTCTCCCAAATTGCCTTCCAAAACAAACTCATAAATCTGGGGTCTCTGTTGGAGACAATCGTCTCAGGCGTGCCATGTAATCGGAAAATCATCGTGATCATTCTATATTCTTACGAGATCAAAAAAAATGAAATCCATTTCAATATTTTCCCAGGGGCGGGTGGGTATGGGTAAAGGCTGTAACAATCCCTGTGCCTTATGCTTGTCAAACTTCACCTTCTGGCATACCAAGCAACTGCGCACAAACTCTTCCACATCCTTCTTCAGTCTCCGCCAAAAGAAATCTCTCTCTACCCCTTTCATGGTGGTAGCAATGCCGCGGTGACCCGTAAAAGGTGGACAGTGGCAATCAGTCATAACCTTTTCCCTCAACGGCTGTGTAACGCACAACATAGTCTTTTTCATCAAGTAGCCTTCCCGAAGGGAGTATCCAGCTACTGTCTCCCCATCCCGTATCCGTGTGAAAATATCTGCAAAATCTGTATCTGTGGCACACTGATCGACCATATCCTCGAAGCTCCTATGATGTATCGCGGAAATAGCCAGAACCAACGGTTTCCGAGACAAAGCATCTGCCACCACATTCTTCTGACCCTGCACATGGACAATCTGGAAGTGGAACTGTGACAAGATGTTCACCCACCGCATCTGCTTTTCCGAAAGCTGCTTCTGTGACAAGAAGTAGCGCAACCTCTGATGGTCTGTAAAGACAGTAAAATCCGCTTCGAGTAGGTAATGCCACCACTGAGTAAGAGCATGGATAACCGTCAAAAGCTCTTTCTCATAGATCTGTGATGTCATCTCCGGCCTAGAGAACAAACGACTCTCGTAAGCTATGACATGGCCTTCTTGCATCAAGACCGCACCCAGACTACGACCACAAGCATCACAAAATACTTCAAATGACTTCTGCAAGTCCGGCAAAGTCAAAATAGGTCCCGTAGTCAATTTCTCTTTCAACGTCTGAAAGACAGACTACCTTTGTGGGTCCCCACGAAAAAGGTACTCCTTTCTGTGTCAAGGTATGCAAAGGGGAAGCAACCTCTGCAAACTTTCGTATGAACCACCTGTAGTACAAACACAGTCCCAAGAAGCTTCTAACTTCATGGACATTCCCCAAATCAGGCCATTCACGGATAGTCTCTATCTTGGCCGGGTTCATTTGCACTCCTGCTGTTGACACAATGTGTCCCAAAAAATGTATCTCTGGTAGGAAAAATTCACTTTTCGTAGCATTAATCACTAATGTGTGATCTCGTAATGCCTGAAAGACTTGAAGCAGATGATCTTTGTGTTCTGCCTCATTCTTGGAGAAAACAATGATGTCGTCAAAGAAAGTGCCAACAAATAGCCTGTACTCTCGAAAAATCCTATCCATCATCCGGTTAAATGTCGCAGGAACATTGGTTAAGCCAAAAGGCATCACCAAAAACTCAAATAACCCAAAAGTCGCTAGAAAAGCTGTCTTGTAGACATCTCCTGGCGCTATCCTGATCTGATGGTATCCACTCTTCAAGTCAATCCTGCTAAAGCACGAGGATCCCTGTAACCTGTCGAGTATATCATCGATCCTAGGAATCGGAAATCTGTTCTTGATGGTGATTTCGTTGAGAGTGCTATAATCGATGCACATTCTCCAAGATCCGTCTTTCTTCAAAACCAACGACACTGGAGAGCAATACGGTGAAGTACTAGGTTGGACAAGACCCTTTTCCAAGAGGTCTTTCACTGAGTTCATAATCTTTTCATTCTGTACTCGGCTCACACGATAAGGTGGCCGATTCGGTGGCGTGCTTCCAGATATCAGATCAATGGTATGATCTTCAGGCCCTCTCAAAAGCAATCTACATGAGCGTGGAGAAAAAAAAAATCTTGGCGTTCTTTTCTTCAGGTCAAAACATATTCAACCTTTATCCATCGTTCAGTCCTCCCAAAAGAATGAGTAAGAAAACTAAAGTTCATCAAGTACAATCTCTAAACCCTTCATTTATCAAAGTCGCTTTCTCGGCCCGGTAGTCAACCACGGCGTAGTTCTTGTGGTACCAAGGGATCCCGAGTAGAACGTCACTCGCGTGCCCTGAACACCCCTGTCATTGCAAACAAAGTTTGCCAATGCTCGGTGTAATGGCAACATCCCATCCGGGTGCCAGTCGAACTACCTCCACCTGTGGCGTCAGTCTGTCGGGCGTAGTTCCAAATCGAGCCGCCAATTCCAAGTGAAAAGAAGTTGGCCTTGGCTCCTTCAAAAGAGCTTCCTGATCCTTCACTTTGCCCCAAAAAAAAAGCGGCAAAGTTTGTACTTTCATTCATTTGATTCGGTGCAGGTCCCACGCCATGTGGTACCAGTTCTGCTTTTCTATCTGCCTTTTCTGCCACATTCCTCAGCTGCTCTCGAACTCTCAGACCTGTCGTCGTTTTTATCATGCTGTTCTTTCTGTGCCGTATCAGGGCACTTCGCGGAAATATGTCCATGTTCCCCGCATCCAAAGCACTTCCCCTCTCTGATGAAGCGAGCTCTCTCCTCAAGAGTAAGCTTGGGTCGTGCATCCTTTTTTTTCTCTGGGTTGCTCTTTTTCATTCTACTTTCATTCCGAGAACTCTGTTCGGCTCGTTGTGTCATGGCCTCATCTGTGGGGTAGGTCAGACTGCCAGAGTAAATGGTAAAGCCCCGCTTCGCATGACTCATCAACTCCTGAATAGAAGCTGACTTCTGTTCCAAGCAGTGATCTCGGATCTCTGTAGGTAGACCCAAGGTAAACCGCTCAATCTGTTCTCTGAATGAGATCTTCTTGAATGATGAGGCGGGTAGAAAAGAGCTCCAGAATCTTTCACAATAAGCATTGATTGTATCTTTCTTGGTCATCCGAAGATGGTTCCAAGCAGCTCGTATATCTCGCTCAAACTCTTGAGTCAACCAAGAAGAAATAAAAAGCCTCTTAAATTTCAACCATGTAACTGGCGCAGTCCTGTTTAAAAGAAGTGTGGACCACCAAGTACGAGCATTCCCCTTAAAGTAAGAGGCAGCTCTCTGAATCTTGGAGTGCTCTGAATAGCGTCCTCCCGCGAAACCAATGTCAAACTGCTGTATAAAAGACAAAGCCTTCGAAGCATCTGAGTATCCTGAAAAGTATCAAACTTGATCGAGTGGCCACCTTCCTTAAACTCTCGAACTTTCTTGCTTTTATCTTTGAGAAAGTCATACTGGTTGGCTTTGTAAAAATTCTTCTTGTTCGCATAAAACTTTCCGTCATCGGAATCTGAGTTGTCTGTAGACGAGTCCTCAATAGAACTGTCAGTCTCTGGGCGAGATTTAGCCTTCTTTGCCTTTCTCTTGCCCTTTCCAAAGCGTTGCTTCTTGCTTCGCTTTTTACCTTTTCTGTCTTCTTCGCTCGAATCCGAGGAGCTAGAAGAACTGTCAGAAGAAGAAGAAGAAGAACTGGATAGGTCTTCAAACTTGACGTGCTTCTTCAATTTCATTGCCTTGTCAAATGTCGACCGACGACCCAAATATCCCGGGAAGTCAGTGCCTTTCTTCTGCTTTTTGCCGTGCTTTTTGGCTTTCTTTTGCGTGTCAAAAAGCTGAGCAATCCGTGCATCAACCACGTTCTCCAGTTCCTTCTCCGTATATTTCTTGGAGGCAGAAGGTTTCTTGAGAGCGGGTTTCGGGAGTGGTGTTGTGGTTCTCTGCCACTCCATCTGTACCTCTTCCAAAGAGGTCTGGTTCATATATTTTGCCATCTTCGGATCCTCGGCAAAATTGAGCATCATCTTTGTTGCATCGCCAATCAATTGACGACACTCCATCTCTCTTTGCTCCGCCTGAGAAGGCTGAGGCGGGCCATACTCTCTGTCTGAATCTTCGTTGTGATCCCAGCCCGCATCTCCAGATGCAGAGGGAGTCGACTGATCATTGCCTGAAGCCATAGGTGCCGCAGAAAAAAAAATCAGGGATCGGATTTCCCGTAGAAGAGAAATCGGCCGTGCTCTGATACCACTGTAACAGACTTGGACACTCCAAGTCAAGAATCAACCGCGACAGCACCAAATAACCACTTCAAAACAATTCACAGATCACAATAGATTTGCACTGGCCCGGCGGAGTTCCGTGCCTACAGATATTGGCCCCAAAGACTGGCGCCCCTTTCGGTATTTCTTTTTATATTAATCAATCATCAAAGTACAAGAGAGCGGTTAGGGTTTCACTCTCAGACTCTGCGTCCAGATGCTCTGAGAAGTGAGGCCCTCACCACTAATTTAAAGGTTACAAGGGATGCCCAAAAGCAGAGCTCCAAAAGCTTTTAAAATCAAAAGCATCAGTTCTCTCTCTCTCTTAGAGAATCTTTTCTCTTTTTTTTTATTAAAAAAAAAAAGCAAAAGCAAAATTCGCGTCGCTCATCATTTTCCAAAAATAAAAATAAAAAAAATTAAATAATCCGCCTTCGCGATTTCTGGAATTTAGGATTTTTGGCAAAAATTAGGGTTTCAGTTGTCCGCCACGTCATCACTTTGTCACAGCCACGACTCAAGTGAGGCTTGGAGATTGGTTTACGAGCACTCCCCCGCGCCCTGTAATGAAATTGGCCTATTTAATTAGAGAGTAGCGGAAATTAATGAGAGTACTTTTGAGAAATGACTTTGTGAACATAGCGGATGAACATAATTGAAGATAGCAACATAATCATAGCAATTAGTTAACTTGGCATGAACAATACTTTTGCAAGAGAGAGAATTTAGAAAACATGACAACAGTTGAGGACCGGATTTATGTGGAGCCGGTCCCCCCTCCAATAGGTATTTGTATTATGATTTCTCCCATTAAGAGAGACTTGTTACAATACAATCTTTGTGTTCCTTGTGACCTAGGTGAGGCAATGAAGATGGAAAGCTTCATGCATCACAAACATAACATAAACTTGAAGAAAGCTTTAACTATCCCAAGACCTCAAACACCTTCGAAGGTGGAGAGAGCTAGCAAGGAATGAGGGTAGGAAAGAGGAAGAAGAAACATTTCGTAGGAGAAAGAATTAGTTCCTCACTTATCATAACTCTTGTTGCTAGCATACATAATAGCATAGTAATGAAGAAGAAGGAGATGGCAAGCTTAAGCATTGAAGCATGGCTCTTGGTTGGATTTGCACTCCATATCCAAGAGTGTTAGTGTAGGCTCTCAACCTCTACTTGCTTGGAGAAGGAGAGGGAGCTCTGGCACTTTGCATAGCACACAATGAGAGTGTTTGTGTGTGTGTGTGGGTGAGTATACCTTGCAAGCAACCCCCCTCCTTGCTAGGTCGACCCCCTCTTCTAGCTCATCATTGAAGCTCATTGGCTCATGCCAAGCCTAGCCAATCACAAGCTTGGGCCATTTCTAGCAATAGGTGTAGTCTTGGGACAAGTGTCCCCCTTTCCCCTTAGAGAGAGAGAGGACTTGATAAATGCAAAAACAATTAGATAATTGTTGTAAATTATCATTGGACCCCTTTTAATCCTAGCCAATAGGGTTCAAGCACCTCATGGAGGTAACATGGGTAGGGGCTTGCCTTGTGTCCCTACTGCCTCTTTAAGCTTGGAATTTCCTTGAGAGTGTGTGTGTATTCTCTTTCTAACCCCTAAGAAAAGGGCTCGCCCCCCTCTTTGTAGGGATCTTTTTGACCTTGGGTACTCAAGCACCTTAGTCATCAAGCATAACTAAGCACTTGGACTAGGGGTGTTCCCACAAGCATCTCAGGTAAGCATGTCAAAGCACCTCAAGCACCTTAATCATGCAGTAGCTCAAGCACCTCAAACACCTTAATCATGCAATAGGTCAAGTACCTCAAGCACCTTAATCAAGCACGACAAGCACTTCAAGCAGGACAAGCACCTCGAGCTTGGGCCAGGTTCCCATCTCAAGCTCAGACCTAGCTTGACTATGGTCAAAGGCCTTTTACACACATTATTGGAGGTCTTCAATGAAGCTAACCCTAAGGTCTTATGCTCCATTTGTTAGCCTTGCTCTTTGATAGACCATCTCTCATTTGGGCCCCTTTACCATTGGCCCCGTGTTGAGATAGATCTATAAGCACATGTCTATATCTTAACACTTGTTCCCGTTTATTCTCCCACATTAAATGATCAGTTTAATATGAGAAAATCATTTGGGTTAGTTAGATATTAGATTTTATGACATTACCTCTCTCTTGAAATCATAGTCGCCCTCGACTATGAGGTAGCAGAGATAAAGCCTTAGTAATTAGTCAATTTTATTTAGCGGGTAGAGGATCCCTTTTTACCCTACGACATCTTTCCAAGATGGATGACTAATCCATTTGGTGCTTGAGAGACATAGCTGCGGCAAGCATGTCTGCTCTTTAGTCCATTTCATTCTCCCAAAGTAGAGTGACAAATTCTACTTGGTGTTTGAGAGACGTCGCCATCACAAACATGATTCTAAGCATGGATACTAGTTAAATTTGTGCACAATTAAAAAAAGGACTAGTCTTATAAGACAAAAACATGAGTCATTTAAAAGAAATTTGTACATTTGCTTACTCTAATGTAGCATTGTAAGCATTGACAAGGTTCATACTATCCTTAAGCCGTATTCCTTGCATCCATCTAGCATCTTCAAAAGGATAATTTTTGAACTTAATAAGATATCGACAGATAATCTTACCATGTCGTAATACCTTGTCTTCATGCCGAAGAACAGCTTCGGGTTGTAGCACCTCTTCTTGGTCTTCAACTTCGGAAGGGTCTTCAATAATTGGTTCAATTGGTGGCTCTCCTTTGTAGGGCTTAAGTAGGCTTACATGAAAGGTATTGTGTATGAGCCAATGGTTGGGCAACTTGAGTTGATAAGCCGTTTCATTGATGGGCTTCAAGATTTGGAAAGGACATAGTATCTTTTTGCTAGTTTAGCATAATACTTTTGATGGCCTGTAGGATTTTTGCCCGTCGTTTGCCTTAATCGAGCCTTAGGAAACTTGAGTAAGACCCAATCATTTTCTTTGAACATTAAGGCTCTTCTGTGCTTATCAGCAACAACTTTTTGCCTTTGTTGAGAGATGGATATAGCCCCTTAATCTTTTGAAAAGATTCTTGTAGGTCACGGCTATACTCATCGGCGACGAAGATCTTCCCATGTACTTTGAGTAGCAAGGGACTTTTAGCTCTTCCCTCAATGATTTCAAAAGATGTTTTTCCCGTAGAAGTATGTACAGTATTATTGTAAGCATACTCTACAAGAGGTAAGTACTTTTCCCATTGTGAGCGTTGATCTACTTCGGTAACATAAGTCTTGAGTAGATCGAGTATCGTAAGATTGGCTATCTCACTTTGGCCATCCGTTTGTGGGTGATAGGCCGAAGAGAAATTCAATCTTGTTCCTAAATTTTCAAAGAGACCTTTCCAGAAATTACTGGTCATTCTAGGATCTCTATCTGACACGATGGATGTGGGTAATCCAAGGTGCTTGAAAATCTGAGATATGAAGAGAGTTGTCATTTGATGTGCCTTAATAGTCTTTTTGACAGGAATAAAATGTGCTTGCTTACTAAACCTGTCAACTATTGTCCATATTCCTGTATTCCCATGGATAGACTTGGGTAATCCAAAGATGAAATCCATGGATATACTTTCCCATGGTGAATTTGGAATAGGCAATGGCTGGAGTAATCCAGGTTGCTTCCCTCTATCATACTTGGTCTTTTGGCATACTACACATTTTGAAACATACTCTTGTATGTCCACTTTCATGGTAGGCCAATAGAAGTACGTCTCTACTCCTCGGAGAGTAGGTTGAATACCTCTATGCCCCGCATATGGAGGAGCATGGGATTCATACATAACTTTCTCACGAAGCGAATGGGTAACACATAGCCTATTGCCGTGGAGAAGATAACCATCCTGCAAGGTGAATGGTTCCTCTTTCTTCCTCAAAGCAAGGGCTGACATTATGTCTCTAAAGTCAGGGTCAGTAGAATACCCATCTATAATAGAGGATAGATCATTGTGAGTAGCTATAGACACCGCATTAACTTTGGGTCGTCGTGAAAGTGCATCGGCCACTTGATTGTGCTTACCAGCTATGTGAGCAATATGGAAATTAAATTGCGAAAGAAAATTTGCCCACCTCATTTGTTTGTCGGAAAGCTTGGTTTGCGTCATGAAATACTTGAGACTTTGGTGGTCGGTTCGTAGGATAAATGGAGTCCCCAATAGGTAGTGCTTCCATGTGTCTAGGGCATGTAGAACAGCTAAAAGCTCTTTCTCATAAATACCCAAGACTCGTTCATCAATATTGAGCCTTCGGCTCTCATATGCTATGGCATGCCCTTCTTGAAGCAAAACTGCTCCAAGGCAATCACCACAAGCATCACATTGGACCTCAAATGGCTTTGAGAGATCCGGAAGCACGAGGACTGGTTGGGAAGTAAGCTTCTCTTTGAGCTTTTCAAAAGCGTTTTGCTCCTTAGCAGTCCATACAAACTTAACGTTCTTCTTAGTTAAATCGTGTAATGGTCCTGCTACTTGAGAGAATTTTGCTATGAAGCGTCTATAGTATACGCACATACCAACAAAGCTTCTTAGATCATGTAGATTTCTTGGGTTAGGCCATGCTTTTATTACCTCTAACTTTGATGGATCTATTTGGATACTATCTTTAGAGATAATATGACCTAGGTATTGAATCTCTTGAAGGAAGAATTCGCTTTTCTTTTGGTTGAGAAAAAGCTTGTTCTCCCTCAATGCTTGAAAAATCACTTGGAGATGTTGCTTATGTTCCTCCAAAGACTTGGAGTAGATGATGATATCATCAAAGAACACTCCAGTGAATTTGCGGTATGGTCTAAAAATTTTCTCCATCAAACGATTGAACGTAGCTGGTGCATTAGTTAAGCCAAAAGGCATGACTAGATATTCATAAAGACCAAATGTTGTGCGAAACACGGTCTTTAAGATATCTTCATCCACTATCCTTATTTGATAATAGCCACTCTTAAGGTCAATCTTACTCAAGTAGGTCGAGCCTTGTAGCTTATCAAACAGATCTTCTACCTGAGGTACGGGAAATCTGTTTTTGATAGTGATATGGTTTAGTGCTCGATAGTCCACACACATACGGTATGTACCATCTTTCTTTTGCACTAAAAATACTGGAGAACAAAAGGGAGAGGAACTAGGCCTCACCATCCCTTTGTCTACCAGCTCTTGTACTTGCCTCATGATCTCCTCTTGTTGAGCTTGTGAGACTCGATAAGGAGGCTTGTTAGGTGGTGAGCTTCCAGGAAGGAGCTCAATGCAATGGTCATCATCCCCTAGTCTTGGAGGTAAGTCCATAGGGATATCATCGATGAACACATCTTGGAATCCTTTTAGAAAATTAGACAAGTCTAACTCTTCTTGATTCCTACCATGTACATTTGATGAAACATTAGTATCTTTTAGAGACTCTTTGACAACAATCATGTACGTAGAAACTGAGCTCTTCATTGATTTATCAAAAGCAAGAGGATTTACAAGTGGAATAGTGCAACCACGCTCACTAGCATCTATATACATGTTCTTTCCCCTGTAGGTGAAGTAGATTCTCCTTTCACGGAACTTCATGTTGGCAGCCATGCGATCAAACCATGGTGCCCCTAGGATAACATCCTCATGTTGGAGAGGAGAGATGAAGAAGTCTTCCTTGTCGACATAGCTTTGGACATGAAGCCTCAACTTCCCAATCAAGGGAGTAACGGAGGCTTGTTGTCCCTTGAAAGCTGCATCAGTCACTACTATATCTCCCATCTCAAAAGCTTGAATGCCCAACTTGGTGGCCAACTCCATTGATATGAAGTTAAGAGTAGAGCGAGGGTCAAACAAGATGAAGGCATCATGCTCTCTTACCTTTCCCCAAGCATAGGAAAATGATGATCCTTTGCAATGAGCATCCTCTTTTGGAGCTTCGATGGTGGAAGCCCTAGAAGTCTCATTGCGAGTATTCTTCTTGGGGGAAGAGCGATAGCCATGTCCTTGCTCCCCACACTTGAAACACTTATGGTCCTTGCAAAAAGCTTCAAGCTCTTCAGGAGAGAGTTTGTTTTTACCTTTGTAAACTCCCTTCTCCTTGGACCGATTGTTGTTGTTGTTGGAATTGACTTAGGAAGTATTTTGAACATTGGTTTTCCCCTTTGCATCATTTTTGTCTTTGTTTTCCATGGGCTTGACATTACGTCTAGCCCCTTGATGGAAATTGATGCGTGAAGCAATCATGGTGTGATGGATTACTTCGCTAATAGTACCAGGCCGTTGAGAGTTGATGTATTCGGCCATCTCTTCAGGTAATCCCGCACAAAATTGCTACCTTTGCTCGGCAAAGTCTATCTTTTGAAAGACAGTAGCCTTGAGATGTAAATCCCAAAACTTGTCTACATATTTGTGGATAGACTCATGGGAGAGGAGCTTCAAGCTGCGCCATTCGGTAAGCACTTTGTCCTTTGCATCGCTTGCAAGGAATTGCTTCATGATGGAAACTCGTAGAGTTTTCCATGTCTTTGGGGCTTCACCATTGCCACGAAGGCTAGCCCACCATGGACGAGCTGATTTTTGGAAGTGCATAGATAGCTACATGGCGTAGCTTGGAGGACTCTATGAAGCCCTCATCTCCAAAGGCCGCATCAAATTGTTGAATGAAGGCCAACACTTTGTCGGTAGCACCGAAGGTGCCATCATAGGTGAGAAAAGAGATACTCTTTCCTCCCTCCTTGAACTTCTTTAGCTTTTGTGACCTTCGCCATGCAAGAAATGATTTGCGATGTCCTCCCCTCTTGTATTCTCTAGGAGAATAGCCATAACTTTCGTCAGAAGAGGAGGAAGGTGAAGAAGAAGGAGAAGAGGGTGACCTCTTCCTAGCCCTTTTCTTCCTTTGTTTCCTCTCTTGCCTTTCTGAGTGATGAGGAGAAGGACTATGTGTTGATCTTTTCCTCTTGGGAGGAGTGGACGATCGTCTAGACCGCCGTCTTCGTGGAGCCACATCTTCAGAGGAACTTAAACTTTCATTGCTTTCTTGCTCTTTGGATTCCTCCTCTCGATTGGAGAGAGTCTTCTTTTGGGGGTCTCTTCAAGAGGCCTCCTAAGCTCTCTCTCCTCTTGGAGAGGAAGGGAAATTCCATAAGCACGAAGTTGTTGAGTAACTTCGGCTTGCAAAACAGGGTTGCCCATAGCTTGCTGCAACCTAGTGACGAGATAATTCATAAACATGGGAGCATCATCATTAGCACCTTCATGTGCAAAATCAAAGCTATCAATGTTCATTCTACTCTCTTGATTATTGTCAGCCATGTTAACAAAATTTATGTATGCACTTAGTGTATGCTTTGGCAATTCAAAACCTTAGTTACCACTCCTCTTAGCCTTTGAAAATCGGCTCTTAAGTATCTACACCCACGGCTTGAAGTGGTTAATTATAGAGAGTAGAGGAGTAGGTCTAACATAGCAGCGTTGCCAAGGGCTAGCTCCTTTCGGACTTCTTATGGCTCAATAATGGTAAAGCCGTAGGCAAGTCTAAAAAGACTCCATTATTAAGTCCAAAGCTCCCGAGGTGTGCACCATCCCCCACATAGTGGGCTCAACAAAACCGATAATAGATCCCAGTTCCACTTACCCTAATATAATTAACAACATCAACCATTTATAAGCTACTTAAGGACCTCTCTTCTTAAGCAAGAAAAGAGAAACCAAATGCTCTGACACCAATGTAATGAAATTGGCCTATTTAATTAGAGAGTAGCGGAAATTAATGAGAGTACTTTTGAGAAATGACTTTGTGAGCATAGCGGGTGAACATAATTGAAGATAGCAACATAACCATAGCAATTAGTTAACTTGGCATGAACAATACTTTTGCAAGAGAGAGAATTTAGAAAACATGACAACAATTGAGGACCGGATTTATGTGGAGCCGGTCCCCCCTCCAATAGGCATTTGTATTATGATTTCTCCCATTAAGAGAGACTTGTTACAATACAATCTTTGTGTTCCTTGTGACCTAGGTGAGGCAATGAAGATGGAAAGCTTCATGCATCACAAACATAACATAAACTTGAAGAAAGCTTTAACTATCCCAAGCCTCAGTCCCAAGACCTCAAACACCTTCGAAGGTGGAGAGAGCTAGCAAGGAATGAGGGTAGGAAAGAGGAAGAAGAAACATTTCGTAGGAGAAAGAATTAGTTCCTCACTTATCATAACTCTTGTTGCTAGCATACATAATAGCATAGTAATGAAGAAGAAGGAGATGGCAAGCTTAAGCATTGAAGCATGGCTCTTGGTTGGATTTGCACTCCATATCCAAGAGTGTTGGTGTAGGCTCTCAACCTCTACTTGCTTGGAGAAGGAGAGGGAGCTCTGGCACTTTGCATAGCACACAATGAGAGTGTTTGTGTGTGTGTGTGGGTGAGTATACCTTGCAAGCAACCCCCCTCCTTGCTAGGTCGACCCCCTCTTCTAGCTCATCATTGAAGCTCATTGGCTCATGCCAAGCCTAGCCAATCACAAGCTTGGGCCATTTCTAGCAATAGGTGTAGTCTTGGGACAAGTGTCCCCCTTTCCCCTTAGAGAGAGAGAGGACTTGATAAATGCAAAAACAATTAGATAATTGTTGTAAATTATCATTGGACCCCTTTTAATCCTAGCCAATAGGGTTCAAGCACCTCATGGAGGTAACATGGGTAGGGGCTTGCCTTGTGTCCCTACTGCCTCTTTAAGCTTGGAATTTCCTTGAGAGTGTGTGTATTCTCTTTCTAACCCCTAAGAAAAGGGCTCGCCCCCCTCTTTGTAGGGATCTTTTTGACCTTGGGTACTCAAGCACCTTAGTCATCAAGCATAACTAAGCACTTGGACTAGGGGTGTTCCCACAAGCATCTCAGGCAAGCATGTCAAAGCACCTCAAGCACCTTAATCATGCAGCAAGTCAAGCACCTCAAACACCTTAATCATGCAATAGGTCAAGTACCTCAAGCACCTTAATCAAGCACGACAAGCACTTCAAGCAGGACAAGCACCTCGAGCTTGGGCCGGGTTCCCACCTCAAGCTCAGACCTAGCTTGACTATGGTCAAAGGCCTTTTACACACATTATTGGAGGTCTTCAATGAAGCTAACCCTAAGGTCTTATGCTCCATTTGTTAGCCTTGCTCTTTGATAGACCATCTCTCATTTGGGCCCCTTTACCATTGGCCCCGTGTTGAGATAGATCTATAAGCACATGTCTATATCTTAACACTTGTTCTCGTTTATTCTCCCACATTAAGTGATCAATTTAATATGAGAAAATCATTTGGGTTGGTTAGATATTAGATATTAGATTTTATGACACGCCCGCTATTACATCTTTAGACATATGGAGTGAGTATGCAACTCTCTACATGGCCAGACAGTATGCATCCATTATTGAGCATGAGTTGAGCACATGGGCACAGGGAGGGCATTCCAGTGCCAAGTTGGTTTGGTTCCAGGAGGGGTTTCTCTACCCTAGATCACATTCTCACACTACGAGCTATCATTGAGGGCAGGATAAAGAAAGAGAGAAAAGAAAGTTTCATGAGAGGAGGATGTATAGTAGCTTTGTGGATTTCTGCAAAGCTTTTGATATAGTTCCAACGGGAGGGGCACATTAATGCACAGACTGCACGAGCTAGGAATGCCTATAGAGATTATATAAGGGATCATGGCCTTGTACATGACAATTATAGGACGAGTGCGTACGTCCCAAGGGACGAGTGCGTACGTCTCAAGGGATGTTAGAGATTATTCACTCCACCGTTGGGGTGAAACGAGGTTGCCCACTATCCCCCACTCTTTTTGGCATGTATATGGATGAGGTTTGAGACTACATAAAGAGGAAGGAGCACAGTTGGCAAGGACATGGACACCCCTATTGTTGTATGCAAATGATATTGTGCTTATTTCAAATTCATCTGAGGGGATGCAACGCCATCTTGATGCTTTACACACGTTTGCGCAAGATACTAGTATGTCTATTAACCTTAGAAAGGCCACGGTTATGGTATTCAATACTACAGCACAATGGGTCAGGCAATCAGCACCACCCAGTTTTACTTATGGACAAGACATAGGGAAGTATATGGATGTGTACACTTACCTTGGGGTGGTTTTTAGTGGGCCGATTTTCTCTATGAGGAGAGCGGCAAAGACTAGACTGACTAGAGCATACGCAACTTTGCGAGGTTTGGAGAGGATGGGTTCAAGGTTCAATCCCAGGAGCCTCGCACCTAGCTATGGCTTTTTGATACTCCGGTTGCCTCAGCTATGCTATATGGAGTGTAGATATGGGGACCCTTAGTAGATAATCATTATCACCAGCATGGACGTACAAATAAATGGCAAGACCCAGGAGTCTAGCGCCGGGGGGAAATGATGATCGCCATCTGATGAAGCCAAAAACGCACGTGGGAGAGAAGTCTCCGCGATGAGAGCTCACCAAGAGCTGACGTGAACCTGGTTGAAAGCTCATCATTGGCAGATCTGCCTCTTGGGAGGGGGAACCGATGCTGTTGGTGATGCGCCCTCAACGCTGGTGACTGATACCATGTGAGTGCACGTGTGTGGAAGCGTGAGAAATGAAATAGAATGTTATATTAACGTCTTCAAAAGGCCAAAATGACCTATGAGACCAAAAAGTTACAATTGGTGAATCTGATACCATGTCTGAGTACGGAAATTACAAAGTTACAAAGATACAAAGAACTGACACTAAAACACTAAGGAAAAGGAAAGTGGGGGGGGGGGTTTGTGGGTTCAGATGAAATCTCTCATCGGTCGATGTCGGATCTCATCGACCTCCTCCATGGTCAGTACTCTGGTTGGGCGTCTTGCATGTCAAGCTAGAGTGATCTGTATCTTCTGTGCAGCCTTCGTCAGTAGTGGGAGACCCCCGGAGGTCGTAGGCGACTGGATCTGCCAAGCTCAATGGCTCGGTCAAGCAACGTACCTCTAGTATGAGTAGGCTCTGAGATCTGCTGTAATGACTGCTCCGTTGGCTCTCCTTTTGTTTTGTTTCCAGAGTCGGGTAGGGCACGCCCGACCGCTCCCCTCAGGACCAAAAAAATATACAAGAAGAACGACCAAGACTATGCACCCAGAAACCGAAGGCAGACGCTTTTGTCACTAGTTTCCTCTGGACTACGAGAGTCCAGAATTATCTACACTCTTAGGGCCATGACTAATCCCTTGAGAGACCCATTTCCAAGTACCTCTGTTCAGAGGCCTAGGTACTACGGGACTTGCTTCGGTCTTCCCTTTAGAGTTGCCTCCTCCAGGTAACTTATCGCTCACCTCACTAAACTGCCTTTGAAACCCGACGTTTTCCCCTAGGAAATGCCATACCCGCTTGGAAGGGCGTCGGCTCACAGGTGGCGTCCGCTGAGGTTGGTGGTGTCTCCCGTTTGCACCTCCCAACCCCTTTTAGGTGAAGTTGACCCCCCCCCCCCCCCCCCGGGGGGGAATGGCACTTGGGCGCTCTTGTAGCTCATCTAGCTTCGCTTGGGGAGAATTACGTCATTTCCGGAAGGGATCGGATTCAAAATAACAACATAGGAAGGGGAGCATTATCTCCCCATCCGCCTATGCAGAGCGTAAAGAAATCTATGATTCGTCTCTATATTGTCTTTCCCCTGATGCTCAACAAGCTCTCCCTAAGTCTGCGCAGCTCTAGCAGGAACAATCAGAGACACCTCTGATCCTTGTATCTCATGACTCTAGAAAAAGGTCCGAAACCTTCTCTGAACAAACAGTGGAAGCGGCCGCGTATCTCATAGTATGCCATGCAATGACATGTGTAGTGCAACTCTGTCTCTGGCTCTAAGTTACATAGGTGACATATCCTGGCCCTTGCCGGCACCCCTCGAAATTGGCGCGTATCTGTCCAATAGCGCATCTTATCCCATGAGATAAGTGTGTATTCATGCATGCAGGCCTAGTCACAAAGCCGTCCTCCGTGAGTTGGAGAAGATGCTCTCTGTAGAAGGCCATCTTCGTGCCCAGCTCTTGTGTCGGCTGTATCCATGTGCTCTTGGTATCTAGCTGAATCAGATCCGGACGTACGAGTCTGGTGATCTCTGTCCGTGTGAGAGACAGGGAGGGTGCATCCAGGGAGTATTGAAGCGGAGGTAATCTATCCATGTTGAGACCATGCGATTGAAACCATGTTGTCATCTGTCCATATCAACATGCTGTATCGCCTTGTAGAGCTAGTTGTCGAGATGACTCCAAGGCAAGCCGAGCGTATCTGTCCCTGGGGAGATCCCATAGACCGTGCATACTAGTCAATGCCTCCACCACAAGGAGGGGGGCAGCTAGCTCGGCTCGGATAATATCATGTGGTACTGAGGCCTTAGCCCGAATCATCCGAGCGATCATAGAGACCAAAGGCCTCTCCATACATCTCCATCCATCTGTGTTGCCAAATCTCCCATGGTGGTCTACTGAGGGTCCCCACACCTGAACTCCATAGAGCAGAGCTGGAGTCACTAGAGTGTCAAAAAGCCAAAGCTTTGTTCGCGGTTCCTGAAATTGAACCTATGAACACATCCTCTCCAGTCCTCCCCAAGTTGTATATGCTCTCGTCAATCTAGTCTCTGATGATCTCCTTAGCGAAAACACCGGTCCACCGAAGACTACCCCAAGATAAGTATATGTATCTGTGTACTCCACAATCTCCTGGCCATACGTAAATGTGGGTGCCGACCTCCTGACCCACTTGGTGTGGTGTTGAACACCATAACCTTGGTTTTCCCCAGATTGATAGACAATCCACTGTCACGAGCAAATGTATGCAAAGCATCCAAATGACGTTGCATCCCCTCTGGAGAGTCAGAAATCAACACAAATATCATCAACATATAGTAACAGCGGAATCCATGTCCCTGCTAGCTGCGCCCCTCTGTCCCCCCGACGCTCTACATAGTCCGAAAACTCATCCACCTACATCCCAAAAAGAGTCGAGGATAGGGGGCATCCTTGCTTTACTCCAATAGTGGAGTGGAGACATTCCCTCAGTGGTGCGTACCCGCCCCATCATTGTCCTGTATAGAGCCAGAACACCCCGTATTAGCTCTGTAGTCACACCCATGTCCTGTAGTTTGCGTATAAGTCTGGCTCTCGGCACTGTGTCAAAAGCTTTGTAGAAATCCACAAAGCTACAATAGATCCTCTTGCCATGATGTCTACCCCCCTCAATAATAGCTCTGAGTGTCAGAATATGGTCAAGAGTGGAAAAACCTCTCCTGAAACCTGCTTGCCATGGTGCTCGTATGCCCTCTCGCTCTGTCCATCCACACAACTCCTGCTCAAGAACGGATGCATATAACCTAGCTAATGTGTGACCAACCATGATGGTGCGATAATTCGCGGGAATCATGGGATCTCCTAACTTGAAAAAAGGCATAATCGTAGACATACTCCAAGTCTCCGGGAAGCCTTCATACATAGCTCGATTAAACATCATAGCCAGGAGTTCTACAAGCATATCTCTGGCATGGATGAAGTGCTCTGCTACCAGACCATCATGACCATGTGCTCTCCTTGTCTTCATCCTGTCAATGGCTTTCCTTACCCTCTCGGCAGTAAAGAAAGAACATGAGAGAGAGAGAGAGAGACCACAAACACAAGGTATGGTGGAAGAGAGGGCGATCAGCCCCCCATGACTACCATGAGCAAAAGACCCAATACACATTGACCAGATGATGGAAGTGGATACCCCCTGGCCCCATAAATAGATGCCCAAGGGGAGGTAGGGCAATGCCTGGAAAAAATCCCCCACGACCCAACAAGAAAATGATATATAGGAATATATGAGGGCGCCCGGACAAAGGTGCGCGGCCGGCCTAGAAGTGGGCGGCAAGACAATGCAGTCTAAATGCATATGCAAAGGGTGGCCAGCCCAGAGGCACACTAGCCGTACATGCATATGCCGTAGACCTATGAAGCAACAGAGTGGTGTAAATCTAACCACACACCCCTTCCTGATTCTCTTGAGCCATGCCCATCTACAAGTACCTTCTTTACCACTAAGATGATAAGGACGGCCATTGATAGAATGAGGACCATGAGGGCATATGATCATGATGGTCTAGTAGCAGAGCGCTTTATACATGCTAGAGATATGCTCACAAAGGTTCTTGCAATTCTATTCAATCGTGTCACATGTGAGGGTCTACTCAAGAGAATGTCTACTATTGTGACTATCTTCAAGGCAGGTGATCCTACGAAGCCTGCAAACTACTGCACTATTATGATTGGACACACATTGGCATGGTTGTATGCATCCTTGAGCAACAGTTGAGCGAATGGGCAAGGAGTGAGGGCATACAAGCAACGGGGCAAGCCGGTTTCAAGAGAGGCTTCTCCAGTCTTGACCATATTTTGACATTCAGAGCCATCATTAAGGAGAGTAGGGCACATGGGAGACCGATTTATTGTAGCTTTGTGGATTTCCGCAAAGCATTTGACATGGTGCCCAACGCCAGATTGATGCGCAAACTACAAGAGATGGGAGTGCCCATTGAGTTAATTTGGGAGATCATGGCTCTATACAGATCAGTGATGGGACATATACGCACTCCAGAGGGGAAATTTGATTTAGTTCACTCCAATATTGAAGTGAAACAAGGTTGTCCAATGTCTCCTACTCTACTTGGTATGTATATAGATGAGGTTTCTGATTACAATAACACAGAGAGTGACAGAGGTGCCCAGCTAGCAGGGACATGGATTCCATTGTTATCATATGCCAATGAATTGTGTTGATCTCTGACTCACCAGAGGGTATGCAACGACATTTGGACGCATTACATAGCTTTGCGGAGGATAGTGGATTGTCTATAAAACTTGGTAAAACCAAGGTTATGGTGTTTAACACCACACCACAGTGTCACTTATGGTCAGGAGAATGTGGAGTACACAGATGCATACACTTATCTTGAGGTAGTCTTAGCTGGGCAAAGATTTTCTTTGAAGAGAGCAGCAGAGACTAGGCTGACCAGAGCATATGCGGCCTTGGGAGGATTGGAGAGGATGTGTTTGCAGGTTTAGTTCCATGAACCCCGAGCAAAGCGTTGGCTCTCTGATACCTTGGTAGCTTCAACTATGCTTTGTAGGGTTTAGGTTTGGGGACCCTCTGTGGGTCAGGATGGGTGGAGAGGTATGGAAAGGCCCTTGGCATCTATGATCTCTCAGTTGATTAAAGCCAAGGCCTCCGTGCCACACAAGATCATTAGAGCAGAATTAGCAACCCCCCATGGAGATAGAGGCGCTTACCAAATCAATCTCCTTTATGCACAGCTTATGGGATACTACCAAAGACAGATATGTCAGATTGGCCCTTGAGTCCTTCAGACAGTTAGCTTTACAAGGGGACACATCATGCTGGTATGCGCAAATGTCATCGCGATTCCAGATACATGGCTTCAGCATGGACAGCTTGCCTCCCTTCCAGTACTGCCTTGATGCACCATCACTGTCTCTTAAACGGGTGGAGTTTACTAGACTCATTCGCTAGGTGCTGACCCAATTTGGACACCAGAAGGACATGGATAGAGCCCACATAGGAGTTGGACACAAAGGTGGCTTTTTATACAGAGCATCTTCTCCAACTCACAAGAGATGTGTTTGTGACTCGACCCAACTATATGGATACACATCTATCTCATGGGTTACGGTGTGCCATTAGTCGAATACGGACATCTTCACACCAGCCTGAGATTGAGACCGGTAGACTCAGGGGATACCCGCAGCTAGCAGGATATGCCACCTATGCCATACAAAGCCAGAGAAAGAGATACATTATATATTTCGGACCCTTCTCAAGAGTCATGAGCCATCAGGACCAGAGATGTCTTGGACTTTATCTACTTGAGCTACATAGACACAGAGATAGTTTACTGAGGAGAGCTCGAGAGAGACAATCCAGAGACAAATTACGGCTTTCTTCACACCAGACACTAGACAGATAGAGGAGCAGCTCAGCAACCACCACTGCAAAGCTCAACTCATACTCACACCTGCAGTACTCTTATTGACAGTGTCACAAACCATTGATGTGGCAGCACACACATGCGGTCATTGTTGACGTGGCAGGCAATCCCGGACTTTGCGTTGCAAGATGACGTGGCACTGCCGTACAGCTCCTGGAAAACGCGGCGGAATCTGCGGGTTGCTGATGTGGCAAATTGCGTACAGAAAAAAAAGCAGCTTTGCGTGGGCAGCTTTTGGCTACGTTAAACTCTACGCGCGTGCGAGAGAGAGAGAGAGAGAGAGAGAGAGAGTTTTAATTTTAGGCTTTGCTTTATTTTGCCAAGCAATGGCTTGAGAGAGAAAATAGCTTTATTTTTGACAGCTCTTTATGGACAACTTTTGGGGTCTTCTTTTGGCATCCCTTGTAACTCTTTATAAGTGTAGTTGGGCTCCCACCTCTCAGAGCATCTGGACGTAGAGTCAGAGAGAGACCCAACCACTCCCGTGTACTTTGTGCAATAGATTAATACAAAAAGAAATACCGAAAGCGCTAGTCTTTGGGGCCAACATCTCTAGGCACGGAACTCCGTCGGGCCGTGTCGAATCAATTGTGAACCGTGAACTGTCTTGAAGTGAATTCTTGTTGTGTCGCGGTAGAATGTTGACTTGGAGTGTCCAAGTCTGTTACAGACAGATCATTGGAGCTAGGGAGATCGAGACGCCCACGTTGTGTAGAGGAGCTTCACAGCATTGACGAAGAATATAGCAAAAGATTCAAGCCATACTATCTCGATCCAGAGTACAGATGAGGATGGCTTCATCACCCATCATATCACCCTCTTGTCTTGGGCACCCATTGTATCAGTGGTCACACATACCCCACACAGTTTCAGCTAATAGCACTTCTAGATTCATTTTAATATCTCTATTTTTTAACCTAGACATGGTATCACAGTCACCACTTTGTGACAGATTGGTCTCATAGATCATTTTGGCCAATTGGAGACGTAAATATATGCTTCTCTCTCTCTCTCTCTCTCTCTCTCTCTCTCTCTCTCTCTCTCTCTCTCTCTCTCTCTCTCTCTCTCTCTCTCTCTCTCTCTCTCTGTGTGTGTGTGTGTGTGTGTGTGTGTGTGTGTGTGTGAGTGAGAGAGAGAGACGTGGAATGCCCAAAATTTAAGAGTTCGGCTGGGGACAACTAAAGGGTTAGATTTAAAAACCTAACTCTACACAACTTACAAAACCCGGCATGAACCCTTTAAAATAAAGCAAGAGACCAAAAATTGTGTATAGTTGGACGCATGGCAGCATTGCACGGAAGTGCCACAAAATGCTGAACCTACTGACGTGGCAATACGAATGCTCCATGTTTTATGGAGGGGCCCAGAGGACGCTAGCTTTTAGGTCTAGAGCTTTTGGACGCCAAAACTTTTCACTACAATGCTTTTCATTGTAACCTTTTGGCCAAGGTCCTTTAAATAAGTACATGTGCCTCTCCTCTTGGTAGATTAGCTTCGGAGCATCAAGAGAGAGAGGACCCTCGAATATTGTATCTTTGTCAAGCAATAATAAAGAAATACCAGAATGGAGACCAGTGTTTGGGGCCAGACCATATGGACACGAAACTCCGTTGTATCGTGTTGACTCTCCTCTTCTCTCTCTCCCTCTTTTCAAGTTTCGTTCAGATGTTTGAAGTCTTTCTCACGTGTTGTTGTAGATCTTTGGCTTGGAGTGTCCAAGTCTATTACACATATCAAACGATTCTTCTTCTACAAAGGATCCGATCCTTTTTTCCGTAACAAACATGGGTTCCTGCAATGGATCTAGTGAAGAGAGAGCACTGATCAAGTAGTCCAAGGTTCCACGGTATGCAAAGTACTTAAGGAAACACCCACTTGACGAGGTTCATCACGATGGCATGTTCCCTTACACTCACCTCTCAAGTCGGCCTTGAAACAGAAAGCGAAGCCAGGTGCAGATAAGCAAAAATTGTACTTGCAAGAAGAATTTGGCGATGCTCTTGAGCATAAGGTCAATAAACTGAAGAATACTAAGAAGACTTCTCTGAAGAAGAGTCGTTCACCAAAGTATCCCGGCTATTTGGGTCAAAAGTCCACTTTTGAGGAAGCAAGCAAATCCAAGAAGCGTGTTGCTTTGAAGATGATCCCAATTCATCGTCTTCATCATCTGACAGTTCAAAGAGCTCCTCTTTCTTTGACTCTAGCAAGGAGGACTGGAAGCACCGAAAGAGGAGAAAGACTCTGAAGAACAAGAAGGGTAAGAAAAACAAGAAAAGCAGATTCCACAAAAGGTTTGAAAAGCGATGCCAGCATTCTAGCAATTCCGACGAGGATACCATATAGTTCTGACTCTGACGAGCCAATGTATGGGAAGAAGAGAAGACGTGTGCACAATCTGAATAAGTTTGAACAACTCGAGAAAAAGAGCAAAAGACCAAATTTCAAGGAGGGTGGGCAATCAAATCACCTTATTTCAACAAAATCACCTTCAAGCAACAAGTTGAGCGATCTACCCAAGGAAATTCCGCAATATTGCCTCAAACAGAAGTCTGAGACCATTCAACGACTTATGGGGCATGCCAACGAGGGGTTTGGAATGCATGCCGACAGTCTAACATATTGTAACAAACTTGGACACCCCAAGATTCTACCGCGACACAACAGAGATTCACTTCAAAACAGTCACAATTTCACAATTGAGTCTTCACGGCCTGGCGTAGTTCCATGCCTAGAGATATTGGCCCCAAAGACTGAAGCCCCTTTCGGTATTTCTTTTTGTATTAATCTGTGTTCAAAGTACAAGAGAGTGGGTAGGTGCTCACTCTCGGACTCTGCGTCCAGATGCTCTGAGGATTGAAGCCCTGCCCACTTATTTATTGTTACAAGGGATGCCCAAAAAAAAAGTAGAGCCCCAAAATCAAAAGCTTCTTACTCAAAAGCATTGACCCAAAGCTTTAGAAATTAAAGCATTCAAGCCCCAAAGGCATCTCAACGCAAATCTAGGAATTCCGTGCGGCTATGTCAGCGTAAAAAGCGAAAATCGTACAACTGTTCGTACGCTTGCTACGTCAGCATATCAACGCATTTTGCGGCGAAAAAAAGTAGAGCCCCAAAATCAAAAGCTTCTTACTCAAAAGCATTGGACCCAAAAGCTTTAGAAATTAAAGCATTCAAGCCCCAAAAGCATCTCAGCGCAAATCTACAAATTCCGTGCGGCTGTGTCCACTTTTGAGGAGAGATTATGCCATGTTTGCCAGAGAGAGCCAGAGACAAAGGAGAATTATATCTGCCAATGCACAGCATACTACAAGATCCGCGGGCATTTTGCAGCGAAAATCCAAGACTGCCGTACTCTGTTGTCGTACAATCTGCCACGTGTCATTGTGTGTCCGGGTCTGCTGCCGAGCCAATGTCCACCACAACAAGACAAGACACTTCAAATGGAAACAAAAAGGAGGGCAAGCAGCAAAAGAAGAAACCCAAAGACCCAAAGTTATATGTAGAGCAACATGCAGAATACTATAAAGAGGGCAGGTGTTACGTATGTGGGGAGCAAGGGCACATTCTTGCCTCCTAAGGAGCAGGCAGAGTACAAACCAGAGGCTTCCAAACCGGTACATGCGCGTGCAAAAAAAGGGAAGATAAAGGCAAGACTCGTTCCAGATTCTGTGGGGGCGAGCCTAGAATAGATAGATGAGAGTACAGAGCTCTGCGGAGCGTGGGGCAAAGTACATGATAAAGAAGTCCTTATCTTCGTTGATGGCGGAGCCAAGGCCAGCTTCATCTCACTGAAATTAGAAGCTTGACTTGGAATAACACTTTAAGAAATAGGGTCACTCATGGAAGCAGTTTTAGCGACACTAGGGAGGGACATTAACATTACACATATCATAGGCAAACTTCTGTTGCACTATCAAGGGTATCTAGGGCACGAGGACTTCTATTGTGTTGAAGTTCTATATCATGCCTCTAGAGCGATGTGACGTCCTTTTGGGGATCTCTTGGTACCACAAGAATTGCTTTGTGGTCAATCATCGGGCAAGAAAGGCCGCTTTGAAGAATCAGAAAGGAAAGGGAATCACACTTGATGTAAAATTGTAGGGCGAGTCTGTCCCACTTGTATCGACTTTGACCATATTCAAAATAATGAAATCCAGTCTCTTTGTTTACTTAATCTACTTGAATGAAGTTGATGAAAATAAGAAGTCCGGACTTATGTTTTCTGGCTTCCTGCAACTTGCTGCTGCTGCTATCGCGCACGTCATCGCTATCTTTCCCCCCTGCTCCCCCTCGCGCTGCCCTGACACTGCCAACCCGCTCCATCACCCCCCCCCCCCCCCCCCCTCTCGTGCTACCCAAGGCTGCCCACCAAGCCCGCACGCTACGCAGCGCTGCCCGCCCCGCCCCACAGACTCTCCTCCCCCCCCCCCCTTTGCGTTGCCCGCAACCTGCTAGCATTCCCTCTCTCCCTCCTCGGTATTGCTTCCCAGTAGCATCGACTCACCCTGCCGCTTCACCTTGCTCTCATCGACACCCTTGACTCACCTTCGCAGCAACAAACACACATGGAAGATTCTGCCCCGTCACACAGAGGGACTCCACTGAAGCCCCCTCGCCCGACCCCGCAGAACCCACCATCCGACTTGCTCTTTCGCCGACAGAGCAAGCGAGCTTAGAGGTAGAGGTGGCCCACCTTCCAGCCACCTCTATTATCTGCAAGATTCTTGGCACCAGACCCAGCAGAGGGGAGGTGCGTGATATCCTCCAGGCCCGCCTTCTTGCAGAGGTGGGCAAGATCTTCGATGTTCAGCTTCTTGGACGTGGTTACTACCAGAAAGAGTTTGAAACTCCCAAGATGGCGTCCAAGATCATTGCAATGACCCCCCTAGCCATCCGAGCAGTTCGAGCTCATTTTCGACAGTGGCACCACGGTTTCAACCCAACTACCGATGTTCTTGTCGAGGAGGTAGACCTACCCATTTCGGTCTGCTTCCCCGTCTTGAGGAGAGAGTACCTTCCGCTCCTGCCAGGATTGGCTTAGAGATTGGGATCATCCTGGAGTCACCTCGCACGGCAGCCTTTGTAGCTGCCAAGGCAGCTGGCATTCCCACAGACTACTGTACATGTTCTGGTTCGAGACACCCACACCTTCTTGAAGGTCATTCTACTACCTTGGGTGAGTTGTGGTTGGTTCCGCCAGAGCGTGGAGTATTCGGGCTTGCCGAATCAATGTTTCATTTGTCAACAGATGGGCCATCTTGCGAAGGCCTATCCACGGAGGAGGCCCCGACCTTTACCTCAAGCTTAGCCCTAGCCTCCTAGGACTGGCCAACAGCAACAGACACGATCACAGTGAAACCGGCCCGTGGGGCGATAGGCTTTGACTTTCACCCGAAATTCTTTACTTTAGACACACACAAAGAGAACGTGCAAAGGAAGCCTGCAACAGGAATTAACACTTAAGCGCACACACGGCTCGGAAGCTAGAATGCTCTGAGCAGACGCCGAGAACTTGTAGGCCCCAAAATTGGCGCCCCTTTCGGTATTTCTTTATACTTTGAGAGGGTAAATTACAAAGTAGAGTCCTGGGAATTCTTTACATGTATTCAACTAGATACCACCTGTTTTGGCCAAATTTCGGCAACATAACCATAGTTACCAGGAACGGGAAACCGGAACGGGAACGCGGAACGGGAACGCCGAACAAAATGCCATTCCCTGTTACAGGTACTCACGTTTGAAACACGGAACGGGGATTCGGAACGGGATCTTGGAATGGGAACGGGGAACGGAGACCTGAAAACGGCCATTCCGTGTTACTATGAACATAACAGCCCCAAAACTTGCGCGAAACCAATTCCCCTGCTGGAACTCACTTCCATTGGCATAAACCTCTGATTTCTACCCAAAAACAATAAATTCAGCTCGTTGTATTTATTGGTTTTTGCCCTGTTTTCAGCCCTAAACAGTCCCCGAACGGCCCTCTAGCAGTGGGACACTATTCCCAAGGGTTTTGGCGTCTGTATGGCTGAAAAACAGTCAAAATACAACGCATACACAGCGCTGAAAGCGCACCTGTTTGGTGAGGTTCTGACCCTCACCGGTGCCTGCTTTGGAGTAGCAATTAGCTACTCCTGTTCCTGCCAAAGAGGCTCTTGCCTCGGCACAAAAGCATGAAACCACACAGTTGTACATCAGTCAAATGAAGAGCCCTCTTGTGGGGCATCACATAACTGCACGTAAGGGAGAGAGAGAGCAGTGTGTAGTGTGCAGGTCATCACTCCTAGCACCACACTGTACATAGAGTGGAAAGGAAGCACTCCATAGCTCTTATCCTGTGACACGTTCTCAATGAAGCATCCCCCCAGCATAAATCGAGCGCCCCCTCTTCTGCGCTGGACTTGTAATGCATTTGTGAACAAATAGATGCAAAAGGGGAAGATTTCCATGGTTACCAAAACCTGTGTATCGCTGAAAATGCAGCAAAACAGCCCTGTAAAAATGCTTCTGATGCCTTCCAATGCTGAAATGAGCTCCTTGGTCCTAGATAAAATCATAGGAAGCTCAAAAATGGAGAGAAATGGCTGAAAATTAGAGTTATCAGACTCCAAAACTGCTCCAAAGTCAGTTACGAGTTTTGTTCTCCCAGACTTGGTAAATTGGCCAAAAAGTGTCACTTGGCACTCATCCATGCAATTTCCCCGCATTGGGCTTCCCGCTTAAAAATCTCTTAACTGGTGCATCAATTGACTTTGCAACAGAGTAATAAAATGTTCCCCTTGTCATTCTGAAGCTAATGACGCAAACAATTTCATGGCCCAAAATAGCAATTTCCTAAATTATAGGAGATGCTTCCGTTGGGCTCCCACTGGTCTTTTGACCATCTATCCTCATTGGGACCGCATCCAAAAGTGCAATGTGGCCCAATTGTCAGATACTTTTTGTTGGTGATCCCACCTTGACTTTATGCCTTTATTGAGTTCACGTCCTATTATCCACCAACTTGCTAAGTGTGACGGGGGGACCTACATGATCTTGAACTAAGCCTAGACATCCTTTTACTTTACGAGTTCCAGTGCCGACCAACTTCCCGTCTACGGGTGAAACTAACGTTCACATTGGCCATACAATGTTCGACCATTTGCAACTTCAAAAAGAGGGTCTCAAAAATTAAACAAAAATCATTGGAAAGAAACCAACAACTAAGGTTAGCAATTGCCACGTCCTCATGACACACAGGGTACTCAAGCAGACTCACCCTCCGAGCCTGGGACTCAGACAGAGTAGGGTCGGCAGCAAGTTTGTGGTCGGCGTCGTCAAGGGCCACCACGTCAGCTAGGCCCTTCGAGTGGTCACTATCCAGGTCAACAGCAGTGGGTTCCCACAGGGAACCGTTTCGACCCTCTTCAGCAGGACGAGGTCTCGACACCCCCACTCCTCCATCCCCCACTTCCCCCCATGTTTCCTCATCTTCCCCCGCAACCAACCCTTGGGGTAGGTTCTTCCTTGACTGCTAGGAGATCTCTTGGCAGTGCTTTTGCCATGAGTCACTTGGCAAGAGAGGGACAGCCTTTCTTGCGAATCCCCCTTCTGGTGCAGACGTCTCCCTTTGCAGCAGTTCCTTGTGGACTGACAAGTTTTGACATCCGTCGCAGGTGGGACTTCTTCACTTACGACTGCACACGGTTTCTCGGTGACCCTTCACCAGACTTTGAGGCAGCTTGCTTCAGAGTTCATGTATTGTTCCTTGCACCTAGAGGGATAGAGGCCCTGGACACAACGGTTGGCTTCTCTTTTCTCCTATGTGGCAGGGACCAATCTGAGTGGACTCTGGACTCAATGATGAAGTGGCTGTAGGCACACGCCCTCGAGTTATCTCACCACATGGGAGACCTGGGGGTTACAGACCTGGTACAGACTTTGTGGCCGTTGGCCAAGTTCTCAGTGACACCTTCAGACTCGATAGGATGTAGACAAATTGTGGTACACATCTTTGCTAACACACAGAGCCCACCATGTTATACATACATGAGGACTCCTGGACAGAGGAAGTTGCCCTACGCACAACATGCTCTTCTTGGGCTTGGGCTAGACATTCTTTGCAGTCACGCCTATCTCGGGGACGCTCACATGCGGATTATTCCCCATCCAAGCCGGCCTCGAAGATAGTACAGTCAGATGTTGTTGCAGCAATAGTTCTTTCTCCGTCTCCATGAGGATTGTCTCATGGAACGTGTAGGGATTAGGTGGGCCCCAGTTTCAACGTCAAAGGGGTCGATTGCGTTAGGAGCTTCAGCGATGCCTTGTGGGCAGAGAGATTGATCTTCTTATGTTGCAGTAGCATCATCTATGTGAGAGCCACATTAGACGATGTGGTCAACTTTTGCGCGGGCGATATGAGACATTTTGGTCAGTTGCATTTGGACCTGGTGGTATCCAGGGAGGGGTATATATGACTATTGCGGACTCTTGGCAGCATGCCATTGTGGACAGAGGTATTATTGTGTCTAGCAGGGCCTAGTGGATTATTATGCACGTTCAAGGCTGCCTCATGGGCTTCCTGAACATCTATGCGCCCAATGTGGCAAGTGCACGTGCAGAGTTTTGGTCTCATATTGTAGAGTCTTTGCGGCATGCAGAGCAATGGTGCATTGGGGATGACTTCAACATGCTAGAGGACCCCTCTGACAAGATTGGAGGTAGCCATGCCACTGTGCACGGGGCTGAGTTGACAGCTTGGCAGAGGCTATGTATGACTTTGAGGGTCTTGGATGTTTGGCAGCACTTTGGCTTTGTGAGGCTCTTAAACAGCTTGGCCTTCTCTTGCTCGGACCGCAGAGTGGGAGGAGTGAATTTATCTCGGATAGATCGCTTCCACGCCAGTGACCACATCTGTGACTTGGGTGGGACAATTTGCATTTTAACTGGGACATCTTTTTCAGACCATGCACCAGCGATCCTCATTGTGACAGATAGACAAAGGAGGGGGAGCACGATGGTACGCATCCCTGCGAGGATCTTGTTGGACTCAGAGCTCAGAGAGCGAGTGGTGGCTCTTGAAACAGAGGGCTTGGACACGAAGGACTCTCTTGCTAACAGAGTGGCCTATGGACTTGCTCAACTTAGTCGTTTCTTTCTTCAGGAGTCTACGACTCGCCTAGCTTCAGCGAGGGAGGAGGAGCAACGTCTCCGACGGGGCGTTGCTTCCTTGCAAAGGATACAGGAGCAGTACCCAGACAGTCCTTGGTTGGAGGAGCAATTGCAACAGGCTCGCCAGGAGCTTGTCAACATAGAGGAGAGGCGCCTTTTCATCGACAGGCGACTCAATGGACCCAAGTGGGTAACATAGTGACTAGGGTGTTCTTTGAGACAGTGGGACCCTGTCATGCACACATCAGTGTCAGTTAGTTGAGAAGACCAGATGTGTCGGTGACTTCAGAGCCAGAGGATATGTGTGCAGTTTCTACTGACTTTTATTGTGACTTGCTGTCAGCAGAGCTTCAATTAAAGCGCCAGGATGCATGCAGAGAGAATGTTTGGGCACAGATGCCTTGTCTTGTGACTGAGGAGATGCGTCAAAGGCTTGAGCTGCCTCTTCAATTAGAGGAGCTCCATACAGCCCTTAGAGCACTTCCCCGAGGTAGTTGTCTTGGTGAGGATGGTTTGACTCCCAGTTTTTTCTTGGAGTATTGGGCCTTGCTTGGCTCAGACCTTTGCAGTGCTTTTCAGTACATCTTGCACACAGGAGAGATGCCTGACAGCGTGAGTGAAGGCTTGATCTACCTCATTCCCAAGGAGGGTGGCTCCTTGGATGAGATTCGGCAGCGACAGCCCATCACCATTCTCAACTCAACCTACAAAATTCTAGCCAAGGCTCTCAGTTTGAGGATTCAACCACTTCTAGAGAGCATTATACATGGGACCCAGACAGGTTTTGTCAAGGAGCGCAATATCCTTGACAACATCTTCACTTTTTGGGAGGCGTTTGCCCCCGCGCGCCTCCGAGGTGAGGATTTGGTGATACTTCTCGATTTTGAGAAGGCCTACAACAGAGTTGACTGGGACTTCTTGGAGGGCACTCTACCCAGGATGGGTTTCTCAGATGCTTGGATCAAAGGTGTGTCAGCTCTCTTCACACGTACACACAGTCAGGTGCTTTTGGCAAGAGGCAGAGGAGACCGTTTCATGCTCACACGCTCGGTCAGACAGGGCTATCCTCTAGCCCCCTTCCTCTTTCTGTTCTATAATGAGGTGATGAGCAGATTCTTGGTTTCACAGCAGGTTGGTCTGCGTGGCTTAGCGCTCCCTATTCAAGGCGATGAGCTACTGGATGCTGAGTTTACACACAACTCAACTTTGTACTTGGCGGGCCAGGAGGCCAACCTACACAGATGTGAGTAGGCTCTAGCGATGTTTTGTTGTGCATCAGGCGCACTAATCAACTGGAGGAAGACAGTGGCTTTCTGGGTTGGCAATGCTCCTACGTCTTGTCAGGTGAGGGTTTTAGATGGAGTCCCCCAAGAATTGCAATTCGCTACTTGGGCTGTCATGTTGGACTTGTCTCCTGAGCAACACATTGCTCCCCTCCTATCCATCAGGAGGAAGTTGTTACATTAGAATTCGGCACGACTCTCTTTGGCAGGCAGAGTTGTAGTGGCCAACCAGGTGTTGTTGGCTACTATGTGGTAGATTACATCTTGTTGGATCTTTTCGAGCTCCTGTATCAGCCAAGTAGAGAGGCTCCAGCACAGCAGAGCAGAGCCCTTCTTGGGAAGTTTGTTGTCGGAGGACTGCTTCCAGGGGAGGACCTTGGAAGGAGTTTTTGCTTCAGCGGCTTAGAGCTCGAGTGCCTCAAGCAAGAGGCCCCTCGAGACCTTTCATCAGATGGATCTTCACAGAGATGCGCAGAGTCAGTCTCAGCAGGAGACTGGAGGATCGTTTTGCTGTGAGCCTACTTCACTCTTAGGAGCAGCTTTCATTTACTTCCCTAAGTATACAGATGTGCACCTATACCGCCTAGAGATAGAGCTCCACCCCTCCCCCTCATATACCATGTATCTTGTATCCTAGCCTCCCATGAATCACCCCCTTCCATTGGACCACATTTTGTTACTTTGGCCTTTTGTCCTTTCTCGATACATCAAGGACACACTAGTGTATATTTAATTTCTCTCATAGGCCAACTTCAGCCTTTAATAGACATAAAAAGCTCTCTCTCTCTCTCTCTCTCTCTCTCTCTCTCTCTCTCTCTCTCTCTCTCTCTCTCTCTCTCTCTCTCTCAAATCAATCATTTGCTCCTCCAAGGTGTTTGGACCTATAACAAGGTTTCATAGGCTATATTAGAGAAGGGCTCAGGCAAACCCAAAAGCACTAGAGATTAAAACTTGAAAGAGCTTACTACCATTTTGGCAGGTAGGATACCTAAGTTAGAACTCTTGCCCTCTTGTATTTTGTGCAGGGATATGGGACAACCAGGCAATGCCTTGGATACAAGTTGCTTGTGTAATTTGCAACAAAAAGAGTCCAGCCTGCCTCCTTCCATTAAGAACAGCCATTAGCATGTGTACCTTCACCCTAAAGTTCCCTCTCTCGTACAACATCAATCTTCAGGCTGTACCCAGCAGGTCACTTGAACAACTGCTTGAATCACTGCAACAACACTAAATTAAACTGGAAACAGCAAACTGAGCTTGAAATAACACACGGAGTTCCATTGGCCCCCAAGTTCCAAATAACACTTGGAGTTTAGACACATTTCCCCTCTCAAAAGCATTGGCCCCCAGGTTAGAACTTGGGGGCCCTTGGTAGTATCTGTATTTCCTTATTATAGATCAGAAACGTTTTTACAACGGTTGAGTGAGACCACACACATAACCTGAGTTTACGACCGGTGCCCCAACCTTTAATTTATAGGTCCAAAAGACCCAAAAGCTTCTAAAAGCATCTGTAATGCAAGTTTACAACTTGGCCCTCAAAAGCAACTCTAGATCCCACTCTAGGAGACTGCAAACAAAGCATGCATAGTAAAAATGCTGCATAAGCAGTACGCATACAGCTAGCCACATCATCATAGTACAAGCGCCGCATAGAGCACCGCACATCATGGGCCACTGTACATACTACGGATGCCACGTAAGCACTCAGCATGCATGCGCTCCCCTGCTGCTCTCTAGTCTTTGCTTGGTCGTCCTCCATATGGACGGCCTTGGCTACGTCATCATTCTATGACATACTTGTCTCAATCACAGCCTAGGGGCTGAAGCCTGATCCGTCTTTTCATTCCTAGACCTCTCTCTCCCTCACCCCAAGGGACCAAAGGCCCATAGTTTCTTCAGCAAGCACCAGCTTGTCAAATGAAAGATAACCTAGGATACCTAACATTAGCTGCCAAAGGAGATTTTATGGACAAGCTTGATATCAAAATGATCAACAAGGAAACAGTATCGACACTTCAACATTGTAAGGGTTTTAGAAATATACCCAAAGCTGTTCTGACCGGTCATGGATAAGATATAAACATGGCTTGTTAGGCAGAAGAACGTGTAGATGTGCGCTTAACAGCTTTAAGACTAATATTACCAAATTTATTCAGCTAGGACTACTTACTTTCAGCAATAGAAATATGATCTACCAATTTGCTACCCTGCTTGACTTGAAGTCTAGCTCCCTGAAAATCAACAAGCAGAATGATCAAAGAGAGTCGGAGTCAAGCAAGTTGGTTTTACTTGAATACTTGAGCTTACATTGACAACCTTATCAATTGTGCCTTGATCATGCTTTTTGACTGGTGTAGGAAAACCATCAGAAAAATCAACATCAGGATTCCTAACTTTGCACGAGTCTGAACTTGGGACATCTGAGGGCCCTTCATCTACAAAAGCATTATCACTTGTTGATGGTTCTGCATCCAGGCTCCTGAGAGGCTTTTCAGCAACTTTATTCTTTGAAAAATATATGCTTCGAACAACACATTTCCCTCCACTCTTCTGAATACGACTCTTTCCAGTAAAGGATGTCTCAATCATCTTACAGCTTGCAGACTCTGAAACCACATACTTGATTCAGAAATTATTTCAACAGCACACTACATAAACTAACAAGTTTTAAGTGTACCTTGAATGTCTACTTCTGCTGACATTGGTAAATTTGCACAGACCTGTCAATAAGATCCCACATTCAGAGCTAAGATGCTGGTTCATTCCATCCACCAAGACATAATTCTTAGGTTAAGCCTTGCAGTCGAGCACTAAGAAGTATCTTCAGATTCAGTGTTTTGCATAACTCTTGAAAGAAAATATCCTTAATGATTGTAGCACAACCCTACTAGATAGTAAGTCAATACAATTACCATTTTAGAGTTTAGAAAGTCCAGAACTTGATCTTCTTCCTCAAGTGAAAATGAAAAGTCTGAGGCTCTACAATGTAATGCTGGGGGAATTTTCTGAGCTCTACACTCCAAAGTCTTTGCAAAAGTCACGTCCAAGCTCTCAAAATCATCTCTCAGCTCAAGCGAAACTGTCTCAAGCTCAGATGTCCTTGGAGCTTTGAATTGGCGTTTTGCTTCTGTGGATGCTGAGACTTTGAAAAGTTAAGGTTGTTCATTGAGCAAAATATAAAGAGCATTTGCAGACAATTAAAATTTCTGCAGACCTTTCATAATCCATATGCCACATACATCAATATACTTAATAACTTCATTTCATTTACAGCTGAATGAGGGATACGGAAGTAGCTCGTTAGCAAATTTTTCTGAATAGGCAGATCCAGCTGCCTTTTACGTTGTCTAATGGGGCTAGCATTTTTTGCCTTGAGCGAGCTGGATTTTAACTGATTGTTGGCAATATCACCAAACCAGATTAAAAAATTAGTTTCCTGGTGTGAAAGCTCAAAACAATTCAGGAGCAACATTTAGAACAAGAGAAATTTCACCTCAAATGGCATCTTACTGATTGGATCAACTTCACCCCTGGCAATAGCTTGTCCAAGCTTCTGTGAGAGAGATGTTTTACCAGTTAAGGAGATACCGTCCAATGCACTGTAATTAGCTCGGTTCATTCTTAATCTGGACAAGGCTATCCATTCTTAACAGCGATGGGAGAACGGAATTGCAAAAAGGATCTCAACATATCATAGCCATGATCAAAAGGATATTCGCCTAAGAAGGTCAAGCTCTGCGAAGACTCTAAAGGGAGTGGGGTCAAAGGTACAATGTCTTCAAGAACTGGATCATAAACTGGTTGGTGTTGAAATGTAGCGATTGCTTTTGCAAACATATTTTCATAGGAAGAAGGGACACTCACACCGTTGTACTTGAGGTGTTTGATGACCTGCACAACCACAATGAGAGCAAGTAAGGTGAGGTGGTAATGCGTGCCCATTCACACTGTTAGTAAAGGCTAGTTACGCAATGCAGACTCTGATTATGAATTACTGTTTTGACACCTTCTGGTAGTTGCGAAATCTCCTCATAAGACCATGTGCTCTTTTGATGCCCATGCCTTGTAGTGAAGGCAGGTAATCACAACCACTCAGAATGCACATTTCAAGAATCATTTGCTTTGTGAAGCTTGTAAAGTTAAGGTCCCTGTTTTTTGCAAGGTCGTTGTACTGAAACTCAACCCCTTGCCCAAACTTGTCCATTTTGAACAAAACCTGGATACAACAAAATCCTTGAGAGACCTCCGAGTTTCAGCAAGCTTTCAGCTAAGATGGCACATGCATCCCACCTTTGCACATCCAAATGGGATTGCATCAGAATCTTCTGTAATGATAACATCTGCATGGCCTTGGATGGATAGAAAAGCCAACTGTGCATCTGCCTCATATGGAGCCACAATGTAGGGTATGTGCTCTTCCTGCAAAACCTTGACTAGCCAAAGTATATGCATCAGATGTAGAAAACTGCATGTGCAGGTCTCACTGAGTAATTGGTTGTTCATGGGCTGCTATGTGTGCACCTTGACAAGTTGAAAAGCTATCTGCGGCGTGATGTCAACTGCTTTTTGATAGTAGTCGTAAGCAGCAGCAGTGTTCCCTGATTGCTCATGCTCTTCTGCCCTTTCAAAGTTGACCTTCCTTGACCTGCAAAACAAGGACAGACGAAGTCTTTAAGGCACGATGTTAATATCTCAATTACTAAGGACTGTACTATTGATTCACAGGAAAAAATACCTGGCTCGCTTTATCTCTTGCTCTTCTTTCATGGGCAGTCTGCCCCCGTCAAAAACAAGAAGAGGCCTTACACCATACTGACGCAAAAGGTTTACTCTGTGCATACAATAATCTACAAACCTGCCAAAGAGAGCAACACCATTTAGCATTCCCATGGAGAAGTAACGGCCAGTTCCTTTTATTGCCACAACAAGGATGGTACCCCTGATCGCAATGGAGCTCAGAGAACAAAGCCCTAAGCCCATTGTAAAGGAGATTTTCTCTATCAAAATAAGAAGCTTTAAATGACATCAAGGAAGTGGGGTCCTGATATCAAGCAGGCACGGTATGAGTATAAACAAGACACTGTTGACGACTTTTTATTGTCAATCTTGGGATCTTAAAGGTTTCATAATCAATTCATAGCGGGCATTCTAGACCTGTTACGTTTGGTTCTTAGTGCATGCCACTGGCAACACCCAGCCAAACAGATGTAGACCCCAAATTTGAACCCAATTTCCATGACTAGATTGCTTAATCTCTGCTCTCAACCACTTTAAAGATGACGTTAGAATGAGATGGGTTTTCTTTGATCAAGCAAGTCCAAACAGAGTAGAAGTGAGAGATTACTTGGTAGTGGGAAGGCCTTGACAAAGCTCCCTGCTACAAGTGATCGCCCCCTTGTGCAACCAGCTGTAAGTGTCAACGGCAGCAATCTTGCCTGAGTACTCCTTGATATGCACGGTGGCGGTGGTTGTTTTCAGCAATGGCAGCAGTCCCTGGATTCCCATTCTCACGATCACTCTTGCTAAAGGGCAACACAAGCCATAGCTGTTTTAGAAGGGCGAGTCTCACGGTCGAATTCCTGATTCATGAAGGGAAGCGATGGTGAGTGCCCGCTGGCTGTCTAGCACGGTGCGCCACGGGTGCATAGTGCCTCTCTGCTGCTCTCACAAGGGCACCGATGGTTTCGAGTGAAGAATGCCATGCAAAAGTCATCAGCACGCCCGATCTGCATTCATGGAGAACCTCTACCTTGCACATGAACCGGCCGCCAAGTCTGCCAAGGTCGCTGGGCTCGCCTTTGGGCTTTTCCCGCTAAAATCAAATTGAGTTTCTGAAATACTGTATGCATTATTTATTATGTCTGCACCATAATTTAAAAAAAGGAAAATAAGAGATGCATGTGAAGATTCTCTCTCTCTCAATTGGAGGCGGGGGTTGGGGACACAGAGCGGCAGTTGCTTCTCTCTCTCTCTCTCTCTCTCTCTCTCTCTCATGCCCCTAGCTTTAGTGCTCGCCCCCCTTCTTGTAGGGATCATGTTGACTTTGGAACACCTCACTCCTTGAGCACCTTAGTCATGAAGCCCCTCAAGCACCTCAGTCATAAAGCACGACGAGCACCTTAGTCAGCAAGCATGACAAGCACCTCAAGCTTGGGTCACGTTCCCACCTCAAGCTTAGCCCTAGCTTGCCTAAGGTCCTAGGTCTAAGGACTTTTAACACTAACTTTTAGTTCTTTAATGAAGCCCACCCTAAGGTCTTTCAAGCTCCATTAGCTAGCATTGCTCTTTGACAAACCATCTTTCATTTGGACCCATTGACTTTGGTCCCGTGCTGAGATAGATCCATAAGCACATGTCGATATTCTAACTCTTGTTCCCATTTATTCTCCCACATTAAATGATCAGTTTAATATGAGAAAATCATTTGGGTTAGTTAGATATTAGATTTTATAACAATACCTCTCTCTTTAAATCATAGTCGTCCTCGACTATGAGGTAGAGGAGATAAAGCCTTAGTCATTAGTCTATGTTTCTTGGCGGGTAGAGGATCCCTTTTTACCCTACGACATCATTCCAGAATGGATGACTACTCCATTTGGTGCTTGGGAGACTTAGCTGCCACAAGTATGTCTGCTCTTGATTCCATATCATATTCCCAAATTAGAGTGACAAATTCTACTTGGTGTTTGAGAGACGTCGTCATCACAAACATGATTCTAAGCATGCATACTACTTAAATTTGTGCACAATAAAAAGAGAACTAGTCTTATAAGACAAAAACATTGATCATTTAAAAGAAACATTTACATTTGCTTACTCTAATGTAGCATTGTAAGCATTGACAAGGTTCGTACTATCCTTAAGCTGTGTTCCTTGCATCCATCTAAGCATCTTCAAAAGGATCAATGTTTAACTTGATAAGGTACCGTCGGATAATCTTACTGTCTTAGTATCTTGTCTTCATGTCGAAGAATCGATTTGGGTTGAAGCACCTCTTCTTGATATATCTCGGGCCGGTCCTCAATGATTGGTTCTTGTGGTGGCTCTCCTTTGTAAGACTTAAGTAGGTTCACATGAAAAGAATTGTGAATGAGGAAATGGTTGGGCAACTTGAGTTGATAGGCCATCTCATTGATTGGTTTTAGGATTTGAAAAGGACCATAGTATCTTTTTGCTAGTTTAGCATAATACTTTTGGTGGCCTATAGGATTTTTGTCCGTAGTGTGCCTCAATAGAGCCTTGGGAAATTTGAGTAGGACCCAATCATTTTCCTTGAAATTTAAGGTCCTTCCATGCTTGTTAGCATCAACATTTTTCCTTTGCTGTGAGACGGATATAGCCTCCTTAATCTTTTGGAAAGATTCTTGTAGGTCTCGGCTATACTCATCGGCAGTGAAGATCTTCCCATGTACCTTTAGTAGCAAGGGACTTTTGGGTCTTCCTTCAATGATTTCGTCTCCATAGTAGTATGGACAGTGTTATTTTATGCATAATGTACAAGAGGTAGGTACTTTTCCCATTATAATATGCACGCGTGCTCGTTGTCTTTCTCTTGCGTAAGGAGTGGATGCTCTCTCTCCATCTCTCACACTATCTCTCTTGATTTCTCTTTCCTCCTCCTTTCTCACCCCCTTTGTCTACCCCCCCCCCCCCCTCTCTCTCTCTCTATGTATATATATATATATATATATGAATGAGAAAGAGCCGGATTACTATGGAAAGTTACTTTTACACATGTGTAAATAGCACAGGTATGCTCATTGCCAAAGGTGTATCTTTGTAGAGTGGAACCAATGGATTTACATGTAGAAAACATAATGCGGATAGTGTGATTGACTAGATGCTACTCTCCAAAGCCATCATGTATTGCATAAAGAGTTTTATGCTTGGCCAATGGACCTCGGAATCAAACCATCGAACCTTATGTATTGACCTTGCATGTGGAGAAGCAACTAAGCATGATAATCTCAGTTAAAGGGAAGAGAAATATCACTATGTATGGATTTATAACGGGCACCAATAAACATTGACATGGTTGAGCAAAAGTTATGGATGACAAAGCTTCAATATGACGCACTATTGGAAACTAAATGGGAAGCTTTCAAGAAAGTTATTTGTTCTCGTGCCGAAGAATGCTTTGCCGTAAAGTGTCTCCATGGTATCAACAAAGATAGATCACGTAAAAGGTGGTTTAATAAAGAATGTCAAGATGCTCTAAAGTTCTTGATAAGCTTGATGCAACTATGGACAAATACAACTATCGAAGTCATTTGCGTACATACAAGGCATTGATACAAAAGAAGAGAAGAAGATGGGAAGTAAAGCAACAACTTTTTCAAGTCCAAGAAAAGGCACGTGCATGTGGAAGATTTTGGAGAAACTTGAGGGGCAAGCGAGTTGAGAATTTTGGTAACTTGATTCTTGTGGATATTTACACACATTGTAGGAAATTATACGAGCAAGCAAATGTTGAAATTACATTTTATGGTTCACTCCCATGTATGTCCTCTTTTTTTACTATCGAGGATGTATGCCTTGGGCTTGAAAAGTTGGCCACTCGTAAAGACGGAGATCTTCAAGGTATCAAGCTGGAGATGATCAAATGGACGAGAGATTTTACCCATGCGTGGATGTGTGATATGTTCAACCTTGCACTTCAACGTGGTATGCCTTAAGATTGGAGTACTAATTGGGTCAAGCCTTTGCATAAAGGAGGGGATGTAAAGAATGTAAACAGCTACCGAACTATAATGATTGGGTCTCTTATGGCAAAGTTGTTTGGGTGCATAATGGAGATGAAATTGAGCGATTGGACTGAAGAAAATGATAAGCGTGCAAAAGGTCAAGTTGGTTTTGGTCGATGCCGTAGCACCATTCATCATCTTGTCACTCTTCGTGTTCTCATAGAGGAAAGTCGGTTGAAAGGCAAGCAATTGTATTGTTGTTTTGTGGACTTTAAGAAAGCCTTTGATATGATTCACGTAACAATTTGTGGAGAAATTTTATGCTTGCTTTTCTCGAATCTATGAGAAGGTGATGTGTCAATTACGCATGGGAAGAGGAATTTCAGAAAAACTTGTAAGCACTATGGGGTTAAACAAGGATGTCTTTTGTCACCAACTCTCTTTGGTCTATGCATCGATCAATTGGAACAAATGATACTTGACTTTATGCAAGAAGAAGGCATTGAAGAGGTCACTATTTGCAATGCAGTAATCATGATTTTGTTGTATGTAGATGATATAGTGCTTCTAGCACACAGTTTAGAAGATGCACAAAAGCTTATAGTTGTCCTTGAGAACTTTTGCTTGCATAGTGGGCTGATTGTGAATGAGTAAAAAACAAAGGTTATTCTTGTGAAAACCAACGATAAGGAGAAGCCATGCATTGTGTACAACAATGCGACACTTGAAGTTGTTGAGAGCTTTAAGTACCTTGGCCTTGAGGTTCCGTCCAATCACAAGTGGCATGAATGTGCTATGTGTCATTTGGAAGCGGGAAAGAGAGCATATTATGCATTTGAAAATATGTGTAATGCGAGAAACATCAAGTGTGTTGTGTTCTCAAGAAGTACCTTTTTGATGCATTGGTGACACCAGTTCTTCTTTATGGAGTTGAAGTGTGAGGCGGGAGCATTTCAAAGTCTACTTGGGAAGAGTTTTGAGAATGTCCAAAAGCGTTTTCTTACAAACTTTCTCCAAACATCACATATGTTCCTACTTCTTGAGTCAGGATCCCTTCCAATTGAGATTATGGGCATGGAAAGGGTTGCGGAGTACATGATAAAGACCTAAACACTAAAACCCCTCACATTGACTTCCTACAATTGCATGGGAAGCAAGCAAAAAAGTTCAAAAGACGCATAAAAGCAAGATCTTAAGCATGGGATGGATGCAAGACATAAAGAAGTGGTTTGGGAGATGCGATGCATTACACTTGCTACATGATGCTTCAATTGACTCCCAAGTGAATGAAGCTTTTCTACAATGCCAATGTATTATGGCTTGGGAGAGATCCGGTGGGTGACGTTTCATACATTACACCACCTATATTGTCCCCAACTACAAATCCATGTTCTTCGTTGAAAGAGGAAACCACACTCACATTTACATGCTTGAGCCTATACCATTGTCGGCCATACGCACTATCTCAGCCATTCGGCTTAGCTCCCATTCCCTTCGATGCGAGACAAGGCATTGGGAGAATGGAGAAGAGTCAAATCCACTGCGAACATTATGCTCACTACAAGTTGGAGAGTCTGAGTACCACACACTATTAGAGTGCTCAACTTTTGGTCACATCCGAACTTGCTTCTCTCACATTTTCAGCCATGACTTAGATCTACACACTTTTCTCTTCGAGCCACAGTGTGGGCTCTCCATTGCGACTCTCATCACGACAATTTTGGAGCATCGAGAGTCACTCATAAGCCATACACATACTACATCACATGTAATTGTGGTCCCATAGGTCATATTTGACCTTCGAGGACAATAATAAAATCGTTCTCTCTCTCTCTCTCTCTCTCTCTCTCTCTCTCCTCCCCCCCCCCCCCACTTCTCTTTCCTCCCCTCCTTTCTCACCTTTTTTTGTAACATATTGTATTAGTTTGGGAAGGAAAAGCGAAGTTAGGGAAGGATCCAAAGGTGAGGGAGAAGAGAGGGGTAGGCCACGTGGAGGCCATGTCCCTCTCTTTCCTTTTCATCTCTCTCTCTCTCTCTCTCTCTCTCTCTCACACACACACACACACACACACACACACACACACACACACATCAACGATGTGTGCAAAGAGCCTGACTCTCTCTCTCTCTCTCTCTCTCTCTCTCTCTCTCTCTCTCTCTCTCTCTCTCTCTCTCTCTCTCTCTCTCTCTCTCTCTCTCTCTCTCTCTCTCTCTGTGTGTCTATATTCTCTGTGCTCCTCCTTTCTCACCCCCTTACTCTATCCCCCCCCCCCCCCCCCCCCCCCAAAAAAGCACACTTGCATCCCTCGCATTTTTAGCCATGACTTAGACCTGCACACTTTCCTCTCCCAACCATAGTGTGGGCTCTCCATTTGCAACTCTCATCACCACAATTTTTGAGGATAGAGAATCACTTATCAGCCACACACATACTACATCACATGTAACTTTGGTCCCATAGGTCATATTTGACCTTCAAGGAAGATAATAAAATCTCTCTCTCTCTCTCTCTCTCTCTCTCTCTCTCTCTCTCAATTTTATGTTTGGCCAATGGACCTCGGAATCAAACCATCGGACCTTATGTATTGACCTTTTATGTGAGAAGTAAATAAGCATGATAATCTCAGCCAAAGGGAAGAAAAATTATCATTAAGTATGGATTTGAAACGGGCACCAATGTACATTGAAATGGCCGAGCAAAAGTTATGGAATGACAAAGCTTCAATGTGACGCACCATTGGAAACTAAATGGGAAGCTTTCAAGAAAGTTATTTGTTCTTGTGCCGAAGAATGCTTTGCCATAAAGTGTCTCCATGGTATCAACAAAGATAGATCACTCAAAAGGTGGTTTGATAAAGAATGTAGAGATGCTCGAAAGTCCTTGATAAAGCTTGATGGAACTAGTGACAAAGACAACTATCAAAGTCATTTGCATACATACAAAGCATTGATTCAAAAGAAGAGAAGAAGATGGAAAGTAAAGAAACAACTTTTTCAAGTCCAAGAAAAGACACGTGCATGTGGAAGATTTTGGAGAAACTTGAGGGGCAAGCAAGTTGAGAATTTTGGTAACTTGAGTCTTGTGGATATGTACACACATTGTAGGAAATTATGTGAGCAAGAAAATGCTAAAATTCCATTTTATGGTTCACTCCCATGTATGCCCTCTTTTTTTACTATTGAGGATGTATGCCGTGGGCTTGAAAAGTTGGCTACTCGCAAATCCGGAGATCTTCAAGGTATCAAGCCGGAGATGATCAAATGGACGGGAGATTTTACCGATGAGTGGATGTGTGATATGTTCAACCTTGCACTTCAACATGGTATGCCTTAAGATTGGAGTATTAATTGCGTCAAGCCTTTGCATAAAGGAGAGGATGTAAAGAATGTAAACAACTACCGGACTATAATGATCGGGTCTCTTATGCCAAAGTTGTTTGGTGCATAATGGAGATGAAATTGAGTGATTGGAATGAAGAGAATGACAAGCGTGCAAAAGGACAAGCGGGTTTTTGTCGATGCCATAGCGCAGTTGATCATCTTGTCACTCTTCGTGTTCTCATGGAGGAAAGTCGGTTGAAAGGAAATCAATTGTATTGTTGTTTTGTGGACTTTAAGAAAGCCTTTGATATGATTCCACGTAACAGTTTGTGGAGAAGGATGGAAGAACTCCAAGTGCCAAGTGAGTTTATGCTTGCGGTTTCTCGAATCTATGAGAAGGTGATTTGTCAATTGCGCATTGGAAGAGAAATTTCAAAAATTTGTGAGCACTATTGGGGTTAAACAAGGATGTTCGTTGTCACCAACTCTCTTTGGTATATGCATCGAGCAATTGGAACAAATTGTACTTGACTTTATTCAAGAAGAAGGTATTGAAGAGGTCACTATTTGCAATGCAGTAATCATGCTTTTGTTGTATGCGGATGATGTAGTGCTTTTAGCACACGCTTTAGAAGATGCACAAAAGTTTATGGTTGTCCTTGAGAACTTTTGCTTGCATAATGGGTTGTTTTGTGAATGAATCCAAAACAAAGGTTATGCTTGTGAGAACCAACCATAAGGAGAAGCCATGCATTGTGTACAACAATGAGACACTTGAAGTTGTTGAGAGCTTTAAGTACCTTGGCCTTGAGGTTCTATCCAATCACAAGTGGCATGAATGTGCTATGCGTCGTTTGGAAGCCGGAAAGAGAGCCTAATATGCATTTGAGAACATGTGTGATACAGGAAACATCAAGTGTGTTGGGTTCTCAAGAAGTACCTTTTTGATGCATTGGCGACACCGGTTCTTCTTTATGGAGTTGAAGTGTGAGGCGGGAGCATTTCAAAGTCTACTTGGAAAGAGTTTGAGAATGTCAAAAAGGGTTTTCTTACAAACTTTCTCCAAGTTAAGACACAAACACCATATATTCTCCTACTTCTTGAGTCGAGATCTCTTCCAATTGAGGTTATGGGCATGGAAAGGGTTGTAGAGTACATGATAAAGATGCGTCAAAACCCCTCACATTGATTCCTACAATTGCATGGGAAGCAAGAAAAAAAGTTCAAAAGACGCATAAAAGCAAGATCTTAAGCACGGGATGCATGCAAGACATAAAGAAGTGGTTGGGGAGATAAGATGCATTACACTTGCTACATGATGCTTCAATTGACTCCCAAGTGAATGAAGCTTTTCTACGATGCCAATGTATTACAGCTTGGGAGAAATCTGGTGGGTCACGCTTCATACATTACACCACCCATATTGCCCCCAACTACAAAACCATGTTCTTCGCTCGCTGAAAGAGTAGACCGGACTAACACTTACATGCTTGAGCCTATCCCCTTGTCGGCGATACGCACTATTGCAGCCATTCGGCTTGGCTCCCATTTCCTTCGATGCGAGACAGGGCGTTGGGGCAATGGAGAAAAGTCAAATCGGCTGTTCCACATTATGCTCATTGCAAGTTCGAGAGTCTGAGTACCACACACTACTAGAGTGCTTAACTTTTGGTCACATCCGAACTTGCTTCTCTCACATTATCAGCCATGACATAGACCTACAGACTTTCCTCTCCCAGCCACTGTGTGGGTTCTCCATTATGACTCTCATCACCACAAATTTGGAGCATTGAGAGTTGTTACCATATACATGTGGTAGTGATGTGTGTGAACACACTAGGACCGTCGGGGCATTTTTTCCCTCTTTATAGGAGGTTTTTTCCCCCGAGCATTGTATTTATGTCCATCACTCTAGGGCTATCTATCTTTCCATTGCACACTAAGTAACACACTCTCTATTGTGTGCCTTGAGCTTCCTTCATCTTCTCCAAGCTGTGTGTGTCTCTCTACAACCCTAATTCCAACAATTGGTATCAGAGCAGGTTGTGTCCTCCCGAGCTTAGTCGCCAGCTGCTCTAGCACACGCCTGCTCACTTTCTCCGATTTCAGTGAGCTTTGGTAAGCATTCGCAAGTCGACAAATTCTTCAGGGTGAACTCGTAGAGCTCGGTCTGCTCAGGTTTTTGATTCGGGCTCATTTCGGCCTCCGTTTCCACTACAGGCAGGTATGCATAGGCAATTTTGTCATTTTGTGCAAAAATTTTGTCAGTGCCGTTTTTTGCATAACAGGTGCCTTATAGTCTTCTACGGTTTGTGCTATATAGCACGAGTTGTTCCCGCTTCATTTCTCCTATTTTCGGGCAGTTTTCACATCAAGTGCAGCATTTACCATGGCTGACAACAACAACACAGATGTGTTCAAGATGTTTGTTGCTGAGGACAGGTTGGATGGGGACAATTACCCTATGTGGGCTTATATGATGCAACACGTTCTTGTGTCAAAGGGCGTCTGGAACATTGTGCAGGGCATTGATGTACGTCCTAGTTCTGAGGATGTAGGCGATGTTGAGGATGTTGTAGATCTTGCTGCAAGGATTGCAGCTATTAGAGTTGTTTTGCCTACGGTAGAACAAGCTCGTTGGTATGTAAAGGATACGCAAGCTCATGCATTGATTGTGTTGTCTGTGAAGCGCACCATTGTTCCTCACATCCATTCAACAAAATCTGCAAAACAGGCTTGGGATATTTTGGTTGGTCTTTATGCAAGTCGCAATGAGGCTAAAATTGCTTTGCTGCGTAAAGAGCTGGAGTCGAAGATTATGCATGAGGAAGATGATATGGACACTTTCCTTGCTAGTGTCAAGGATATCAATGAGCAACTTATTTCTGCAGGTGAAGTCATTTCAGACAGTTCCCTTGTGCAGACTGTTCTTGATGCCTTACCAGATTCTTACCAGACTTTTGCTAGTACTTGGAGACTTATGACCCAAGGAAATCCAAAAGTTGTCAAGTTTGATGCATTATGCACATTGAGGTTGCAAGAGTCACTTTCCAAAAAAACAGGACTAGACAGCGTGCAGTTGAACAGGCTTTTATTGCTTCTCAAAGAAAGGGTGGTAACAACAATGCAGCCACTTCTTATGGTTCTACTGCGAGTGGCAAAACTTCTGTTACCAATGCTTCTGCTGGCAGCACTTGGTCTGGCAATTCTGGTGATAAGGGCAAAAAGAAGATGCGTTGCCATTATTGTAAATCTAATGATCACTTGATCAAGCAGTGTCCTAAGTTGAAGGCAAAAGTGGCTAAGAAGAAAGAGGGTGGTTCCACTGCAAATGCTGGTTCCACTACAAATGCAGCCATTGTTGAGTCTTCTGTAAAAGGAGATTGTAATGCTGATGTTGATGCAGAATGGGCTTTTAGCACGGAGTGCACTTACAATCCTGCTGTCCATGATGCATGATTGTCAGTTTTGCTGCAAATTCACATGTGTGGTATTTCGATAGTGGTGCTACAAAGCACATTACCTCACATCGTGAATTGTTCACCTCTCTCGAGTCTGTCCCTCTTGGGAATTCAGTCACTTGTGCCAAGAATGCCTCTAATCCGGTTTAGGGAGTTGGAAAGATTGTGCTTACTGCTGCAAATGGCAGTTCCTTCACACTTGTTGATGCACTTTATGTACCTGGGATCAAGAAGACTCTCTTGTCTGTATCCGCACTTGCTAGACTTGGACTTGTAGTCAAATTTGTGCATGATAGATGTACAGTTCATGATCTCAGTTTCAGTGATGAAATTGTTGCATCTGGCCTTTTGTGCCATGGGCTGTATAAGCTCACTTTGTATGACAAGTGTGGATAAAATTTTGCAAATGTTGTTGTAGATTCAAGGGCTATTTCAGATGCAAAACTTTGGCATGCACGTTTTGGTCATTTGAATTTCGACAATTTGCTGTGTTTGCAGAAATCTGATATGCTTGCTTCTTTGCCGCGTCTTGAAGCACCTATCAAACATGTTTGTGAAGGCTGTATTTTGGGTAAGATGCAGCGTCATTCTAAGTTTCCAAAGGATGGTTCAGTTCGGGCCACATGCAGATTGCAGCTTGTGCATAGTGATGTTTGTGGGCCCATGCAAACTCCGTCCTTGGGCAATTACCTTTATTTTGTGATTTTCATTGATGATTACTCTAGGCATGCATGGGTATTTCCGCTTAAAGCGAAGTCCGAAGTTTTTATGTGCTTCAAAGAATTTCTGTCTATGGCTGAAAATGTCTCGAAATGTTTTATGGGCACCCTCCGTTCCAATCGAGGGGGGGAGTATATGTCTCATGAATTTAATGCTTTTCTGGCTAGTCGTGGGATAAAACACCAATGTACAGTGCCTTATACACCTCAGCAAAATGGTGTTGCTGAGAGGAAAAACATGTCACTTACGGAAATGGCACGATGTATGGTCAAAAGTCAAGCTTTGCTGCATTCTTTTTGGCTTGAGGCCATCATGTGTGCCACTTATGTACTAAACAGGTGTCCTATGAAAGCTTTGCAATCTATTACTCCGTATGAATCATGGCATGATAGAAAGCCTTCTATTGAGCACATGCGTGTTTTTGGCTGTTTGGCATATGCTTTGGTGCCACAAACATAGCGCAGAAAATTGGATGATAAGGCTGCCAAATGTATTTTTGTTGGTTATACTGCTGAAAGCAAAGGTTACAGGTTGTATCATCCGCAAACAAAACGTATTTTGGTTTCACAGGATGTAGTGTTTGTGGAAGATTTTGTTCAGCCCTTGCTGCCATGTACTAGAGACAATAATATAAGCTCACAAGACATTTATGACACTTTGTTGCCTCTTTTCAGTGGTGGAAATACAAATGTAAGTTCCAATAAGGCAAATGTACAGCCTATGGGGGTTTCTGAAAATGATATAGATCAGCCTATTACTGATGCAAATGTACATGATGTACTTGATAAGGAAAGGGCTGAAAATGAGCAGGCTAGAGGTATGCCAAAATGGTTGGTGCACACTTTGCGTGACAGTAAATTGGATGCACCTTTGTCTAGTCGTACTCGTTCAGGCTCTCGCCATGCATCTTATGCATCAGATTGTTATGCTTTGGTTGTGTCTAGCTTACATGATGTTGAGGAGCCTCTGTCTTTTGATGAAGCACAGAATTCAGAAAATTGGATGGCTGCCATGCAATCAGAATATGATGCACTTATAGAAAATGACACATGGATTTTATGTGATTTGACTCCTGGCAAAAAGGTCGTTGGTACGAAGTGGGTTTACAAGTTGAAACGCAAGCTGGATGGTGAGATCGATCGCCATAAGGCTCGACTTGTTGCAAAGGGTTATGCACAACAAAAAGGCATAGATTATGAAGAGACTTTTGTTCCCACTTGTCTTATGACTACTGTGCGTTTTCTATGTGCATTGGCAGCTCATTTTGGTTGGGATGTACATTAATCAGACATTGTTACTGCTTTCTTGAATGGTGACATATTTGAGGAAGTTTATGTAACGCAGCCTCGCGGTTTTGTCATAAAAGGACAAGAGGACAAAGTGTGCAAATGTAAGAAGGCTTTGTATGGGTTGAAGCAATCTCCTCGTGCTTGGTATGAGAAAGCTGACACTCATTTGGTTAAACAAGGCTTTCGTAACAATCCAACAGAAAGCACATTGTATGTAAAGCGTGAGGGTGATGTACTTCTCATTCATTAAGCAAAATTTGGACTCACAAAGGGGCCCTTTAAGGAGTTTGACTTTAACTCTCTCTACGAAAATGGGCACATGGATAAATTTTTGCAAACAAACTCCAAAGTTGGCGGAGGTTTGACAGTTAGAATGTCCTCTTCAAACTCTATCTACTGATATATAGCACGCCATGAGATTCCTCATATTTTAGAAGATGCTTTTTTTGATTCACTTAGATTCCGACAGAGTTGTCACATCATAGGTGAATCCAAAATAGAATCTTCTAAAATATGAGGAATCTCATGGCGTGCTATATATCAGTAGATAGAGCTTGAAGAGGACATTCTAACTGTCAAACCTCCGCCAACTTCGGAGTTTGTTTGCAAAAATTTATCCATGCGCCCATTTTGGTAGAGAAAGGTAAAGTCAAACTCTTTAAAGGGCCCCTTTGTAAGTCCAAATTTTGCCTAATGGTGGTTCTTTATGTCGATGATTTGCTGATCACTGGACCAAATGAGAGACATATTGCTGAATTTAAGGCTGATTTGAATGCTACTTTTAAGATGAAAGATTTGGGGCTGTTGCATCATTACTTGGATATACAGTTTAAGCAGTGTGATGGTGGTATTGCCTTGTGTCAGAAAAGTTACATAGAGACATTGCTTTGTAAGTTTGGACTTGAGGATTGCAAACCTATTGCCACTCCCATGGAAACAGGTTTGAAGTTGAGTCTACATGATGCTGGCGATCCTGCTGATGTCACTCTTTACCAAACTGTTGTTGGCTGCCTCATTTATGTATGCAACACGAGGCCAGATATTCAGTTTGTAGTCTCACAGGTCAACAGATTTATGCATAGCCCAGGGTCTAAGCATTGGCAGGTTGTCAAGAGGATTTTCCGCTATCTTAGTGGCACTTTACATCTTAGCTTGTTTTATCCCAAGGGGGGGTCATTGCCGCCAGACTTACATGCTTTTTCGGACTCATTGGGTTGGTTGTTTTGACACGCGAGTGTCCACAAGTGGTTTTTGTTTCATGCTTGGCAATTCATGTATATCATGGTTGAGCAAGAAAAAACCTACTGTGGCCACTTTGAGTTGTGAGGCTGAGTACAAGGAAGGCTTCACAACTACGGTTGAGTGTGTATGGCTCAGACGCCTTATGGATGATTTGGGTGTTGGACAGGACACTACCAACGCTATCTACACTGACAGTCATAGCGCATTGGCAGTTGCAAGGAACCTAGTTTTTCATGCTCGCACAAAGCATATTGAGGTGCATTACCACTATGTCAGGGAGAGGCTCTCAGCAGGAGAGATCAGCTTGGCTTATGTGCCAACACAGGACAACCTTGCAGATTTTCACCAAGGCATTGTCTCGTGAGAAGCTTGAAGCTTTCCGCAAAGCTTTGGGCTTACTCTCCTTTGTGGACTGATCATGTCCTCAGGGCATGGCACTTCCCTTTACTCACGTGCCAGCTCTCGTTCACCGCATCACTCCAGCGGGGATTTGTTGCCATATACATGTGGTAGTGATGTGTGTGAACACACTAGGACCGCCGGGGCATTTTTTCCCTCTTTAGGAGGTTTTTTCCCCCGAGCATTTTATGTACGCCCATAACTCTAGGGCTATCTATCTTTCCATTGCACACTAAGTCACACACTCTCTATTGTGTGCCTTGAGCTTCCTTCATCTTCTCCAAGCTCTGTGTGTCTCTCTGCAACCCTAATTCCAACAAGAGTCACTCATCAACCATACACATACTACATCACATGTAACTTTGGTCCCATAGGTCATATCTGACCTCCAAGGATGATATTAAAATCTCTCTCTCTCTCTCTCTCTCTCTCTCCCCCCCCCCCCCATCTCTCACACTATCTCTCTTGATTTCTCTTTCCTCCTCCTTTCTCATATATATACCTATCATAGGTGCACTTCCTTTGTCTATTAATCTCCGTCTCTCTCTCTCTCTCTCTCTCTCTCTCTCTCTCTCTCTCTCTCTCTCTCTCTCCCCCCCCCATCTCTCACACTATCTCTCTTGATTTCTCTTTCCTCCTCCTTTCCCATCCTTCATCTACCCCCCCCCCCCCCCCCCACCACCCCCCAAAAACACACACACACACACACACACTTTCTCTATCCTCCCCCAAGCTCTCTCTCTCTCTCTCTCTCTCTCTCTCTCTCTCTATGTGCCGAGAGAATTTATGCATGCAGTCTTTCGCATCTACCAAAAATTGATATGTCGATTACGTATGGGAGATGGAATATCAGAATTTTTTGCAAGCACCATTGGTGTCAAACAAGGATGCCCACTTTCCCCAACCCTCTTTGGGCTACTCATTGATGAATTGGAATGCATGGTTCTTGATTTTATGCAACAAGAAGGCATAGAAGAGGTTAAGATCGGAAATGCGGTCATCATGCTTTTGGTTTATGCCGATGATGTAGTGCTCTTGGCACATACCTTAGAAGATGCACAAAAGTTTATGAGTGTCTTGGAACGCTTTTGCGTACATAGCAGGCTGATCGTGAATGGATCCAAAACCAAGGTTATGCTTGTAATGACCCTCAATGACGAAAATCCATGCATTGTATACAACAATGAGCAACTTGAAGTGGTAGATAGCTTCAAGTACCTTGGCCTTGAGGTTCCATCCAATCATAAATGGAAGGATTGTGCAATGTGTCGCTTGGAAGCCGGAAAGAGGGCTTATTATGCATTTGAGAATATATGCAATGCTAGAGAGATCAAGTGTTGGGCTCTCAAAAAGTACCTTCCCATTGGTGACACCGATGCTTCTTTATGGAGTGGAGGTGTGGGGTGGTAGCATTGGGAAGTCTACTTGGAAAGAGTTTGAGAATGTTCAGAAGCGTTTTCTCACCAACTTTTTCCAAGTCAAGACACAAACACCCTACATGTTCTTACTTCTTGAGTCCGGATCGCTTCCCATTGAGGTATTTGGGTATGCAAAGGGTTGTGGAGTACATGATTAAGACACAACGTAGCCCTTTGTATCGACTTACTAGAATCGCATATGAAGCAAGTCAAAAGGTCCAAAAGACATGCAAGAGCAAAATACTAAGTTCGGGGTGGATGCTAAACATCAAGAAATGGTTTGGAAGATGGGATGCATGTCACTTGGTCAAGGATGCGTCGATCGACTCCCAAGTTAATGAGGCCTTCTTACAATGCCAATGTATCACGGCTTGGGATAAATCCAAAGGTTCTCGCTTCAACCATTGAAGGAGTACGAGGAGAAGTGCGACGCGAGAGAGAGTGCGAGAAGAAGAGCACGACGATATGGTGAACTCGCTCTACTGTAATGTGTAGAGCATAGTGAGTTCTTATTAGGTTTTTACAAAAGAATATGTGTACATACCTGGCGGCCCGCCCACTTACCTGGGCGACCACATTGGGCTTTATACCCCAACAACCTCCCACTTAAGTCCAATGTGGTACTTTAAGTGTGAGAGAAGCTACTATACAAGCTAATATACAAGAGATGTAGAGAAGTGATGTACTACCCTACACCTAACTGCTTGCGAAAATGCGCAAAGCTCTCTGAGGGAAGTCCTTTTGTAAGTAGATCAGCAGGATTTTCTGTGGTGTGAACTTTGACAAGATGAAGTTGCTTATCCTCGAGCATTTCCCTGATGAAATGATACTTCACATCCACATGCTTTGTCTTTGAGTGATAAACTGGATTGCGAGCCAATTGTATAGCACTTTGACTATCACAATATAACACAGGCATCTCTTCTTTGATTCCCAAATCTGTTACTAGTCGATTAAGCCAAATTGATTCTTTGCATGCCTCTGATGCTGCAACATATTCAGCCTCTGTAGTAGACTGAGTAACACAATCTTGTAATCTAGAACTCCATGATACTGCTCCACCAGCCAATTTCTTCTTCTCTCTCTCTACGGGTCATCTTCTCCAAAGCTTCCCTTAGCCTCCCCCTGGGCAAGGGGCCGCCTTATTTGGGGGGGGGGGGGGGGCATCAATGCATAAGCCCTAGCCCCAACTAGCATTGCACCCACGACCTCTGCAATCCCTGCAACTCTCTGCCTCCTACTCTCCAGCCCCAACCTGATACGCGTGATTCTCTGTCCCCTACTCTCTAACCCCGACTTGAAACCCCCGACTGTTTGGCCCCGACATGATTCTTGAGCTCTTAAAGCATTGTCTCGAGTCCCACCATAGGAAGCTAGAAGCACGCAAGCATGGACACTTGGGGTTTCGTCCCGCAACAAGCTCACCTTTGTCGGGGTACTGGCAACACCCCCAAAGATGGAGAGCACTGCTTGCATCCAAAATGAAGTCAAAAGACTTCGCAAGGAGAAGGACGAGCTGAAACAGAGAATGGTTGCCATCGAGGCTCATCTCACCACAATGGAGAACGGCAAGAAGGAAGAGATAGAATAGATGGAAGCCAAGCTCAAAAAAACAAAGGCAGAAGTAGAAATCACCTTCACAAAGGTTGTCAAGAATCAAGGGCAAGAGGTCATCTCTAACAAGGTTGAAGCCCGTGTGGCATCCACACTATGTGAACAACAACTACAAGAGGATATCACCTCAATGTCCGCATTGGTGGGCTTCCAACTAATTGGAAAGGGGAGGGGGACCCCAAGCAATTACCTATCTTACACACGAGCATCGCATCAACCATGCAATCCTCACTTTCAAAACCAAGGCGGACCGAATCAAACTCCTTGAGCAATTGAGACTTCTCAAGGACATTAAAATTTGGCTTGCAAAAGACCTTACACCCGTCCAACTGAAACAGAAGAAGGCATAATTACAAAAGATGCGAGAAGCGCGCCGGGCAGGAAAATGGGCAGTTTATCGAGGAGGTAAAGCCATTATCTAGGAGTTCTAAACTCTCAAACCGGATTCCCCCTTACCCACCCCTCTTTAGGCTTGCGTATTTTCTTCTCTTTTTTTCTTCACCCCTCGTTGGACCCTTAGTCCTTAATTGAGATGTATCTAACAACCCCTTCACTTAGAAGGAACCCTTTGTAATGTTTTGTTTTCGGTCCCATAGGTCATATCTGACCTCCGTGGATGATAATTCTCTCTCTCTCTCTCTCTCTCTCTCTCTCTCTCTCTCTCTCTCTCTCTCTCTCCATTTCTCTTTCCTCCTCCTTTCTCACCCCCTTTGTAACATATTGTATTCGTTTGGGAAGGAAAAGGGAAGAGAGGGAAGGTCCCAAAGGTGAGGGAGAAGAGAAGGGTAGGTTACGTGGAGGCCATGTCCCTCTCTTTCCCTTTTCTTCTCTCTCTCTCTCTCTCTCTCTCTCTCTCTCTCTCTCTCTCTCTCACACACACACACACACACACACACACACACACACATCAACGATGTTTGCAAAGAGCCAAATTCTCTCTCTCTCTCTCTCTCTCTCTCTCTCTCTCTCTCTCTACACGATGCTTCAATTGACTCCCAAGTGAATGAAGCTTTTCCACAACGCCAAAGTATTATGGCTTGGGAGAAATCCAGTGGGTCAAGCTTCATACATTACACCACCCATATTGCTCCCAACTACAAAACCATGCTCTTCGCCGAAAGAGGAACTGTACTCACACTTACATGCTTAGGGTTGAGCCCCCCCCCCCCCCCCCCCCCCCCCCCCCTCTCTCTCTCTCTCTCTTTCTTTGACTTCAACCTTATCACCTTTCACATGTAGGAAATATCATGTTTACTTGGACCACATATATACGCTTTTCAATGCAAGCCCAAAAACATACTGCAACAAAATCAGGTTACAAAATTTATTGGGAATAACTCTAGGAAGAGGCGAGATCACGTCTAGTACATAATGGCAAATCTCATCAGCATTTCTCATGTGGAACATTTGCAAGTATTGCAAGAACATGAGTTGAGTTCAGGAGCCTCTCCAACTCTTAATTGAATTTTTGCAGCCTACTCTCCCCACTGGGTGACGGAAGCATGGACATGAATGCTTGCATCTCGATACACCCTCACTACCACTAATTTTTGGCTTCTATAGTTATATACATGTACTTCTCAAGGCATCACACATGTATCCCAAAATTTGCTATCTTCGAGACCCTTTGTCAAAGAATTTCGTTGCTTCTTCTGCCGTCATGGATGCAACCTTGGCTGGGAACCTCAAAATAACTCTACCAAGAAACTCTTTGACGCTCTCCATAGACCCTGACTGGCTTTCTCTCTTATGAATAGTATTCACAAGTTTTTGAATTTGAGTTCCAACTTGTTTGAGCTTTGTTCTTCCTCGTAGAAGTTCATCTTCTTGCTTTCCTTTTTCAAAAGATCAATGGATTGATGCAGTTCCTCGACTCTATTTTCAGATCTTGTCAATAAGGACTCTTCACTTTGAAACCGACCTATGGTATTTCTCACCAAAAAATCTTCTTGGACGTTTTGTTAGAAGAAGCCTTGCCCTTGCCATTACAGTGCAGGCAGTTGTTGGATGATCGCTCACAATTTGCAGTCCCTCTTTAAGTTTCCCCAAAAAAAAGTCTTATAATGGCCGTATGCTGATTGTAGACATGTAGTAGTGTTAGTGTGTATACGCGCTTCACCAGGGGCACTTTTCTCCCACTGGGTTTTTCCCCCTGGACATCTGGTGTGAAAGGACACCTTATCTCTTAGGGTTTCATATAAGCTTTGTAGCTTTGAGTTTGTACACACAATATAATTATTCCAATAGAGAGAGAGACTACAGAGATCTCGTACACAAGCTCTGTGTCTTCTCCTTCTCCATCTTCTTCCTACTCTGAGTTGCTGTCTTCCTTCTGTTTCCTGTTTCATCATCTTCAACAATTGGTATCAGAGCAAGGTGATTTCCAGAGCCTCTACTTGCGTTTTCGCGTCCGCGCGCGCAATCGCAGTTTTCAGGCAGTTTTCGGAAAATTTGTTCGTGGGAGCATCCTCGACGTTCCGGGAGTATTCTGAGCAGGCGACCTGGGGTTTTACCCCCCTTTCGAAGCCGTTCGAGCCCTCAGAATTTCGTTCTGAGCAGCGTAGCAGAAGTTACTTTTCCGAGGCGTTTAGATCAAGAGGGTGTGCTTTCTGACAGATTTTCTTCAGGTAAACAGTTCTTTTGGGAAGCAGCTTGTTTTAGCTTTGTGCTGAGATTTTGTGTAGAGTTTTGCTTGGATTGGAGAAGAGATTTGTGAATCTCTTGGAGGTTCTTTTGCTCTCTTGTGTGCATCTACAGTATGGCTCAATCTACGGAGAAAGAGATTTTTGGTGCGTTTACATCCGAAGACAAATTGGATGGTACCAACTATTCTCTTTGGTCTTTTATGGCCAAAAATGTTTTGGTTGGTAAAGGATTGTGGGATTACGTATCTGGAGATGAAGTTCGTCCAGGTAGCATTGCACCTGCCACGCCTGGTCGTGGTGCAGCTTTTGGTGCAGGACCCTCACAAGTCACTCCAGAGCAAAAGAGATGGGATACTAAAGATGCACAGGCTATGGCTGTGATTGCCTTAACCATAAAGAGGACAATCACACCACATATCAGATCTTGCAGAACTTCTGAGCATGCTTGGAACACTCTGCAAGCTATGTTTGGAGGAAGAAACGCTGCCAGAATAGAGTTTTTGAAGAAACAACTTGACAAAATACAGATGGACGAAGGTGACGATATTGTCGAGCATCTTACAAAAATCAGGGATCTTAAAGAGCAATTGCTTAGCATTGATGAAGTGATTCCAGAGAAGGACTTGGTTTCCAAAACACTCAATTCACTACCACCATCTTATTTGACTTTTCAGACTTCTTTGACTCTGTCTTTGCGAGCTAATCCTGACCCTCTTCATTTTGAAGAGTTAGTGGCTTTGCTATTGCAGGAGGATCAATCACGTAAGAACAAGTCTTTACAGGTGGATGGTATGGATCATGCTCTTGTTGTACAGAACAAAAACAGGGGTAAAGAGAGTGCTCATCACTCCAAGTCTAGTGCAGGACAATCTTCAGAGAAGTCTAAAGGTGATTCCGACAAGTCTAAGAAGAAAGGTAAATGTCACTACTGCAAGAAACCTGGTCACTACATTAGTGAGTGTAAAAAGCGAATTGCTAAAGAAAAGAAGAAAGAGTCAAGTTTGGTTGTTTCAGCTTCTGGTGATTCTTCTACAGCTAAAGAAGAGTCTGCAAACTTTGTGCAGGATTCTTATGCTTTTGTAGTATGTTCAAATTTTTCTGCTTACAATGTTGACAAGACACAAATGATTTGGTACTTTGATAGTGGTGCATCCAGGCATATTACTTCAAGGAAGGATTTGTTTTGTTCATTGGATGCAGCTCCAGCAGGAAAGAAGGTGACATGTGCAAATAATGCTTCTTATCCAATCAAAGGCGTTGGTAAGATTTTGATTACCATTTCAGATGGTTCAGATTTATGCTTGCCAGATGTCTTATATGTTCCAGGGATCAAGAAGAATTTGTTGTTTGTATCCTCTCTTGCAAAAAATGGTCTTCAGGTCATTTTTGAGGATGACAGATGTGTTGTACGAGATCGAGAGAATGGTTATTCTCTTATCACTACAGGTACGCTGGAAAATGGACTATTTGTGCTAGATCGTTATGAAAACCAGATTCAGGTATGTATTGCAGAAACAAAGACTCAGGCCATGCAGGATGCTGAGTTGTGGCATGCTAGATTTGGGCATGTTAGTTATGGCAGTTTGATGACTTTACAACGTCATAATATGGTGCATGATTTGTCTTTATTGGAGATGCCACCAAGACATGTATGTGAAGGTTGCGTTCTTGGAAAGATGCACAGATTTGCATTTTCGCAGGATGGTTCAGTTAGAGCGACACGAAAGTTGCAGCTTGTACACAGTGATGTATGTGGTCCTATGAGGACGCCATCTTTGGGAAACAGCCTTTATTTTGTGACCTTCATTGATGACTTTTCCAGGTTTTGTTGGGTGTATCCACTCAAAGCAAAGTCAGATGTGTTTGCAGTTTTTCAACATTATGTCGCCATGGTTGAAAATGAAACAGGTTGCAAAGTACAGACTCTTCGTACCGATCGAGGAGGTGAATACATGTCAGGTGCATTTAAGGATTTTTTGGGAAAGAAAGGCATTAAACACCAATGCACTATGCCATACACACCACAACAGAATGGTGTTGCAGAAAGGAAGAACAGGTCTTTAATGGAGACAGCTAGATGTATGCTCAAGGCTAAGAGTTTGCCTCATAAGCTATGGATGGAGGCAGTTGCTTGTGCAGCACATGTTTTGAACAGGTGTCCTACTCGTGCCTTGAAGACCATTACTGCATATGAAGCTTGGTATGACAAAAAACCTTCAGTCAGTTATCTTCGTGTTTTTGGTTGTCTTGCTTATGCTCACATCCCTCAGCAGTTACGTGGGAAGCTTGATGATAAGGCAATCAAATGTATATTTGTGGGGTACAGTAGTGGAAGTAAAGGTTATAGACTTTACAATCCTGCTACAAACAAGATTTTGAAAGTCGTGATGTAATTTTTGCAGAAACTACTGCTCAACCTATGGTTGCTTTTGATGTACCTCATATGCAGACACATGATGTATTTGAAGGTTTGCTTCCTTCTTTTGTGGAGAATCAAGAATCACAACAGGTTGATAATCTTGATCAATCCTTTGATCAGCATGTGACACCTCATGATGTAGAGGAAATTATGCGTGAAGAGCAAGAAGTTCTCAGGGAAGAAAGAACCTTGCCTAAATGGGTTCAGAAAACTTTGCAGGATAGCAAGTTGGATGCACCGTTGCCACGGAAAACACGTGCTGGTACTACTTTTGGCAGAGAGCAAGTAGATTTGGCTTGCTTTAGCACTCTTTGTGATGCAGATGAGCCTGATTCATTTGAACAAGCTTTAGAGTGTGTTCAGTGGAAAGATGCTATGCAGCAAGAAATTGATTCTATTCATAAGAATCATACATGGGATCTAGTGGACTTGCCTACAGGTAAAAAGCCTATTGGTACAAAGTGGGTTTTTAAGGTAAAAAGGAAACAAGATGGTACTGTTGACAGGTACAAAGCAAGGCTTGTGGCAAAAGGCTATGCGCAACAGAAAGGCATAGATTATGATGAAACCTTTGCTCCTACTTCTCGTGCGTCCACAGTTAGATCACTAGTTGCAATTGCTGCTCATCATGGTTGGAAAGTGCATCAGTTGGATATCAAAACTGCTTTTTTGAATGGTGATTTGCAGGAAGAAGTTTATGTAAGTCAACCAAGTGGTTTTGTTGTAAAAGGTCAAGAGCAAAAGGTATGTAGATTGCGTAAAGCTTTGTATGGTCTCAAACAGGCTCCAAGAGCATGGTATGAGAAGATACATACTTATTTGATTGGCCAGGGATTTCAGAATAGTCCAACAGAAAGTACTTTGTATGTCAAAAAGAGAGATGGAGTTCTCATTATGCTAACACTTTATGTGGATGATATGCTTCTTACAGGCAATACTGCAGATGAAATTGAAGCGTTTAAAGATGCTTTGAGAAAAACCTTTGAGATGTCTGATCTTGGTTTGCTACATTATTACTTGGGTATTCAGTTTGTGCAATCAGAAGATGGCATATACATGTTGCAGGCAAAATATTTGCATAAAATTTTGGACAAGTTTGGTATGCAAAATTGTAAGCCAATCTCTACACCCGTAGAAACTGGATCAAAGTTGAGCATGCATGATGCTGGAGAACCTTTTGATGTACATACTTATGCAGCAGCCGTTGGTTGCTTGATATATTTGGCAGGCAACACTCGTCCAGACATTCAATTTGGGGTTTCACAAGCAAGCAGATTTATGCACAGCCCAGGTATGCATCATTGGCAGGCTGTGAAGCGCATACTTTGTTACCTTTCAGGTACCCCTAATCTTGCCATGTTCTTTCCAAGGGGGGATATGTATGGAAAGCACAGTTCTATGCAGCTTCTTGGTTACAGCGATTCAGATTGGGCTGGTGATTTTGACACACGACATTCCACAAGTGGCAATTGTTTTTTCTTGGGAAATGCATGTATATCTTGGCTAAGCAAGAAGCAACCCACAGTGGCTACATCAACTTGTGAAGCTGAGTACAGGGCAGCTTTCACGGCAACAGTTGATTGTGTATGGATACGCAACTTACTGTCCTACACAGGATAACATTGCAGATCTATTTACGAAGGCGTTATCACGAGAAAAGTTTGAAGCTTTCCGAAAAGCTTTGGGCTTACTCTCATACACATGATGATCCGCTACCTTGTACGGATTCACACTATCACTACAGGGGGGATTTGTAGACATGTAGTAGTGTTAGTGTGTATACGCGCTTCACCAGGGGCACTTTTCTCCCACTGGGTTTTTCCCCCTGGACATCTGGTGTGAAAGGACACCTTATCTCTTAGGGTTTCATATAAGCTTTGTAGCTTTGAGTTTGTACACACAATATAATTATTCCAATAGAGAGAGAGACTACAGAGATCTCGTACACAAGCTCTGTGTCTTCTCCTTCTCCATCTTCTTCCTACTCTGAGTTGCTGTCTTCCTTCTGTTTCCTGTTTCATCATCTTCAACACTGATCTCACAATGTGAGACTAATTCTGGGTGAAATGCTAATAATGGCAGGAGGTAGATTGGAGGCCGAAAAGGTAGGAGAGCGTGGACTAAAGGACAGTGTCAGTGGAGTCTGCCACACTATGATACAGCTCATGTGCCTACACCACCGTATAGGCCAACCACTATTCTGCACGCGATTCCCCATCGCCCTCCTTCTTCTTGGGAGCCATGACAGCATCTCCAAATGGTTGCACTTGCAAGTATCTTGAGCTCGAGGAACTTATAAGAAACCCCCCCCCCCCTCTCTCTCTCTCTCTCTCTCTCACATGTACAAGTGGGTGCTAGCCTCTCACTTGTAGTACATGAGAGAGAGAAGAAGAAGAAGAAGAAGAAGTTTTTTTACATTGTGGGAAACTATTCCAAGAGACCTCAAAGATCTATCTGACGAGAGTTGAACTCAAGAATAACAAGAGACCTCAAAGATCTATCCGATGAGAGTTGAACTCAAGACTTGTTATTCTCCTCTTCTTCTTCTTCTTCTCTCTCATCTACTACAAGTGAGCGGCTAGCACCCACTTGTACGAGAGAGAGAGAGAGAGAGAGAGAGAGAGAGAGAGAGGCCTCTTAGCAAATTTCAAATGTTCCCGCATCTTCTAAATATCCAACCCCATCCATACCCATACCTTGAGGTCTTTTGACGTAGCTCTGCAGCCAATTAAGCTTTCCCTGTTCATTCCTACAACCTTCAAAACCTTGCCCTACTCATTAACTTTGCACAGGCTCTCTTACAATAGTCGGAAGCTGCCCTTACGGCAGCACCATACTCATGCTAGCCCTCTTCGTCAGTTCTGTGGTTTCTAGCTTGGCCAATTCTCTAGCTCTAACCCTCAAAGCAGCATTGATTGTTCTTCTTTGCTTGCCATTGGTTGCTCTGCCCGCCGTCGACTGCCAGCTCAATCCTTTGCCAGCTTTTGCCATTGGCCTCATCCGTCCTCGCTATACCATCAAAACCTTGCTCTACCCTTTTGCTATTATGCACGGGCTCTCATAGCAGTTCGAGGTTGCCCTCACAATAGCACCCCACCCATGCCAGCCCTGTTCGTCAGTTTTAAATGTAAGTTCTATTCTCCTCTACCTGATGTTGATTGCTCTGCCCTTTGCCACCTCCTGTCGTCGCCTCACCTAGAAGTTCATGCCGATTGCTGCAACCTACAACTCCTGCTGATGCCCTGTAGCTCGTTCAGCAGCTCTTGCTGACTACTGCCGTCGGCAACTTGTGTCATCGCCCTCTTGCAGCACTTTTCCATAACATAAGTCAATGCTCAAAATTATTTGTTATTCAAAATCCTTATGTGGTATTCAAAGGAAATATTGATTATATTTGAAGGTTTAACAATAATTCCTTTTGAATTTGTAAGCAGGGTTACGTTGCCTAGAGCATTGCCTGTTGGAGAAAACAATTGGCACAGAGGTCAATAGTACACATTGTTCACCGTCTCTGTCCTTCAAAAAATAGAGGCATGGCTCAACTTACAATTTGGTTAAGAAAGCCAAACGTGTTTGTGTGTGTGTGTGTGTTGTGGGGGGGGGGGGGGGGGGGGAGGCTACTTACTAAGAAAACTAGGGAGGGAGATGAAGATGGATAGATAAAGGCAACGCACCTATGATGGGGGGGAGAGAGAGAGAGACAAAGATTTTATTATTCTCCTCGAAGGTCATATTTGACATGTGTGACCAAAGTTACATGTCATGTAGTATGTGTATGGTTGATGAGTGACTCTCGATGCTCCAAACTTGTGGTGATGAGAGTCGCAAAGAGTCACAATGGAGTGCCACACTATGGCTGGGAGAGGAAAGTTTGTAGGTCTAAGTCATGGTTGAAAATGTGAGAGAAGCAAGTTCGGAAAGCTCCAAAATTGTGGTGATGAGAGTCGCCACACTATAGCTGGGAGAGGAAAGCGTGTAGGTCTAAGTCATGGCTGAAAATGTGAGGGAAGCAAGTTCGGATGTGACCAAAAGTTGAGCACTCTAGTAGTGTGTGGTACTCAGACTCTTGAACTTGCAGTGAGCATAATGTGCACAGTTGATTTAACTCTTCTCCATAGCCCCGACGCCCTATCACATCGAAGGGAATGGGAGCTAAGCCGAATGGTTGCGATAGTGTGTATCACCGACAAGGGGATAGGCTCAAGCATGTGGGGATGGGAATGGAAGGAACTTTCTTCATATTTTTCACTCTAAATCAATATTGGAGAGAGCTCTTTTTTTAATCCCCCCCCCTCTCTCTCTCTCTCTCTATATATATATATATATATATATCTCTTCCTCTCCCCCTTCTTTCTCTCTCTCTCTCTCACACACTCACTCTCTCACACACACACACACACACACAAGTGAACAATCAAATTGCCATGCAAGAATGTCACTAGTACTCAGGTGTCACGTCAATAATAGTTAAAAGTGTAACAATGCCCTTTTCTAGCAAAGATAAACTTATCCCATCTTGGACAAATAAGAGGTCTCAAAAATTCACAATGTTTCAACTCCTACCTTAATAAGTGCGCAGACACTAGCCGGCATCCGCATTGTCATTCAGATATCCAATAGACAATTGTTTTTTTTTTTTAATGAATTACTGTAATGATTGACGTAGGTCCCTGTTTCCTCCGTTCTAATTCTTGATTGCAAATTACACATCCTCTTGATATTTTTCATAGCATGCACCTCTCAACAAGCACCTTCAAGCATGATTGCCTCAATTTCGTACTCAATAAGTGGATTCCGACGGGGTTGGATAGAAACCCCCCGCCAACCCCCCCCCCCACCCAAAACACACACACACACACACTTTCTCTATCCTCCCCCCAAGGTCTCTCTCTCTCTCTCTCTCTCTCTGTGTGGTGTGTGTGTGTGTGTGCCCCCTCCTTTCTCACCTATCCCCCGCCCTCCCCCCGCCCCCCCAAAAAAAACACACACTTGCTTCCCTCACATGTTTAGCTATGAATTAGACCTACACACTTTCCTCTCCCAACCAGAGTGTGGGCTCTCCATTGCAACTCCCATCACCACAATTTTCGAGCATCAAGAATCACTCATCACCCACACACATACTACATCACATGTAACTTTGGTCCCATAGGTCATATTTGACCTTGAAGGACGATAATTAAAAAACTCTCTCTCTCTCTCTCTCTCTCTCTCTCTCTCTCTCTCTCTTTCAACTCTCTCCTCATCGGATAGATCTTTAAGGTCTCTTGGGATAATTTTCTACGACGCTAAAATTCTCTTCTTCTTCTTCTTTCTCTCTCTCTCTCTCTCTCTCTCTCTCTCTCTCTCTCTCTCTCTCTTTCAACTCTCCTCATCGGATAGATCTTTAAGGTCTCTTGGGATAGTTTCCTACGACGCTAAAATTTTCTTCTTCTTCTTTTTCTCTGTGTGTGTGTGTGGGTCGTCTTCTCCAAAGCTTCCCTTAGCTCTTTCTCTCTCTCTCTCTCTCTCTCTCTCTCTCTCTCTCTCTCTCTCTCTCTCTCTCTCTCGCTGGGTCGTCTTCTCCAAAGCTTCCTTAGCCTCCCCGTGGGCAAGGGGCCACCCTATGGGGTGGGTGCGTGGGGGGGGGGGGGGGGGGGGGGGGGGGGGGGTCAATGCATAAGCCCCACCCACAATTCCCTACTCGCGACCTCTTCACCTTTGCCTGCAACCTTTACACTCCCCGTGACTCTCTGCCTTCTACTCCCCAGCCCCAACTTGAACCCGCAACTCTCTGCCTCCTACTCTCTAACCTTGACTTGAATCCCCGACTGTCTAGCCTAACGTGATTCTTGAGCTTTGAAAGAATTGTCCCGAGTCCCACCATAGGAAGTTACAAGCACACAAGCATGGCCACTTGGGTTTTGTCCCGCAACAAGCTCACCTTGCTCGAGGTCGTGCCAACACCCCCAAAGATGGGGAGCATTGCCCGCATCCAAATGAAGTCAAAAGACTCCGCAAGGAGAACGATGAGCTGAAACAAAGAATGGTTTCCATCAAGGCTCGACTCAGCACAATGGAGAACGGCAAGAAGCAAGAGATAGAACAAATGGAAGGCAAGCTCAACAAAACAAAGGAAGAAGTGCAAGAGGTCATCTCTAACAAGGTTGAAGCCCGTGTGGAATCCATGCTATGTGAACGACAAAGACAGGAGGATATCACCCTCAATGTCCAAATTGGTGGGCTTCCAAGCAATTGGAAAGGGTAGGGGGACCCCAAGCAATTACCTATCTTACACACGAGCATCATACCAACCATGCAATCCTCACGTTCAAGACCAAGGGGGACTGAATCAAACTCCTTGAGTAATCGAGGCTTCTCAAGGACACTAAAATTTGGCTTGCAAAAGACCTTACACCCGTCTAACTCAAACAAAAGAAGGCAACATTACAAAAGATGCGAGAAGCACGCACGGTAGGAAAATGAGTAGCTTATCGAGGAGGTAAAGTCATTATCTAGGAGTTCTAAACTCTCAAAGCAGCTTCCCCCTTACCCACCCCTCTTTAGGTTTTCGTATTTTCTTCTCTTTTTTTCTCCCACCCCTCATTGGATCCTCACTCCTTAATTGAGATGTATTCAACAACCCCTTCACTTAGAAGGAACCCTTTGTATTGTTTTGTTTTGGATCCCATAGGTCATATCTGACCTCCATGGATGATAATTCAATCTCTCTCTCTCTCTCTCTCTCTCTCTCTCTCTCTCTCTCTCTGTGTATGTATTTAGCACCATCTCCATTTATCCATCTCCATGTCTCTCCATAATTTCTTATCTAACCTCCCTCTCGCTCTTTCTTTCTCTCTCTCTCTCTCTCTCTCCATATCTCTCACATTATCTCTCTTGATTTCTCTTTCCTCCTCCTTCTCGGCCCCTTTGTTTATCCCCCCCTCCCCCCCCCCCTCTCTCTCTCTCTCTCTTTCTCTCTCTCACCCCTTTCCTTAGAAGGAACCCTTTGTAATGTTTTGTTTTCGTTCCCATAGGTCATATTTGACCTTCATGGATGATAATTCTGTGTGTGTGTGTGTGTGTGTGTGTGTGTGTGTGTGTGTGTGTGTGTTTAGCACCATATCCATTTACCCATCTCCATGCTTCTCCATACTTTCTTATGTAACACCTCTCTCTCTCTCTCTCTCTCTCTCTCTCTCTCTCTCCCCTTCAACAAAAAAACGCAGTCGTTTTTTTGACCTAGTAGAAACAGTTCACTCTTTTGATCATAACTTCTTCATCCGAACTGCAATTTGGGTGATCTATAGCCTCAATCAAAGAGCAAGATGCCCTCTATGCATTGATGTAAAGACATAAGTTTTTTGAGTTATGTAAGGCATTTCTGTAGTAGCATTTCTGAAGTGAACAGGTTCAAGAAAGTTAACTCTCATATCTTATTTTAGATCAATGCCTTCCGACACTCGCAAGGGTTCTTCTTCTTCAACAAGGTCCACAACCATTATGAAAAATGATCCAAAATCTCCTAAGCGTGGAGATAGCAACATAACCACCCGACCAACGACATAAAAAACCATGATCATGGCATACTTGGTATCGTTGCAAGAGACTGTAAACAAACAAGGCGAAGACTTACAAGCACCGCAAGGGAGAATGGCACCCTAAGGGTACTTGTGGTTGAGAATGAGAATCTCAAGAGGACACTTGAGATGCAAACCACACGTTTCATGCAACTTGAAGAGGGAGTCAAGGCATGTAGACGCTCTCTTCTGGACTTGAATGCTTTGAAGGAGCGCATGAGCAAAGTAGAGCATGACCATGTATTGAAAGAGGAGAAATTTTACACCATCATCTGGGATGTATGTGACATTAAAAATGTATACTCATGCAAGCTATGGTTCAAACAAAGAATGTTGAGAATGTGAATGTGGATGTGGAGGAGTTGAAGGAACGGGAGCGACGTTCTAAGAACATTGTTATTTGTGGAATTCCCAAAGAGAAGTTAGAGACACCTCCTTCTCTTACCATTGTTATCGAAGATTTATTCAAAACCCACTTTGGCATGTCCGGAGTTATGGTCTATGGAGCACATAGAGTAGGGAAACAAGGAGCTCCTCGCTTTGGAGAACGGCCAATTATATGCACCATGCTGGATGAGACCAAACGAAAGATTATCCTTGATAATAGTTGGATCTATTTGAGGGATACAAAATGTTTTGTATGTGAAGATCGCGCTATTAAGCAACGAAATACATGTCGCAAGGCATATGATGAAAAGAATAAAAAAAACAAGGAGAGCTCTCACAAAGAAAATGTGCCCAAGGAGGAGGCAAGTCCCTTGAGCAAATAGGGATGCGTGACCTATGAGATGGAGTTACAATTGAAAATATGATTTTGGAATTGTAATGGATACCCATGGAATGCAGTGTGGCATTGATGAACTAGCAAGCAAAGCTGATGTTGTACTTCTTGTTGAAACTTGGGAGCATGATACACAAAGGATTAATAGCTTGGAGGATTACAATGTACATTCATTGATGTGGTCAAAGAATCTAAATCAATAAGGAGGGCAAGGAGGGGTAGCATGTATGGTTAAGAAAGGATTTGAAGATTTTGTATCAATTGTGAAAGATGACAAGTACAAATGTTACGTATGGCCGAAAATTATAACACCAAAAAGAGCACCCATTTTTGTAGCCGGTGCTACATTCCTCACCGTGATTCCCCCTTTTATGCTTGCATGGATAGAGATCAATCATTTTTTGATTTAGAAGAGGACATTGCTTATTTCAAAGGCAAAGGTGTGACTGGCATTAATTGGGAAGACAAGTGTCAATAACTCCCTCCCCTTGTTATTGGTTTCAAAAATTACAACAAAAACTAACAACATATCATAGATCAAATACTAAGTTTAGAGAATGAGCCATTTATTTACAATAATGTTTACGCCATTTAATTCTGGAAAAATTTGGACAGCATCCCCTTTGTAAATTGGATCAATTCTCAAAAGTACAGTCAAATGCGATCTCATCCGAGACCCCCACTTGAGGATTAAGGCTCTTATACCAATCACTAATACCAAAGTAGAAGAGAAAACCATGCCTTGTCTATTTCAAGTCATATCCCTTGTAAAAAATTATTTCTCGCCATACATTAGTAAGCACAAATTTAAGTAGTCTTAAGAAACTTGGCATTCAAAATATACAAGATTTTTCATTTACAAATTACTACATGTTTTGAGCCACCTTTGCAACTGGATCTTAGATTATGTCTACCAAACCTTGCTAAGAGGCGGATGTCGAAGTCACTTTGTACTGCCGTCATCAAAGCAAGTAAAAAAAAAAAATTGTTTGCAACATGTTACTCGAGACTCAACCTCACCAACCTGTTGCTCAATATTTCTAATAACTCAAAGCATCAACATATCATAACATGATTATCCAATATCCCGTACAAAAACTCAAATTGCAAATGAGCAAGGTTGTAGCTAAAAAGCTGTGATTATTTTCTCTAAAAGATCATGCAAATTTTTGTATGTATATATATAAAACCTTAGGGCCTTGTTATCCTGACAGATTATTGTTTCTCCTTCCAATAAACCGTCAATTTTTTGCTCAAACAAACCAGCTAATTGGCAATCTATAGATCAGTAAAGAGCTCAATATGTCTATTCGTAGTTCCATGCACCATTTATACCACTATGCCCATAGTTCCCACAACATACCTATGTCCAAGATTCCCATGTAATACTCCTCGGATTGAGCCTAAAGGTGCAACATGGGGTGTTAGTGTGTGTTGTTGTGTGAATGAGAGAGAATTCAGTACTTAGGCACACCAGATTTCAATCTCATAAGGAGGAGAGATGGTTTCAAAAAACCATTTACCCACTATCAATATCCAATTAAAAGTTTGCTTGAACGGTATCTTCTTACTTGTAGAACTAATACAAAGAGCTTATTTGATCTATATCCATCGAGGATCAAATATAAACCACCCATCATTAGGGGATTACCACATCATCAAGTTAAAACTACAGTTCGAGTGTGCGAAAGGCCAACACCAACAAGAACCGAGACTCATTCCAAAGTACACTTATATATTCATAGACTTTAAAAAGCCAGATTTACTGAGTAGGTGCATGAGCTGAGTAATGTTCTAAACTTTAATAAATTAGCAGATAAAATGATCTGATGCATTACTGAATGTATATGCAGAACTCATTGTTTTGAAAAAAAACATGTACTGAGTAGGTGCAGATGCACCTACCTGCATTCTGGATCAGCATCCATCATAGACTTGAGAATAGGAGATGCATATAGGCTGGTCACCTCAACAACCATCATTCAGACAATCAACATGCCAAACGTCCAACCGTTATGTTCATTGTGCGTGTGTGTTGCTGTGTTATGTTGCTGCAATTGAAGGAGGGCGTAGGGCCATAATTATCAAAGAGAACAACATTGTAGTTGACTATGAGAAAGAGCTCAAACCTATGTAAATTACCAGTATTGAAGATCCATGTGGCCATAGAGTAAGCTCACGATGCCTCTGTGGATTAGGGAGCTATGATGTGTGTGTGTGTGTGTGTGTGTGTGTGTGTGTGTGTGTGAAGCTGCATATATCAAGGGCGTGTATTCTCAAGGGGGTTAGAGGATACGGTAGGGAAGCTGCATAGGAATTACCCTTCAAAATGCGAAGCAAGTTTATGCTAACACACCATCCTGTGCGATGAATATTGTGTGTGTTGTGTGTGTGGAAGCGCGGGTAAGAAGAGGAATGCAATCCTTGAGTAGTGGTTGTGTCCTTCTAAAAGAGAAAGTGGAGTAGGTAGCCTTAAACGAGGTTTATTTAAATCAAGCATGTTGAAAAAGCCAGTAGTGTGTGAGCAGTATGTGAGTTGTATGTATGTGTACATGGGTTAAATAGATAAAGGAAGTCAAAGAATAGCTCCATCGGTTGAGCATCTATTGGTCACAATATATATATATATATATATATAATGAGAGAGAGAGAGAGAGAGAGAGAGAGAGAGAGAGACTTTGTGTGCCATCGAGTGGATTAATGCAGAATTGACACAAGGGAAATCAAGAGAGCCCACTCAAGGCCATATCTGATCAAAAAACATGCCATACAATTCTTTGAGTGTGTTGTCATAGATTTCCTTCAGAATGAAGGCGTGAAAGGCTTAGCTATATTTGGCCAAGGGCAAGTGGAGTGATTGTATAGTCTATAAGTTGTGTGTGTGTGTGTGTGTGTGTGTGTGTACCCGCCCTGTCCCAGGCACCAAACACAATGGGTCGATAGTAGGCCCATTGTGAATGGGCCTACTACCTTATTAAAGAGATGAGAATAGTGTGGTTGAAGTGTAACCCAGGCCGGTCATGTTGAGTAAGTGATAGTAGAATTTTATCAGTTATGTCGCATCTATTGAAGCCATTAAGGAAACACTTTTTTATAAGTAGCTTGATATCTTCCCAAGCAAGGAGGTAGTTGGAGGAGGAGTAGATAATTAAGTAAAGCACGCTGATACAAGTGCTAAGAGCTTCTTTGTGGGGTCTATTACTATTCCTTTTTATGAACTTAAAGGGTGGAAGGTTTAGGAGATCCCTTTTCCATAGAAATTTTTGGTCATACTCTCCAACACAAGGTATATGAAGCGAAATAGAAAAGTTAAGGAATTGTACTGAGGTGCACAAAAACCCATTGGATATTGTGAACCCTTGTATAGAAGTTGGATCTATTTTTAAGCAGTTAGGATATATCTGAATGGTCTCTTTTGAAAAAGACTTATTATGGATGCTCAGTAGTCATCCATATACCTATAAGTGTGTATGAACAGTGAAAGTTTATCACTTTTTTCTCCCATGGCTCTGAGAAACCATTTGTATTCAAAGAAGGCAAGGTATATGTTACACATAAGCGGGGAGCAGGAGAAGCCCATGGGGGTGCCAAGGCTATTCAAAAAAACGAGTGAACCAATTAACGTATAGTAACATCGCATCAAAATTTTACAGTGTAAAGCGTCCATACTTATTATGCCAATGCCTAAATTTCAAGGATCACCTTCATTCAAACCATATAATTATGCAGCTTTTATTGAAAAAATAGAAACCTACTAGAGGGGGCTTTATAAAAAAAAAAATCATGCATCCTTATGTACTGTCATGTAAAACAAACCCATTCGGTGGGCCTTATCAGGCATTCAATGAAGGTGATCAAGATACCATAGCCTGGTTACATTTGCAAGAAACAAAACCAAGTTCAGTGACAAAGCTGGGTTGGTTGAGCTACAAGCTCAATGTTTGGTATAGCAGTGAGTAACAAAAACCAACACACAGTCCTAACCCTCAAGTAAAAACACACCCAAAGCTAAGTGAGGGGAAGAAAGCGCCCTCACCTCTTTGAATAGAGGAGGGGAGACCATCATTACTCTTGACATGTGCAAAATCCTCCCAAGTACTGAGTATAGCATGCCCCTTTTGGGAAATCGACAATATACAGCTACCTTAGTAGTGGTCCGGCTCAATGGAGAAAATTTACCATAGTGCCTCACGGCAGGGTAGGTGAGGCTCACTAGAGAGACCCACGTTTTTTACTTTCCAGCTAATTCTTAAGTGGCAGTTATTAGCCTATAAGGGTACCGTCCCATGGTAGATTTAAACTTAGTGTGTCTTTAAAAAGTTGTAGGTTTTACAGTGTAGCTATCTCCCCAGGGTGACAACATTAGGGTTTAGTAAACTATTTTCTAATATACAGAAAACTCAAAACCAAGTAAAAACGTGTATGTGTGTGTGTGTGTGTGTGTGTTAAAGTATGAAAATCCCCTCATAATTGAACAATACTTAGACAATTGTATTAAAAAATATATTAAATAACAATATTTTTAAAAAAGATGTCATAAAACTCAATTATCTTTTCATATACACCAATACAACATCCGGTATCTAATGGATAATACAGTCATTTAGATCAAAGATTTGATCTTTGATCATTACAATTTGATATCTTAGTGTTGTATCTTTGTGTGTCCACCCTTGAGATGAGCTTCCACTACATCTACATAAAGAAGGATCCACCTGTAATATTGGACGATCTTCTATTATCACTGCAGTTGTCGTTGTAATCCCCAGGAAAGAATCTCTTACCTGTCACCATCCAAGAAACACAAGCCTATCAGAATTGGCATTACTTGGGAGGACAGGTGTCAACGACTCCCTCCCCTTGTTATTGATGTCAAAAATTACAACAAAAACTAACGCCATAACATAGATCAAATATTAAGTTTAAAGAATGAGTCCTTAATTTATGATAATGTTTTCATCTTTTAATTTCAGAAAAAAATTGGACAGCATCTCCTTTGTATTTTGAACTAATTCTCAAAAGTCCAATCCACTTCCATCTCATCCGAGACACTCTTGTGAGGATTAAGGCTTTATTTATTGGAGTATGTCCAAAGTAAAGTACTGACACTAAATTCAAAAGTTATGCATCTATTCAACAAGGAAAAAAAGTGTTGAAAAGCAGTTCCCATTACTATTTTTCCAAGGTGAATATACTCAGCTACAGCCATACGCTATAGTCATACACCTACCACTATAAATGTGAAAAGGCCAGCATTAACTGCAAAAAACCATGTGGTGACGAGAAGTTTCAACTAAGTAATAACATTTTACTCGAGATATTTTGTTACCCAAATGACTAACATAGTTAGCAACCCAGGCAGATAACAGTGCAAATGGATCCCCAACTCAGGTCTACCAAAACCATATTGTGAGGTGGATGTTTAAATTCTGTACAGTCAGCCTGCAATTATTATTGAAACCTAAGAGAGGTAGCATTATAGGGCCCAAAAAGTGCATCAAAGAGTGCATCAAAAAGTACAAATACGCAGACTTTATCGTTACAGCCTGGTTATAAAAAAAAATCCATATGAGAATTACCTAGCAGCTTATGAGCATACTACCAAAGTATTAACAGTAAGCATGTCTATGTGTGCTATGAATTGCGTGTTTATGTGTCCTTATGCATCTTTTAAGAGTGAGCTACTCTTGATACATTTCATTTGTAACTCAAGAAGGACTGATGTACATGTATGTACAGGGTTTGTGAAGCTTCATGTATGCCTGTGTGCGAGGAGCATACATGTACCCAGATGCTGGTAGTCTGAGTTGAACTTGTAAGAGAGCCACAACATGTCAAGCATCACCGCATAGTATTACAACTCGACTCAACAAATTGCAGCCCAGTGGTGTTATGTAAGTGAGAGGGAACCCCAATAATAAGGCACGACAATCGTGGCAGCGAACATGAAGTGTGAAAGATGTCCAGGATAACCATCCTGTACTTTGATCGAATTTTCCACAAGTCCATCATTTGTTATTTTTATACAAACCCTCACCTAGGTTTCGAGACATGATGTTTATCCCGTTTTCATTATAATACATTATTAACATATCAAGCTCAAAGGTTTACGACATATACTTGTAACAAGCCTGATTAGCTCGTGGAGATAATACATCAACAATAACCATTAAAAACCAAAATTTATTGAGTAGGTTTATTGGCAACATAGCCACACTAACTATCTAAGCTCAATCTTTTGAAACCATTTCAATTGTAACTAAAGAACTGTAGCTTGATCTTTTCTGATCAAACTATAGAACAGTAAAGAGCTCAAAATGTATATCTATAGTTCCATGTACCATTTATACTATTATGCCCACAATTCCTACAACATACCTATGTCCAAGATTACCATGTAGTAATCCTCCAATTGACCTTAAACTATGTAAAATAGTTATAAGCTAAACTATGTACAAAAAAAATTATGTCAACATTTCCTTTGTTTATGCTCATTTGTTTCAAAAAAAACCAATCAATGTCATCTCCCATGAGACCCTCACATGAGGTAGTATGCAAAATAGACAGGTTCAGTCAGTACCACAGACAAAGGTTATTTTTTCTTTTTGTTCTAACCAACCGTGATGCATTTAGGTGAAAGAATCAGTCTGGTATACCATCCGACCTTTATATAAATTGCATGCTATGAAAAAAAATCACATTTATGATTAAGTTTCAGAACATTAGATGTCAAAACACAACGCTTTCTCCAAATCATGAGCAAAAAAAGCAATGTATTAAGAAATTCTAACTGCATACTGAGTAGGTAAACACAGTGATCATATATGCCTATCCTCCATTGAGAGCTAGCATTAAATAAACGGATATATGTTCAACTCAAAAAACATATGAATTTCAATCATGATTCAATGATGATTCAATGCATTCCCACCTCATTACAATACCAAATCCAAAACCGCTTCCAAAAGATATACTATATATAATGTCATTTATATTTATATATACCTATAAATGAGATGCCAAAGGATATGTAACATATGAGGCGGATGTTTAATTCATTCTATAAAATTAGCCTAAAAAGCCTACAATTTTTATTAAAACCGGAGAGAGGTAGCATCACTCCAGCTTCTAGTATTAAAGATCTCTAAAAAGAAAAATTTGTGCAACATCTCCTTTGTACAATGGGCAAGTTCTAAAAAAAATCCAATCCCTTCCATCTCTGTTGAGACCCTCACATGAGGTTTTAAGGCTCAAGAAATCAATTGAAAGTGAAGATCCTTGTCCACAATCGATGTAAATCCATTACTTAAAGTATTGTATGTAGGTCATACCATGTATAAAAACCAAGTAGTGACATCAAAGAAAACATCATCAAAAGGTCCTATGCAAACATGACTCAATACAGATCCAATTGATCAGTTAAAAACCATTTCCAGCAAAAGGTTCACCAATTTTAGTATCCATTATAAAATACAGTTAGATTAGCTATGAAACTCAATCTTAAACGCAGTTTTTAACGCTCAAATTTAACCAAGTTGGACTGAGTAGGTGCAACGGCACCTACCTGTATCGTTGTTATCGTCAATAGAGCAGTTGATTGGATAGTAATGAGATGTATTGTCATGGCAGTCCGAGGAGTCACTGTTAGCTTCTGAGTTGCAGATTGCGGTGAACACGAGCACAAGCATGGGTATAAGAATGATATGTCCAGCATGCCTAGTACGAGGCCCATTTCCTAAGCTAGATTCAGAATGTGTGTGTGTGTGCGTGCGTCCACGATAAGGTCCGAGTGTGTGTGTGTGTGTGTGTGTGGGTGCATGTAGAACGTTGTGATAGCCACGCACATGCGAGGGAAGAAGCAGAGGGTAATGAAGCAGTTCCGAACCTGCAAGGGTAGCCTATACGAGATGAGGGAGGGAGACCTGCGAGATTCGTTTCGTGAAGGAGATGAAGCGGCTCATTATGTATGTACGATAGTGTGTGTGTGTGTGTGTGTGTGTGTGTGTGTGTGTGTGTGTGTGTGTGTGTGTGTGTGTGTGAATGTGTGTGTGTGTGTTAACCTACTATGCAAGGCAAGTAAGGTGCGCAGAGATCTGATGGCGAGATATAAGCAGTAGGAGAACTACCCATGAGGATGATACTATTTTTAAGGTGTATAATGCATGCACCAAAACACACAGAGTGAGTGGGTGGGTAGTAGTAAATGCTCGAGTTGAAGTAAGTGTGATCGACTGAAAGATTTTAATGTTGAAGTGGTGCTCAAAAAAACCGTAGGATTGGATACACTGCAAAAGCCGGCTACCCATTTTCTAAGTATGGGCCCTAATATTAAGGCATCACCACCTTGGAAGGCTTATATGTATATATTTTTTCTTCCCAAAGGGAGATATCAAGAGTGAGTCATGCAAGAGATGGGGAAACAATATCCGTTCCCAAGCCTATCATGACAGTAAATAGCAAAGATGGTTGTGAGCCTAGCCAATGTTATAGGACAATTTTGATAAAGCAAGATAATAAACAGACTTTCACGTATAAAAGTTTTTGTGTGTGTGTGTGTGGCCCACCCCCATCCCTGAGGAGAGTTGCCAAGGTTTAACAAAGTCATTGCCGTCCAGATAGCCAAAGCGAGATCACCACAGAGGGAAGCAGTCAGCCAAGGGTTGGTCAAGGAATTGTCAGCTAGATAAGTGTGTATGTGTGTGTGTGGCCCTCCCCCACCCTAGAGGAGAGATCCACTTGGTGGAGGTTGGTCCACCAAGTGGACCAATCCCCCACCAATTGTAGTAAATGCTTCCTAAAAATTTCAATGTTCATAGCTCAATCACATGTACTTTGTTAAAAAGGTTTAGATGCGAGATTACCCATTTGTAATATGTTGAACTAGGTTTAGATGTAAGAATACCCAATTGTTGTATGATAAAGGGGTCCTCCAAGGAGGAGAGTAAGGTGCTATGAAAACTACATACCTGAAATCTCATGATTTTGGTTGATGTGTCATCCCAAATTTTGTGAACTATGTCATCATGGTGGTTACTATATGATACTCCGATCCTGCAAGATAAAGATCACTTGAAATTCCACACCTGCTCGAGGGTGGACATTGATTACATTATATGATTATAAATAAGCATGTAGATGCTTGACCAATTTAGGAGCCGAGAGCCCCGACCCATCACCTTGGATTGGGTGGACCAAGCTAGAAATAATGTAACTTGTTTTAGAGAGTACAAAACCCAATTTTTAGGGTATAAATACCCATATCCTGACAAAAACCGTTTGATTGAAGTCAGGATAAATTGGAGTAGCTATATTATTATCTAATTCCAATTGTTAAGTATGGTTCAATTATGAGGGGATTTTTATACTTAAACACACACTCCTTTTCCCTAGTAGTCTTTGGGTGCCATTCAATTATGAGGGGATTTTTATACTTAAACACACACTCCTTTTCCCTACTAGTCTTTGGGTGCCATACTTAGACAATTGTATTAAATAATATATTAAATAACAGTATTTTAAAAGAAGATGTCATAAAACTCAATGATCTTTTCATATACACCAATACAACATCCGGTATCTAATGGATAATACAGTCATTTAGATCAAAGAGTTGATCTTTGATCATTACAATTTGATATCTTAGTGTTGTATCTCTATGTGTCCACCCTTTGGGATGAGCTTCCACTACATCTACATAAAGAAGGATCCACCTGTAATATTGGACGATCTTCTATTATCACTGCAATTGTCGTTGTAATCCCCAGGAAAGAATCTCTTACCTGTCACCATCCAAGAAACACAAGCCTGTCAGAATTGGCATTACTTGGGAGGACAGGTGTTAACGACAACCTCCCCTTGTTATTGATGTCAAAAATTACAATAACAACTAACACCATAACATAGATCAAATATTAAGTTTAAAGAATAAGTCCTTAATTTATAATAATGTTTTCATCTTTTAATTTCAGAAAAAAATCGAACAGCATCTCCTTTGTATTTTGAACTAATTTTCAAAAGTCCAATCCACTACCATCTCATGTGAGACCCTCTTGTGAGGATTAAGGCTTTATTTAAAAACATTGGAGTATGTTCAAAGTAAAGTACTGACACTAATTTCAAAAGTTATGCATCTATTTAACAAGGAAAAAAAGTGTTGAAAATCAATTCCCATTACTATATTTACAAGGTGAATATACTCAGCTACAGCCATACGCTATAGTCATACACCTACCACCATAAATGTGAAAAGGCTAGCATCAACTGCAAAAAACCATGTGGTGACGAGAAGTTTGAACTAAGTAATAACATTTTACTCGAGATCTTTCGTTACCCAAATGACTAACATAGTTAGCAACCCAAGCAGATAACAGTGCCAATGGATCCCCAACTCAGGTCTACCAAAACCATATTGTGAGGTGGATGTTTAAATTCTGCAAAATCAGCCTGCAATTATTATTCAAACCTAAGAGAGGTAGCATTATAGGACCCAGAAAGTGCATCAAAGAGTGCATCAGAAAGTACAAATACACAAACTTTATCGTTACAGCCTGATTATCAAAAAAATCGATATGAGAAGTACCTAGCATCTTATGAGCATACTACCAAAGTATTAACACTAAGCATGTCTATGTGTGCTATGAATGCATGTTCATGTGTCCTTATGCATCGTTTAAGAGTGAGCTACTCTTGATACATTTCATTTGTAACTCAAGAAGGACTGTATGTACATGTATGTACAGGGCTTGTGAAGCTTCATGTATGCTTGTGTGCGAGGAGAATACATGTACCGAGATGCTAGTAGTCTGAGTTGAACCTGTAAGAGAGCCATAACATGTCAAGCATCACTGCATATTATTACAACTCAACTCAAAAAATTGCAGCCCAGTGGTGTTATGTAAGTGAGAGGGAACCCCAATAATAAGGCACGACAATCGCGGCAGCGAACATGAAGTGTGAAAGATGTCCAGGATAACCATCCTGTACTTTGATCCAATTTTCCACAAGTCCATCATTTGTTATTTTTATACAGACCCTTACCTAGGTTTTGAGACATGATGTGTATCCTGTTTTCATAATAATCCATTATTAACATATTAAGCTCAAAGGTTTACAACATATATTTGTAACAAGCCTGATTAGCTCAGGGAGATAACACATCAATAATAACCATTAAAAAACCAAAATTTATTGACTAGGTTTCTTGGCAACATAGCCAGATTAACTATCTAAGCTCAATCTTTTGAAACCATTTTGACTGTAAATGAAGAACTGTAGCTTGATCTTTTGTGATCAAACTATAGAACAATAAAGAGCTCAAAATGTATATCTATAGTTCCATGTACCATTTATACTATTATGCCCACAATTCCTACAACATACCTATGTCCAAGATTATCATGTAGTAATCCTCCGACTGACCTTAAACTATGTAAAATAGTTATAAGCTAAACTATGTACAAAAAAAATTATGTCAACATTTCCTTTGTTTATGCTCATTTATTTTAAAAGAAAACCAATCAATGTCATCTCCCATGAGACCCTCACATGAGGTAGTATGCAAAATAGACAGGTTTAGTCATTACCACAGAAAAAGATTATTTTTTCTTTTTGTTCTAACCAGCCGTGATGCATTCAGGTGAAAGAATCAGTCTGGTATACCATCCGACCTTTATATAAATTGCATGCTATGAAAAAAAATCACATTTATGATTAAGTTTCAGTTGATTAGATGTCAAAACACAATGCTTACATTTCTCCAAATCATGAGCAGAAAAAGCAATGTATTAAGAAATTCTAGCTGTGTACTGAGTAGGTAAACACAGTGATAATATATGCCTATCCTCCATTGAGGGTTAGCACTAAATAAATTGATGTATGTTCAACTTAAAAAACATATGAATTTCAATCATGATTCAATGATGATTCAATGCATTCCCACCTCATAGTACAATATCCAATCCAAGACCACTTCCAGAACATATACGATATATAATGTCATTTATATTTATATATACCTATAAATGAGATGCCAAAGGATATGTACCATATGAGGCGGATGTTTAATTTGTTCTGTAAAATCAGCCTATAAAGCCTACAATTTTTATTAAAACCGAAGAGAGGTAGCATCACTCCAGCTTTTGGTATTAAAGATCTTTAAATAAATAAAAAAATGGGCAGCATCTCCTTTGTACAACAGGCAATTTTAAAAAAAATTACAGTCCCTGCCATCTCTATTGAGACCCTCACATGAGGTTTTAAGGCCCAAGGAATCACTTGAAAGTGAAGACCCTTGTCCACAATCTATGTAAATCCATTATTTAAAGTATTGTATGTAGGTCATAGCATGTATAAAAACCAAGTAGTGACATCAAAGAAAACATCATCAAAAAGTCCTGTGCAAACATGATTGAATACAGATCCAATTGATCAGTTAAAAACCATTTCCAGCAAAAGGTTTACTAATTTTAGTATCCATTATAAATTACAGTTAGATTAGCTATGAAAGCCAATATTAAACGTAGTTTTTAAAGCTCAAATTTAACCAAGTTTGACTGAGTAGGTGCAACGGCACCTACCTGTACCGTTGTTGTCTTCGATGGAGCAGTCGATTGGATAGTAATGAGATGTATTGTCACGAGCAGTCCAAGGAGTCACTGTTAGCTTCTGAGTTGCAGATGCCGGTGAACACGAACGCAGGTATGGGTATAAGAATGATATGTCCAGCATGCCTAGTATGAGGCCCGTTTCCTAAGGTAGATTCAGAATGTGTGTGTGTGTGTGTGTGATAAGGTCCGAGTGTGTGTGTGTGTGTGTGTGTGAGGGGGGGGGGGGGGGGGTGTGCATGTAGCACGCTATGATAGCCACTCACATGCGAGGGAAGGAGCAAAGGGCAATGAAGCAGGGCCGAACGTGTGAGGGTAGCTTATACGAGATGAGAGAGGGAGACTTGCGAGATTCGTTCCACGAAGGAGATGAAGCCGCTCATTAGGTACATATGATAGTGTGTGTGTGTGTGTGTGTGTGTGTTGACCTACTATGCAAGGCAAGTAAGGTGCGCAAATATCTGATGGCGAGATATAAGCAGTAGGAGAACTACCCGTGAGGATGATACTATTTTTTAAGGTGTATAAAGCATGCACCAAAACACACAGAGTGAGTGGGTGGGTAGCAGTAAATGCTCGAGTCGAGGTAAGAGTGATCGATTGAAAGATTTTAATGTTGATGTGGTGCTCAAAAAAATCGTACGACTGGATACACCGCAAAAGCCAGCTACCCATTTTCTAAGTATGGGCCCTAATTTCAAGGCATCACCACCTTGGAAGGCTTATCTGTATATATTTTTTCTTCCCAATGGGAGATAGCAAGAGCGAGTCATGCAAACATACGCTATTCTAGCCACACAAACTATGCCATATAGGCTACAAAACATAACAACAAATCATGCTATCACACATACTTAAGGTCCCTCCCATCTAATTGATGGCAACTATCATCCTTTATAGACGTCACTCTCCTTTCAAGTTGTTGTAGCACCTCCCCTTTTCTGTCTTCTTCTTCACTTTCTACACATTGTTGTTGCTTTGACTTCAACCCATCCATGCTTTTCTTTGATAGCTCCACCTTTGGTTTGGTTCTTCTTATTGAAGAAATTTAGTATGCATAGTGTGTACATGTCCATGTTACATTATATCAACCCCAAAATTAATGCTTTTGAGGAAGGTCTTATCAGCAAACAGAGTTGGGGTAGTGTCTAGTCTTCTCACACTGAGCACATATAATGTGCCAATCCATAAATGTTAGGTAACACATAGAGTGCTTCTTTTATAGTAGCATGAGTGTCCTCTCACGGAGTCAAAAGGCACCAGACGGTGAATTTGATACTTGCACGTGTTTGGATGCATGGCCCTAAAATTAGATTTTCAAACCGCATGACCACACCTTCTAAGAATGGCTTTAACATATTTAGGCTAGCCAAGTGTGGATTTTCATGTGAGAGAGCCTGAGAGACAAGTAACTAAGCTTCGGCTATGCAGTGTCACACAAAAAAAAACACGCACACCCAAATTTAGCAAATGTAATTAGAGACTTGATTATTTGGGATAATAATGTTCAATTGTAGAGCTTGAAATCTTGCCAAATAGCTCTTGGCAAGTACTTTGGATTAAGGTTATTACTTTTGGTTTACACCCTTTGTGAATTGTGTAATTGCTACCTCTATTCTCTCATCATGAATGGTACTCAAATTATGCCCCCCTAATCCTAACAAATGGTATAAGATCTTGCTAGTGATTAGCACCTTCCTAATCATAGGAGTGGTACAGGTTCATCGGGGAACCATTCATGATATTGGCTAGGGAAACTACACATTGGTGATCTAAAAGGTGAGCATTGCCAAAAATAAATGTGATTTCCACCTTTCAAGCCACGCAATTCCTCCAAGTTCACCCTTGCACACACCTAATAATAGCAAAAATAATTAGAAGTGAAAATGGTTGCCAAATTCAAATCTTGGTGATTCTAATGAAAGTTGAGGAGTTCTAAATACAAGAATGTAATGCTAGTTAAGTTCCAACCAATTAGGAGGGTAGTGGCTCAAGAGTTTGGCTCAAGAGGTAGACTCAAGAGCATGCTCACACTAACTAATTGTAGATTAATACATTGTGACAATGCCAATGGATAGATGCGAATGAAAAATCAATAGGACCTAATTATAATTAATAAATTCTTCTCATCTATGGCTCCGATCCCACTTGCTGAAGAGATTAAGGAGAATTGGTGAGTGTAGCATTCATGGGGCGCGCGCGCGCGTGTGTGTGTGTGTGTTTTCAAAGAGAGGAGGAAGAACAACATACAATTTTTTGGGTTTATTGGTTTACAAACTTGGTTTAGTATAACATAAAATCATAAGAGAAAACGTAAAACCAAATGTCCAAGTGGGAGATGGGATAAAACCTCCATATTGTACGGGGATTTTTGAATTTTTCAAGTTGTCAAAAGGTGGTATACACACCCCTGCATTACTCTTTTGGATTCCCCACTCTATCCATATCACTGCTTGCCTATCTGTAAGTAACACAAAAGAATATGATTAATGCCCTCTCGACATGAGAAAATATCATGATGCGGGTTCTGGTATAAAAGTGTAGCTACAGGAAAGTATTGGCTACATGTGTGTATGTGGTGTCAGTGTGTGTGTGTGTGTGTGTGTGTGTGTGTGTGTGTGTGTGTGTGTGTGTGTGTGTAGTTGTTTTACTTAAATACATAAGCACAAAAGAACCATAAAGTTCAGAAGACATTTGGCTTTACACAAGTGACTAGGGGTAGCACAAAAACAACTCAGTCTTAGAATTATTTATTTGTTAGGACGTTTTTATGCAGGATCTACACACGATTCTTGTGGGCAACACGTAGCAGTATAGTAACGTCCGAGCGAGGGTCTCCATGAGTGTGTGTATGTGTATGTGCGTGTGCGTGTGTGTGTTTGTGTGAGCATACACGTTTGTCTGTGTGTGTGTGTGTGTGTGTGTGTGTGTGTGTGTGTGTGTGTGTTAAGGCAAAAAATGGATTACCAATAACAACGACCCAGGGATGCCTTCACCACGCAACAGCAAATCTTTAGCCAACGTGAGTGTATGCATACTCGATAGAGCAAGGGAGAGATAGAGAATGCGCGCTCTTGTTTTCTGTGAGCACGAGAGAGAGATATCGGAATTCCCTTCGATTGGGTAAGCAAGGAGAGAGTGAAATGCATCTACAGCTTACGTGCCATGCAGGATACATTTATGTATATGTAACATGTTAGGGTATCCACCGAAACTCGGTACTTAATGCCCATGTGCAAGCAATGAAGGCATCCACATGTCCTTAATCAGAGGTGGGTTATGCATATGTAACAAGATAGGGTATCCACATGTTCACAGCTCCAGCTACGCCAAAGGACAAATCATCAAAAAGCCCAAGTTGCGTGAAAAAAATATATATGTAAAGCATTCAGTAAACCAAGCTATTATCAATAGTGCATGTGCGTGGGGAAAGAGAAGGGGCTCGAAAGCAGTTCCAAGAGGGATAATGCCCACTAATTCAGTAAATTATAGCTACTATTCGCTTTATCGATCGTGCATGTGTGTGGGGAGAGATAAGGGGCTTGAAAGCAATTCAAAGACAGATAGTGCCCATTAATTGTCGTTGAGACCTATAAATCGAAATATCTGTTTATTTAGGGTGAAGAGGGAAGCACTAATACACACCAACACACACATTATTATAAACTAGGTAGTGATTGGAGCAGGGCCGAAATAACGAATAGTATCTTTATCTAATAAGCAAGGGTGTGTGTGGGTGTGGTAGAGATTTGGTACCATGCACCATTACGTTGTGGTCTTCTATAGAGACACTGTGGAACTTTTCTAGAGAATAGCGGCTCTAGGTTAGCACACCAGAAAGGAAAGCTGTAAGCCAAGGGTTGGCCAAATACTTGCCAGCTAGATAAGTGTATGTGTGTGTGTGTGTGTGTGTGTGGCCCTCCCCCATCCCAGGGGAGAGATCCACTTGTTGGAAGATTGTCCACCAAGTGGACCAATCCCCCACCAATTGTAGTACTTGCTTCCTAAAAGTTTCCATGTTTTATAGCTCAGTTACTTGTACGGTGTTAACACAGTTTAAATGTGAGATTACTCATTTGTAATGTGTTTGACCAGAACTTAGATGTAAGTACTCTGTGAAATTTCTCTAGAGAATAGTAGCTCTAAGTTGGCACACCAAAAAGGGAAGTTGTCAACCAAGGGTTAGCCAACGACTTGTCAGCTAGATAAGTGTGTGTGTGTGTGTGTGTGTGTGTGGCCCTCCCCCATCCCAGATAAGAGATCCACTTGGTGGAGGATGGTCCACCAAGTGGACCAATCCCCCACCAATTGTAGTAATTGCTTCCTAAAAATTTCCATGTTTTATAGCTCAGTCACTTGTATGGTGTTAACAAGGTTTAGATGCGAGATTACTCATTTGTAATGTGTTTGATCAGAACTTAGATGTAAGTACACCCAATTGTTGTATGATAAAGGGGTCCTCCAAGGAGGAGAGTGTGGTATTATGAAATCTACATACCTGATGTCTCATGATTTCGATAATGTCACTCCAAATTTGTGGAATATGTCGTGACGTTGGTTACTGTACAATACTCCGATCCTGCAAGATAACTTGAAAATCCACACTTGCTCGAGGGTTGTCAATGCTTACAGTATATGGATTATATGTAAACATGTAGGCGCTTGACCAATTTAGGAGCTGAGAGACCTGACCCATCCCTTTGGATTGGGTGGATCAAGCTAATAATAATGTAACTTGTATAAGAGTAGGCAATCCAATTCCTAGGGTATAAATACCCATATCCTGACAAAAGCCGTTTGATTGAAGTCAGGATAAATTGGAGTAGCTATAATATTATCTGATATATTATCTAATCCCAATTGCTAAGTATGGCACTAGTCCAACCAAAGACTAGTAGGGAAACTGTGTGTGTGTGTTTAAGTATGAAAAATCCCCTCATAATTGAACCATACTTAGACAATAGAGTTAGATAATATATTACATAACAATATTTTTAAAAACAAGATGTCATAAATCATTTCGTATACACCAATACAACATTCTGTATCTAATGGATAATACAATCATTTAGATCAAAAATTTGATCTTGGATCACTACAATATAATATCTGTATCGTATGTGCCCATCCTTTGGGATGAGCTTCCACTACATCCACATGTAGAAGAATCCAGCTGGTACATTTGTTGGTACATTGGACGATCTTCCGTTACTGCTGCAGTTTTTTGTTGTAATCCCAAGGAAAGAATCTCTTACCTGCCACCATCCAAGAAACGCAAGCCTGTCAGAACTAGCATTACTTGGGAAGACAGGTGTCAACGACTCCTTCCCCTTGTTATTGGTGTCAAAAATTAGAACACAAACTACCACCATAACCAAGATCTAATATCATGTTTGAGCCATTTATATATGTTGTTGTTTATATCTTTTAATTCTAGAAAAAATTGGACAGCATCTCCTTTGTAAATTGGATCAATTTTCAAAAGTCCAGTCTACTACCATCTCTTCCGAGACCCCCACTTGAGGATTAAGGCTCTTTTAATTTGAAAGAACTTCAAGTAAAACATTTGTGTTCAAAATTATGTATTTATAAAAAAGCATCAAAAAGTACTTTGTAATTGTGAAGTCACCACTATAAACTTACCTTCATCAGAAGTGATTTCCTGCATACAAAGATATATGTCTTTAAGGTCATTTTGCTAGGTGGATGTTTTAAGTTGGACAGCATATTTTTTACATACAAATTGTATTTCAAAATTTCCGATCATTACCACTTCCTCGAAGATCTTTACCAGAGACATAAGCATATTTATGCTAATGATAGTCATTCCCCATCCATACATTTATTATTACTTTTGCCAAGTTCCGGGAGCAAGAAAATATATCTGTGATACAAAAACTAATGCCTAAACTTGATTAACTCAAAGTCTAAAGGGTAATTTAGACCAATCAGGTCACCCCATTTCCGTATTGCAACTCTGAGTGCCAAACCCCAAACATAATCCGATACATACACTTTAGTAAAGTGTATCGACTTCCAGTAACGAAATGACTAATGTAGTTAGCAATCCAGGTAGATACCACGGCCAATGGATCCCCAACTCTGGTCCATCAACTCAGGCAAACTCTCATCAGTGAATAGAAAATCCAGAAACTTCAAACTATGTTAAGTACAAAACCTGGAAATGGATACCTCTACTTGCAGGTTTCAAATGTTTTTCTTTCCGACATACCTTCTAAGAACTTGTTACTTATCAAAAACCCAAAATATACTGAGTAGGTGCAATTACGATCATGTCAAAATCACTCAGTCACAGGGGTGCAACAATATATCAGCACCAGTAAAGTGTCCATTATCAACTCAAGACACTGACTATGAAAAAGGATACTACCGCCAGGCAAATCTCTGGTATAAGATTAGGATTTCAGTGTTTAGTGGACGTTTTTCGAGAAATAATCCCAAATAAACCATCTGATATTATATGCAAGCAAAGCACCAGGGTATGGCGAATCGAAACTATGTATGCAAAAATTTCGGCAGCATTTCCTTTGTTTATGCTCAGTCATCTCAAAAAGGACCAGTCAATGCCATCTCCGACGAGAGCCTCACATGAGGTTGTATGCAATCGATAGTGACAATCATTTCCTCAGACAAAGAGTGTCTTTTATTTTAGTTTAATCCAACCTTGTTGCATTCAGGTCAAATGATAAGTTAGATAAACCATACGAACTCTATATGAATTGCATAACATGAGAAATAAAAACCATATTTGTCATTAAGTTCAACTGAATAGTTGTGAAAACCAAAAAAACCTTGTACACTTTCTCAAAATCATGAGCAAAAAAAACTGTTTTAAGATAATCTAACTACGGACTAAGTAGGTGAAGGGAACCTTCCTGTCTAATCAAAAATAGCCAAGGTTTTACTAAGTATGTGCAAGGGCACCTACCTGTCCCGTTGTTGCCGATAGAACAATCAATTGGATCGTAAGTGAAGTATCTCGAGAATCTGCTAACCCCATTAAGCTTGATGAGGTCGAGATTATGCTTTATGGCCATCGGATGCAGCTTCATGTATCTATTGTATCATCATGAGTGGTCCGAGGAACAACGATTAGCTACCAAGTTACAAACGAATGTGAGCACAGTTGCATGTATGGTTTATGCCAGAAATAGAGTAAGACTAAGATTGAGTATCAAAATCATGCCTAGTATCTTGAGGCTTGTATTCCACTCTAGAGGCAGTGTGTGTGTGTGTGTGTGCGTGCGCGCACGCGCGCAGTCTTGTAAAAGCCACGACTAAGCAAGGGCAGATAAAGACGTCAATAATGCAAGTCAGAATCTGTGAGGGCAAAGTATACGAGGGAACAAGCATACACCAAGTTGCCATTTGTAAAACCGGTCCTATGAAGGAGATGAAACAGCTTGTTAGGACGTTTTTATGCAGGATCTACACACGATTCTTGTGGGCAACACGTAGCAGTATATTAACGTCAGAGCGAGGGTCTCCACGAGTGTGTGTGTGTGTGTGTGTGTGTGTGTGTGTGTGTTAAGGCAAAAAACGGATTACCAATATCAACGAGCCAGCGATGCCTTCCCCACGCAACAGCAAATCTTTAGCCAACGTGAGTGTATGCATACTCGATAGAGCAAGGGAGAGATAGAGAATGCGCGCTCTTGTTTTCTGTGAGCACGAGAGAGAGATATCGGAATTCCCTTCGATTGGGTAAGCAAGGAGAGAGTGAAATGCATCTACAGCTTACGTGCCATGCAGGATACATTTATGTATATGTAACATGTTAGGGTATCCACCGAAACTCGGTACTTAATGCCCATGTGCAAGCAATGAAGGCATACACATGTCCTTAATCAGAGGTGGGTTATGCATATGTAACAAGATAGGGTATCCACATGTTCACAGCTCCAGCTAAGCCAAAGGACAAATCATCAAAAAGCCCAAGTTGTGTGAAAAAAAAAAATATGTAAAGCATTCAGTAAACCAAGCTATTATCAATAGTGCACGTGCGTGGGGAAAGAGAAGGGGCTCGACAGCAGTTCCAAGAGGGATAATGCCCACTAATTCAGTAAATTATAGCTACTATTCGCTTTATCGACCGTGCATGTGTGTGGGGAGAGATAAGGGGCTCGAAAGCAGTTCAAAGACAGATAGTGCCCATTAATTGTCATTGAGACCTATAAATCGAAATATCTGTTTATTAAGGGTGAAGAGGGAAGCACTAATACACACCAACACACACATTATTATAAACTAGGTAGTGATTGGAGCAGGGCCGAAATAACGAATAGTATCTTTATCTAATAAGCAAGGGTGTGGTAGAGATTTGGTACCATGCACCATTACGTTGTGGTCTTCTATAGAGACACAGTGGAACTTTTCTAGAGAATAGCGGCTCTAGGTTAGCACACCAGAAAGGAAAGCTGTAAGCCAAGGGTTGGCCAAATACTTGCCAGCTAGATAAGTGTATGTGTGTGTGTGCGTGTGTGTGTGGCCCTCCCCCATCCCAGGGGAGAGATCCACTTGTTGGAAGATTGTCCACCAAGTGGACCAATCCCCCACCAATTGTAGTACTTGCTTCCTAAAAGTTTCCATGTTTTATAGCTCAGTTACTTGTACGGTGTTAACACAGTTTAAATGTGAGATTACTCATTTGTAATGTGTTTGACCAGAACTTAGATGTAAGTACTCTGTGAAATTTCTCTAGAGAATAGTAGCTCTAAATTGGCACACCAAAAAGGGAAGCTGTCAACCAAGGGTTAGCCAACGACTTGTCAGCTAGATAAGTGTGTGTGTGTGTGTGTGTGTGTGTGTGTGTGGCCCTCCCCCATCCCAGAGAAGAGATCCACTTGGTGGAGGATGGTCCACCAAGTGGACCAATCCCCCACCAATTGTAGTAATTGCTTCCTAAAAATTTCCATGTTTTATAGCTCAGTCACTTGTATGGTGTTAACAAGGTTTAGATGCGAGATTACTCATTTGTAATGTGTTTGATCAGAACTTAGATGTAAGTACACCCAATTGTTGTATGATAAAGGGGTCCTCCAAGGAGGAGAGTATAGTATTATGAAATCTACATACCTGATGTCTCATGATTTCGATGATGTCACTCCAAATTTGTGGAATATGTCGTGACGTTGGTTACTGTACAATACTCCGATCCTGCAAGATAACTTGAAAATCGGCACCTGCTCGAGGGTGGTCAATGCTTACAGTATATGGATTATATGTAAACATGTAGGCGCTTGACCAATTTAGGAGCTGAGAGCCCCGACCCATCCCTTTGGATTGGGTGGATCAAGCTAATAATAATGTAACTTGTATAAGAGTAGGCAATCCAATTCCTAGGGTATAAATACCCATATCCTGACAAAAACCGTTTGATTGAAGTCAGGATAAATTGGAGTAGCTATATTATTATCTGATATATTATCTAATCCCAATTGCTAAGTATGGCACTAGTCCAACCAAAGACTAGTAGGGAAACTGTGTGTGTGTGTTTAAGTATGAAAAATCCCCTCATAATTGAACCATACTTAGACAATTGAGTTAGATAATATATTAAATAACAATATTTTTTAAAACAAGACGTCATAAATCATTTCATATACACCAATACAACACTCTGTATCTAATGGATAATACAATCATTTAGATCAAAAATTTGATCTTGGATCACTACAATATAATATCTGTATCGTATGTGCCCATCCTTTGGGATGAGCTTCCACTACATCCACATGTAGAAGAATCCAGCTGGTACATTTGTTGGTACATTAGACGATCTTCCGTTACTGCTGCAGTTTTTTGTTGTAATCCCAAGGAAAGAATCTCTTACCTGCCACCATCCAAGAAACACAAGCCTGTCAGAACTAGCATTACTTGGGAAGACAGGTGTCAACAACTCCCTCCCCTTGTTATTGGTGTCAAAAATTAGAACACAAACTACCACCATAACCAAGATCTAATATCATGTTTGAGCCATTTATATATGCTGTTGTTTATATCTTTTAATTCTAGAAAAAATTGGACAGCATCTCCTTTGTAAATTGGATCAATTTTCAAAAGTCCAGTCTACTACCATCTCTTCCGAGACCCCCACTTGAGGATTAAGGCTCTTTTAATTTGAACGAACTTCAAGCAAAACATTTGTGTTCAAAATTATGTATTTATCCAAAAGCATCAAAAAGTACTTTGTAATTGTGAAGTCACCACTATATACTTGCCTTCATCAGAAGTGATTTCTTGCATACAAAGATACATGTCTTTAAGGTCATTTTGCTATGTGGATGTTTTAAGTTGGACAACATATTTTTTACATACAAATTGTATTTCAAAATTTCCGGTCATTACCACTTCCTCGAAGATCTTTACCAGAGACATAAGCATATTTATGCTAATGATAGTCATTCCCCATCCATACATTTATTATTACTTTTGCCAAGTTCCGGGAGCAAGAAAATATATCTGTGATACAAAAACCAATGCCTAAACTTGATTAACTCCAAGTCTAAAGGGTAATTTAGACCAATCAGGTCACCCCATTTCCGTATTGCAACTTTGAGTGCCAAACCCCAAACATAATCCGATACATACACTTTAGTAAAGTGTATCGACTTCCAGTAATGAAATGACTAATGTAGTTAGCAATCCAGGTAGATATCACGGCCAATGGATCCCCAACTCTGGTCCATCAACTCAGGCAAACTCTCATCAGTGAATAGAAAATCCAGAAACTTCAAACTATGTTAAGTACAAAACCCGGAAATGGACACAACTACTTGCAGGTTTCAAATGTTTTTCTTTATGACATACCTTCTAAGAACTTGTTACTTATCAAAAACCCAAAATATACTGAGTAGGTGCAATTGCGATCATGTCAAAATCGCTCAGTCATAGGTATGCAACAATATATCAACACCAGTAAAGTGTCCATTATCAACTCAAGACACTGACTATGAAAAAGGATACTACCGCCAGGCAAATCTCTAGTATAAGATTAGGATTTTAGTGTTTAGTGGACGTTTTTCGATAAACAATCCCAAATAAACCATCTGATATTATATGCAAGCAAAGCACCAGGGTATGGCGAATCGAAACTATGTATGCAAAAATTTCGGCAGCATTTCCTTTGTTTATGCTCAGTCATCTCAAAAAAGACCAGTCAATGCCATCTCCCACGAGACCCTCACATGAGGTTGTATGCAATCGATAGTGACAATCATTTCCTCAGACAAAGAGTGTCTTTTATTTTAGTTTAATCCAACCTTGTTGCATTCAGGTCAAATGATAAGTTAGATAAACCATACGAACTCTATATGAATTGCATAACATGAGAAATAAAAACCATATTTGTCATTAAGTTCAACTGAATAGTTGTGAAAACCAAAAAAACCTTGTACACTTTCTCAAAATCATGAGCAAAAAAAACTGTTTTAAGATAATCTAACTACGGACTGAGTAGGTGCAAGGGCACCTTCCTGTCTAATAAAAAATAGCCAAGGTTTTACTGAGTAGGTGCAAGGGCACCTACCTGTCCCGTTGTTTCCGATAGAACAATCAATTGGATCGTAAGTGAAGTATCTCGAGAATCTGCTAACCCCATTTAGCTTGATGAGGTCGAGATTATGCTTTATGGCCATCGGATGCAGCTTCATGTATCTATTGTATCATCATGAGTGGTCCGAGGAACAACGATTAGCTACCAAGTTACAAACGAATGTGAGCACAGTTGCATGTATGGTTTATGCCAGAAATAGAGCAAGACTAAGATTGAGTATCAAAAGCATGCCTAGTATCTTGAGGCTTGTATTCCACTCTAGAGGCAGTGTGTGTGTGTGTGTGTGTGTGTGCGCGCACGCGCGCAGTCTTGTAAAAGCCACGACTAAGCAAGGGCAGATAAAGACGTCAATAATGCAAGTCAGAATCTGTGAGGGCAAAGTATACGAGGGAACAAGCATACACCAAGTTGCCATTTGTAAAACCAGTCCTATGAAGGAGATGAAACAGCTTGTTAGGACGTTTTTATGCAGGATCTACACACGATTCTTGTGGGCAACACGTAGCAGTATATTAACGTCAGAGCGAGGGTCTCCACTAGTGTGTGTATGTGTATGTGTGTGTGTGTGTGTGTGTGTGTGTGTGTGTGTGTGTGTGTTAAGGCAAAAAACGGATTACCAATATCAACGAGCCAGGGATGCCTTCCCCACGCAACAGCAAATCTTTAGCCAACGTGAGTGTATGCATACTCGATAGAGCAAGGGAGAGATAGAGAATGCGCGCTCTTGTTTTCTGTGAGCACGAGAGAGAGATATCGGAATTCCCTTCGATTGGGTAAGCAAGGAGAGAGTGAAATGCATCTACAGCTTACGTGCCATGCAGGATACATTTATGTATATGTAACATGTTAGGGTATCCACCGAAACTCGGTACTTAATGCCCATGTGCAAGCAATGAAGGCATACACATGTCCTTAATCAGAGGTGGGTTATGCATATGTAACAAGATAGGGTATCCACATGTTCACAGCTCCAGCTAAGCCAAAGGACAAATCATCAAAAAGCCCAAGTTGTGTGAAAAAAATATATATGTAAAGCATTCAGTAAACCAAGCTATTATCAATAGTGCACGTGCGTGGGGAAAGAGAAGGGGCTCGACAGCAGTTCCAAGAGGGATACTATTCGCTTTATCGACCGTGCATGTGTGTGGGGAGAGATAAGGGGCTCGAAAGCAGTTCAAAGACAGATAGTGCCCATTAATTGTCATTGAGACCTATAAATCGAAATATCTGTTTATTAAGGGTGAAGAGGGAAGCACTAATACACACCAACACACACATTATTATAAACTAGGTAGTGATTGGAGCAAGGCCGAAATAACGAATAGTATCTTTATCTAATAAGCAAGGGTGTGTGTGGGTGTGGTAGAGATTTGGTACCATGCACCATTACGTTGTGGTCTTCTATAGAGACACAGTGGAACTTTTCTAGAGAATAGCGGCTCTAGGTTAGCACACCAGAAAGGAAAGATGTAAGCCAAGGGTTGACGAAATACTTGCCAGCTAGATAAGTGTATGTGTGTGTTCAAAGAGAGGAGGAAGAACAACATACAATTTTTTGGGTTTATTGGTTTACAAACTTGGTTTAGTATAACATAAAATCATAAGAGAAAACGTAAAACCAAATTTCCAAGTGGGAGATGGGATAAAACCTCCATATTGTATGGGGATTTTTGAATTTTTCAAGTTGTCAAAAGGTGGTATACACACCCCTGCATTACTCTTTTAGATTCCCCACTCTATCCATATCACTGCTTGCCTATCTGTAATTAACACAAAAGAATATGATTAATGCCCTCTCGACATGAGAAAATATCATGATGAGGGTTCTTGTATATAAGTGATGCTACAGGAAACTATTGGCTACATGTGTGTATGTGGTGTGGGTGTGTGTGTTGTGTAGTTGTTTTACTTAAATACATAAGCACAAAAGAACCATAAAGTTCAAAAGACAGTTGGCTTTAGACAAGTGACTAGGGGTAGCACAAAAACAACTCAGTCTTAGAATTATTTATGTACATTGAAATAAGAATAAGGTCTCATTCTAGTAACAAAGTAAAAAGGAACAATTGTACTGTCTGCTTCAAAAAGTGGAATTAGTTTGATATATGAAGGATGGATGATAGCAAATCCAAAGAGATTCCAAGAAATGATAGAGTCCTCACCTGCATCCATTCAAACAAGACAACAATTCTGTTAGCCTTGAATGCGTATTACGAGTGTCAATGAACTATATCAGCTGTTATCCATGTCCAACTTACAACTAGTGCTATCTGAATAAATCAGTTTTTCTTGCAGCGAAACCGTCAGTATGACATCATGTTATATCAAAATTTATGCAGTAAAACCAGAGTCATATAATGACCAACACCCAATGGTCAAGTAAATGCCTTTGCAAAATAACCTTTTTAGGGCAGCCTGTCTATAGAACGACAAGGGAAGGTTATACAGAGTACTGACAAACATCTAAGAAGTTTTATGCAGTAAAATGAGAGTTATATAATGACCAGCACCCAATGGGCACGTAAATGCCTTTGCAAAACAACCTTTTTAGTGTAGAGTATATAGAACGACAAGGGTGGCTTGTACAGAGTATGGACCTATGTAGCTCCCTTCTATTCCACTAACTCCATAGTCATTCAATGAGAGGTCGACTAGAAAAAAGCCCTCATATTCACTCTTTTCACATAAACTCACACACACAGTCAAGGCTAAGTGAGGGGTATGAAGCATTCCTCACCTTGTTTATATATTGATAGGTCATCCTCTGAAGCAATGAATAGAGCCAGCAGGGTGAATCATGTTTAGATCCACTTATCATCTTCATACCCCCACCTTGTTTATATATTGATAGGTCATCCTCTGAAGCAATGAATAGAGCCAGCAAGGCGAGTCACATTCAGATCAACTTATCACCAAGGCACACGATGCTAGTGGCGATTGCCATGAAATCAATGTAGAGGAGAGGGTGATAGTAGAGAAAACACCGAATGAATTCAACTCAGTCCTCACAGTGCAAAGAGAAAAAACTTTAAGTGTGATGAGCTAATCGCCCGACTATGTGCTATAACGTCATGGGTTAGAGAGCCATGCTATCAAATCATGTTAAGGGGTAGATTACCTTGACCGAAGATGTAAAGCAAACCCTTCAAGGGTAGTGTCATACGCAGGATGGGAGATATCCCAAGAAAGCACAACAAAACCTTTCAATGGGTGTCCATATTGCCCCCCTAACCAAAGGTGCCAATTGTAGGTGAAACAGAAACCAACTCCCCCCCTTTAAAAAAAAAACTAAGTAGAAAGATTAATGTGTGAGGGTGTGATAGGGGCTCTACTCTATTGTAGAGTTTATAAAAAACCTTTTTGACTCGGTATGTGTATAATTTTCCACAAAGGTGTCAAGTGTCGGTAAAAAGTCCAAGTAAAGAACCAATGTGTGTGTGTGTGTGTTTTTTAAAAAAAATAAAATAAAATAAAATCCCATCATTCAGAATCATATACTGAGAGACTTAAATACTGTTTGCAAAAACATATTGTGTAAAGGACAAAACAAAGAAAATTTTTTTGATATATAAAATTCATTACAAGATACTTTGATACATGACAAAGTAGGAGTTTAAGCCGGAACTCCTATCAGGTGAGAGCAGGGATCTTTACCTGCCAACCAACCAGAAGTACAATTAATTAGAACTAATTTGTACTAAATGGGTGACATGTATATCAAGCAATCCCCACTGCTTGTTATTGTTGTCACATCCTAGACCCCAACCATACTCCTAAACATATATTATGTTTTCTTTAGCTCGTCCATGTAAGTAGGGTCTATTACGGTCTTTGAAATATTTTATGGGTTTACATGGTTTAGAGATAGAGTCCTTAATTGCTATTGGCTTTTACCTACTATGTGTTGCAATAAGCTTGTCCTGAATTGTTGGAGCTTAAGTATGTCCCGAGTGATGCTCATCCTAGCTGTCTGCCTATAGCCCTGCTTATTGACAATAATTAGACACATGTGCTTTACTTAATATCCTATGTTTAGAGCTTCCTCTTTTGCCCCTCTTTATAAGTATTTATGAGCATATGCATATATCTTTTTATGATTTACAAATTTTTACTATTATGGTATATATACCTAAGCGTTTATTTTGAAAAAACAACTAAAGTGTTAATATCTTGTGCTGCTATGTACTTACATTCTAAATTGTGAAAATTTCAATAGCATTTCCTTTGTGACAATACACTTTTTTCAAAAGACTACCATAAGTATTCATTGTATCATTTATCCTCATAGGACGTTTTCATAGCTCAAATGCTATATCTTAATCAATTACCTCTGCTAATGCTTATATCAAAGATCTTACATTGCTATTTTTAAAAACAACTACATGTTTGCTCAGCATAGATAGAGAACTTATGCACGTAATCAAAACAATATGTATCTTGGTACCTGAATAGAACTTGTCGTCGCTATTTGTGTATTTGTAAGCACGTTTATCACCCAAACCACTCCGACTTCGTTACTGTACCGAAAATGGTATCAGTTATAGTATACTGATTAGTACTATGTTTTTAATATTGTTCTATGTACACTATGCATATGATTGCATGTATTTGAATACATGTTACTGTGTTGTTTTGCGTGAAATCCTTCTTCATCATGTGTAGTCAAACCTGGTGTGTATGCCCGTGTCTATATGTATGTGTGTGTGTGCAGAAACCTTAATATGGCCATGCTTTATTCTACTACAAAAAACCGTTTATGAGCATGCATGTGCTTGTGTATGACTGTTTATATTGCTTTAACTATCCTTTTATGTTTTTATGGAAAGAATACGATATAAAGACGGTTTGATACGTACTATTATGTTTGCATATGGAAGAAAAAAGCCGCTTATTCTTTCTCTCTACGTATGCTCATAACCATTTCATGGTATGGCGCATTGTACAAAGCCCTTATGCATATGATTGAGTGTATGTGTGAAATATAAACCTTGCAACAAAAAAAAGGCAGTTATTTACCTTCTGTTATGCGCCAAAAGGCAGTCCGCCGTGTGCTTGGCAGCCCCGGATTTGTACTGCTTCTCTTGCGTTTGATGGTGGCCGTGAGTGTGCGTTCCCTGCAACCCAAGGTGTATTGAAAGCTTTCGCTAGTGCTTGTGATAAGATGTACAGGTTTCTTGCACTAGTGCTTGTGAGCATGTGTATGAATTACCATCGCTCAACTCACTGTGTGTGTTTGTGTATGTGCTACAGACTCGCCTCAACCTTGCGTTTCAACCCTTTGCGCAAGCTGCTTTATAACTATAGTATGCATGCGGTGCTATCACTGCTACACGCTATCTATATTGTTTATTCTGGGCAAGTTCCATCACCAATCGGATATGCTTCAATTGGTTACTTGACTTTACCAGGTTATCACCCCTTAAAAAGGGCAATATTATCCTTGAAACTTTGGAAAAAAATTAGGTACTTTATTTTGTGAGTTACAATTACGCAGGGAAAGTTGTATCATTTGGAATTTACTACATGAAAGCCTAGTTAATATCACATATCGTTTTTTTTAAAAAGATCGTAAACTGTGCATTAACTCTGAATGTCAAGTTATTTCTCTTAGGCTAGTGTATCCATTGATCGAGTGTTAAAAATACCTGACTATTTAGGATTTCCACTTATTTCTCAAATGATACTGATAATGAGGATTTGTTTATTCAAGGGTTTGTACATTTTTTTGGTGACTTCCACTGAAACATAAAAAGCTAAAAAACTACTCCATGACGAAAATGTTATACAAAAAGAGTGGGCCGGCTTGTTCTTTATTAAAAACTTCAATTGTGTACTGCTTAGAACCATACTCTGTCTTCAATCCCATCCATTGTTCCTCTGCTATTGACGTAGTTGCCTGTGCCATGTTTAAAGGATTAGTAGATCTCTGATGTCATGTCATCAATATTTGTGTTCTTTTTATTGTTATTTTTATATAAAAAACAAACGGTGCTATATTTTGTGTGTGTGTGCGCACGCGCATGATATCATGGGTTGTTATCTAAATGTGGCAAATGTCCAATATACTGTGTGTGTGTGTGTGTGTGTGTGTGTGTGTGTGTGTGTGTGCCCGCCCTCTCCCAGGTGCCATACACAATGGGTCGGTAGTAAGCTCATTGCGTATGGGCATTAGGTCATTTCTTGTGAACCCATTGAGGCAAAAATTTTGAATAAGCAGTCTAATGCCTTCCTAAGCAATAAAGCAATTAGAGGAGGAATACATGATCGTATGGAGAAGACTAATACAAGTATTAAGAGCTAATTTGTGTGGCCTATTACTTTTCCTCTTGAAAAATTCAATAAAAGATATGTTAAGTTGGTCCCTTTTCCAAAAGGATTGATAGTCAAAGTCACCATTATAGGGATTGTGTAATATAAAACTGATGTTAAGGAATTGTAAAGAGGTGGTGAAGAAGCCATAGGGAGTATTAAATCCATCCCCATATGTAGGTTCAATAATCATGCAATTTGGGTAAATGCATTTTAACTCATCAAAGAAGGTTTTGTATTGAGGCTCAAAATATCATCCATATATCTATATGTATGTTTAAGCAAAGAAACCTTATGACAGGTTTTTTTATCTTTTAAAGTTTCCAGAAACCACTCGTATTCAAAATAGGCTAAGTATAAATTTCACATAAGGGGTGAACACGAAAATTCCATAGGGATCCCAAGGCTCTTGTTGTAGCAGTGGTTGCCAAAGTGGATAGAACAATTATCAAGCAGCCAAGTAATGTGATCAATTAGTTTCTTTTCATCAAAATGGAAGTTATCAGAAGAGGTGACTTTTTTAATCCATCTAGGTTTATTTACTAAAGAGATATAGGTAAAACCTTCTAACTTGATATTTTTAAATGCTATCCTAATCATTTTCCTCAGAACCTTCTGCAATCCATCTTCACCATTAAGGGGTATGTTCTCGTAACATCTAGTAATGTCTGCAGATCCAAGGTGAAAAATCCTCTCAGGAAAGTTGAGAGTGACATCAATGAAGTTTTTAACCAGCCAAAAGGGGCTACTATGTACTTTAAGAAAATTTGAGCAAAGTTTTTATTTAATAGCACAAACTGTCTCAAATTTCGAAAGGACAAGGTCAAGGCAAACCGTAAAGTTTTTAGTAATCTGGGTAGATATACCATTAGAGGCATCAAAAATCCAACGGAACTTATGTTTGTGATGTTTGTAAGTGGGAAACAAAACAGGAAGTTTGACGGACTCAGGTGAGTAATCCAAACTAATAAGGTCATAGGTAATTTTATTAGTAACCTCATAAGGAGAGAGGTTAAGCGGAGTAAATTCTTCACTAGATAGGCGAGAGTGGGCTGCTTTCCATGCAAGGTTTTTGCAAATAAGAGTGGGGGTGTTAGCGCTTTTATCTAGACCAACAATAAATCAATTTACTGCGGGTTTTTGAAATTTCAATCCCAATTCTAGGGTGATCCAAGAGCCCTTTGTAGATAACCAATTTTGAGGTAAGAGAGAGACCTTATAAAAGAAACAATGATAAAGTAAATTTCTTAAGTCCAGTAGGATTGTCTTCTCTAGTTGGAGAGCATTGACCACGTCAGTCAGACAGCTAAGTAAAGCTGATACCATTAAATATGGGTTTTTAGAAAAAATAGGGATGTGATTCAATCCTTTTGCCAATAAACTTTGAATGGTGCAGTCATTAATCACACTTAGGTCACAAGTACAGACATGTTTGCCTAACTCACCAAAGTCCTTACAAAAAGTGTTGTATTGAGTACATGCACAATTAGGGATATTACCGTGTCTAAGAAAATCATTGTTGTAGACAAGATTTTTAATTAGTTGTTGATAAGTCTAGCTGACTACAACATTGTCTAGTAGTTTACGGTTACTAAAAAGTAAGTCAACGAACTCACAAGATATTGCCTTTGGGGAAAACCAATCCAGAAGTTTGTTTTGGAATAGACAATGTATGTAGATAAGTTTTGATGCCAAGGACTTCTTCGGGAGCTGCTTCTTTCCACAAGGGCCAAAAAGTACAGAGTTTAATCTTTTCAAAGAGGGAACATCATCATCCTTGATGCATTGTTTGAGTAATGCAGTGATGATATTGACACCCTTGTAGTTGGAATAAGTAGTAAGATATGTGCCTGGTTCATCAGATTTGAGTTCTTTAAGAATATCCAGCATGAGACCTCGAAAGATGTTGAAAGCATTTGAGCTATAACAAGCTGCTTGGCTTGCCCACATAACCAAGATCAAATGAGGGAAAGATGAAAATCCACAGGTTTTTTTGGAAGGAGTTGTTCTAGATGATTGAGAATGTACTAGATATCATGGTCAAGCCACATGATACTAGATTCACAGGGGGGTTTAGGGTCGAAAAATTTGCATGCGCACTTAAGATATGGCCAAAAAAACATTCCAAATGGATTCTGTGTAGAAGTTTGGGTTGCTTTTGGCAAACTCCATATTTCCCTTTGTTCGTATGTATCAGCCAGTGGTAGAGGAACAAAGTTGAGACTAAAAGGGGCTTTGATAAGTTATCCTTTGTCCAAGAACAGTTCTCCTTTTAAAACCTTGAGCTTGCAATCCTCCACTGTGGAAGTCGGTAGGTTGGCTAGATAGACCCATGTTTCATTAAGGTTGGGAGCCAAGAAGGCTTTGTTAGGGAGGACCCAAAGTTGATGGTCTACACCAAAAGATTCCACTTCATTCTATCTAACTTGTAAGAAAGGAAACACTTTAGAAAATTTGGGCACCATCTCCAAAAGGGTAGCGTCATTGAGGGAGCAAATATTGTTTTGAAACTCTTTGACAGCTTGCAAAGTAGCATTGTCTCTACAAAATATATCTCCTATTTGTGGGATAGCAGGGGTAGAAGGAGCACTAATAAAAGTAGGATTGAGGTCACAAAGCTTTTTGAGAAAGTTGGATAGTTCTACTCCTGATGAAGAAAACTGCACAACTTCTTTGTTATATTGGATAGAAAGTATAGGCAATTGAGAAATATATTGGGATATCAAGGCTTTCCCATCTTTGTCATCTTTGTCTAAAGTGGCCAAGATTTTGACCCAATCATTAAAAGATAGCATATGTAAAATATAAGCTTTTTGAGAAAGTTGGATAGTTCTGCTCCTGATGAAGAAAATTGCACAACTTCTTTGTTATATTGGATAGAAAGTATAGGCAATTGAGAAATATATTGGGATATCAAGGCTTTCCCATCTTTGTCATCTTTGTCTACAGTGGCCAAGATTTTGACCCAATCATTAAAAGATAGCATATGTAAAATATAAGATTTTTTATTCGAAGCTGAGGTTGATTCGTATATTAATTGTGATGCTTCCAAACTATTAATACATCTTAAGACAAGGTAAGTTGCCACAAAAAGGGGTTCAGAGGATAGTTCTAGGCCTTAAGAAAGGGCTAGGGCTTGTAACAAACAACATGTAAGATTAGACAAAGATTACATAGGATAGGGGGCAACAAAGTTTGGCCTTTCTAGAAAAGGTCTAGTTCTATGGGCATGAGTTTTTTTTGGGGGGTGGTCCTTTAAGTACAGTCTGATTTGCTCTAAAATTTTCCCATGCTTCTCTGGGTCCTGGGTCCTGGATAACTCTCATATGTGCTATCAATTTGTAATATGAGTGTTCCTGAAAGAATGTATATACCTCAAGGGTAGTAGTTTTGGATATGCTTGCAACCTTTAAACCCGCCAAGTCTAGGGACTATGATAGTTGTAAGCACAAATCCTGAATTATAGTCTAAGAAGGACCACCTAGCACCAGCCAACCTAAAACATAATTTCCAAAGAAATCAGCTTTGCTGAAAAAGGTTTGTTTTTGTTCTTTTTAAATTAATTTAATGGAAAGTCATCCAAAGGTCATCACTCCTTTGGGATAACAGCTAATTAATGTAGTTTAAAAAGATATGTTTTCTATAAACCCCAATTTTATCAAGACCTTATATCACATATTAACATACACATCATTCTAATCGGAAAGCCACTACCCCTTTCCATCCAAGTGTTGTAATCCCAAGATTAGGCCCAAAAATTTAAGTCCTTCCCTATTGTAGGATCCTCCAAACAAATAGCCCAAATGATTGAGATTCCTTTGTAGCCTCCAAAAAATTCAATATCCATCACATTTCGTACCACTCAATAGCCAGTAGATGTTTTTAATCAAAAATAAACCTCATGGGCTTCAAAGCCCCATCTTTTCATGTTTTTTTTTAAAACGATAGCAATTAGAAAGAGGTAAAACATCTCGATAGTGTAGCTTAGTGAGATCACCGTGTAGAGTTTTCTTTGCATGTCAATATAGGGGGTAACCCTCCTAAAAACATGAGCCAAATCATTTCCATACAACACCAATACAAAGATAACAAAGCCATAAAGTAATCCAATCATATATACAAATTCATAAGCGGCCAGTACTCTATAAGGGCAAGTACGAGCAATAGGTGTCAATACAAGCCATTTATTAGTGCAGTATACCATATGCGGGACCAAATGAAAAGTTTGTGCAAAATGCGGGCCACCTTTTACTTGCTATGCAGGGTAATCAAAATAAAAACGGCCAAAGTGTGTTATTACCAGGCTTGTGAGCCTTACAATCATCATAAAATTATGCAGAGCCCTTTGGACTTGGATCAAAACAGATTATGATAAGGTTGACTGGCTTGGAAAACAAATAGCCGGCGCTATTAGAATAAATTAGTTTTTCTTGCAACAAAACCGTCAGTATGATATCATGTTATAACAAAATTTTATGCAGTAAACCAGAGTCATATAATGACCAACGCCCAATGGGCAAGTAAATGGCTTTGCAAAACAACCTTTTTAGTGCAGAGTGTATAGAACAACAAGGGCAGGTTATACAGAGTACGGACAAACATCTAAATTTTATACAATAAAACGAGAGTCATATAATGACCAGCACCTAATGGACAAGTTAAAGTCTTTGCAAAACAACCTTTTAGTGTAGAGTGTATAGAATGACAAGGGTGGGTTGTACAGAGTATGAACCTGTGTAGTTCCCTTCTGTTCCACTAACTCCATACTCATGCAGTGAGAGGTCGACTAGAGAAAAGCCCTCATATTCACTCTTTTCACATAAACTCACACACATAGTCAAGGCTAAGTGAAAGGTATGAAGCATCCCTCACCTTGTTTATATATTGATAGGTCATCCTCTGAAGCAATGAGTAGAGCCAGCAGGGCGAATCACGTTCAGATCCACTTATCACCAAGGCTCACATATGATAGTGACGGCCACCATGAAATCAATGTAGAGGAGAGGGTGATGGTAGAGAATACACAAAATGAAGTCAACTCAGTCCTCATAGTGCAGAGAGAAAAAACTTTAAGTGTGATGTGTTAATCGACCGATTATGTGCTATAATGTCATGGGTTAGAGAGCCACGCTATCAAATCATGTTAAAGAGTAAATTACCTTGACCAGAGAGGTAAAGCAAACCCTTCAAGAGTAGTGTCATACACGGGATGGGAGATATCCCAAGAAAGCACACCAAAACCTTCAAGTGGGTGTCCATATTGCCCCCTAACCAAAGTTGCCAACTATGGGTGAAATAAAAACCAACTCCCTCCCCCCTTTTTTTAAAAAACTCATTTCTTTCAAACAAAGTGATAACTTTATATATGTCTATTAGTGCATACGTTGTGTGAGAGGCATTACATATGATAGGTAGTAATTGTGATAAGCATACTTCAATAGCCATTTTTAAAGGTTTGCTACTTTGTGCTTGAATAAAAGTTATGTTATCACAAGGCAGTTTTTCCTTCTTCGAAGAGTACTCTCCAATGAATGGTACTCTCCAATGAATGGCCTATCAAGTGTTATATTTATGCTTAAAAACATCGTAGAATATTGTAGCGGTTATTTCTTAAGGTTCACTATGTCCAAAGGATATATATAGAAAAGGGGTCCTCAACGGACAAGGGTTTGCAATGCAAAAAAACATCTAACAAACTTATTGTTAATTAAAAGTAGATCATCCATGTATCCATATGTATGTAAGAATGCACTAATCATGTCTAATTTTCCCAATCCGGATAGTTTGCATACAAACTCAAATTCAAACCATCCTAAATATAGACGGCACCTCAGGGGGGACAAGTATATCCCATAGGATGCCAATTATTTATTAAAAATTTTTGTCTCCCAATTTCATAAAGTGATTAATTAAGAATGAAGTTTTTTAGAGATTAAAAATTGCTCAAAAGAGAATAGTATTTGTTTCTTAACCAAAGTCATCTTGTTATGTATGTGATGGTTTGAATCCTTAAAAACGAGTTTGTTTGATAGCCCTTATAATGTTTTCAATGGAATATGTGGTTCTAATCCTTCAAGCAGGTCAAATTAGTGCGAATTGCGAATCTAACGAGATGCTCCCCATGTTTTGAGGAGAAAAGGGGAGAAGATGACACGTGTAGGGGAGGGGCAGAGAGAGAGAGAGAGAGAGAGGTCCCTATTTGTCAGGCCAACGATAGAGAGAGAGAGAGAGAGAGAGAGACACGTATATCGATTGTTGCACGAGGTGTTTGCATGCAACGAGCAGTGAGGTAGGTCCCAGGCCAAAAGAGCACGCAAGAGCATGGTCACGGGGTGCGAGCTGCGAAAAATACACAGCAACGGGACATCGCAAGGCAGAGGAGCGGGTTGCCAGGGGGTGCAGGGTCTGAGTTGCGCACTTGCGTGGCTCAGTCCTGGTGACAATTGTGGGAGCTTGGATTGCAGCTCGTACTGAGCTGCATGTGTGAACAAGGAGAAGTAGGGGCTGCAGTAGCGGCGATGGGAGAAGGCGAAGGGCATAGGGTCAAGACTGACGGTCAAAGGAATGGCGTGCGGGAGGGCGAGACTCAACCATCGTGCTGGCGAGGTGGGGCAGTGCGGTGCACAGGGGTGGGGCAATGTGCGGTTGGTGAAGGGGATGGCGGGCAGACGAGCGCAACAGATGCTGGACAGACGAACGTAGATGACGCCGGAGGAGTGATCGCGACAACTGAACGACTTTAGCTTTGAAAATAAGAGATTCATTCCTATTCCTTAGATCCTTTGTAAACAATGCCAACTGGTTATTGACTTTAACCTATGTTGTTTGATGATAATATGATCAAGTACATGCGAGGCAATTGATTGTGTGGAGACTTTTATTATGGAAATCCACATGTAAAACATGTATCTTGGAGAAGGCATCAATACAAACTTGTAGGGAAAGAACAACATACACTGTTTTGGATTTGTGTCTGTACAAACTTGGGTTAGTATAACATAAAATCACCAAGGGAAAACCTAAAACCAAATGTCCTCTGGGAGCTAGGATACAACTTCCATATTGTACGAGGAATTTTGAAGCCTTCAAGTTGTCAAAAGGTGATATTCTCACCCCTTTATTACTATTTTAGATTGTCCACTCTATCCATATCATTGCTTACATGTATGTAAGTGACATGTAGTTTGCCCCAGTTCACCCCTAGCTCACTAGATGATCTGACCGTTGAGATTAAAGGCGCTTCACCCCCCCCTCCCCCCCCCCCCCCCCCCGCCAAATTTGGGCCCTAGATCCCCCTCTTAGCCATATGTTTGTGTCATATAGTGATGAGGGGAGGATGTTAAAAGATACATCGCCAACCGACCTAAGGAAACTAGGTTTAAAAGCCATGTAAAATTTCTATCTACGTTATTTGGATGGGGAGTATGTAGCATTCAGCCAAATGTCTCAAGTAATGTTTGAAGTCTAGGTCAAAAGGTGGACAAGTGGCACTTATATGTCAAGGGATATGAGGATCTTGACATGTGTAAATATGTTGTGGTAACCTACTATGCAACATGGAGTGAACATCAAGGGCTATATGTATACATGTAATCTTGCAAGCTTACTTTGATAATCTCTTTTTCTCTTTAATTGTCTCGATTAGTGTGTTTAATTATGAAGTTTATATGTTGTTTTGATCCACCTTATTATGTAAAAATTCATTGAGTTTCTCACCAATTCCAACCATTCATACACAAGAGCAATTCATGCAATAATAGTGAGGAATTTTACTTTCCTCGCTTTTTTTACCTCAATAAGCTCGCATTTATCATTACCGTGAGAGAGATTCCATATCACAATTGTGTGAAGTGTAGCACTCCTATTCCATTCTATCTATGACTGGTGACTACGACCGACATAGTAAGATGTAGTCCATGTATTCCATGTACATACCAATCTCTTGCATGGTCCATATGATCCTCGATTTGCATAAGCAAAGGAACATCACCACCTGATGAAGACGAAGACCTGAAGAGGCTATTTGCCTAAAGATAATATTTGTTAAGAAGTTGCAAACTCAAAGATGTTCCACAAGGGACAACCAATGGCCACAACTAACTAGAACCGTAAGTGAGCATTTGACAATGCCACTTAACTAAGCCATAGCTTGCAAAAAATCGTGATGAACCAGTATGAAACTGATCGTCTACCATCGACTGATCCCATATATTATCAACATAAAAAGACACTGACAGATCCCAAAAGTTCCTTCTTTTGGATCTACAACCTACACCTACGCCTAAATAAGATTTTGATAACTGACTCCCAAAACTATCGCTTTCAGTCCATCCTATCTCAGCTACATATATAAGCCCCATACATGATAGTCCAAGAGGTCATGTGGGAATTTAGAAATGGAAATGGACTCCTAATGATCTCCACAAATCAAGGCATTTCAGCAGCAAACCATATTTTCCTGCAAAAAAGCTCATCTCTTGACGAGTTTGGAGCATAGGTGCACCATTATCGTTAGCTTGAAATTGAATGATCAGCAGGTTTCAAAATCCATAATTGTACATAGGTGACAAACTTCATTATGACAATGTGGACAATGCACTTGTACAACAAATTATTACAACCAACAAAGCTAGACTTAACTCCCTCTACAAGAGGTTCTTCAAAGTAGCGATGCTACTTTGAGATGCGACGCTCAAATGTGAAAATTCACGTCGTTGCTATAAGCGTCACTATGCCATAAATACTATAGCGACGCTCATAGCGATGACTGTAGCGATGCCAACCTTGTAAAAAAATGATCTACGAGCACCAAAAACTCAAATCTCATATCTAAGTTTTGGGGCTCTTGCAAATCAAGTATACCTGCGCCCCTCTCTCTCTCTCTCTCTTTCCCTCACACACACACACACACACACACACACACACACACACACACACACACACGAGGAGAGGAAGGAGATCCAGGTATGCTCCTTCCCTCTCATGTTCCCTTACCCTCTTTCTCTCTCTCCCCCTCTCCCACACACACACACGTACACGCGCACACACACACACATTGTGTATGAGTGAGAGAGAGAGAGAGAGAGAGAGAGAGAGAGAGAGAAAGCGAGAGAATACAAAATGAAATGTTATATTAAACGTCTTCAAAATGTTAAAATGAATTATGAGACCAATCCGATAAACTCCTTGTGGATCTAATCTAATGCCTGTGTTGTCCAAGAAAGTAGTGCATTGCTCGGTGAAGAGCTTCGTCAATGTCCATCTTTGTAAATAGATGTACTATGATATATATATATATATATATATATATATATATATATATATATAGAGAGAGAGAGAGAGAGAGAGAGAGAGAGTCATAGGTTTAGAATTTAGTTTTTATATTTAAGTTAGAGTTTAGGTTTAGGTTTAATATTAGAGCTTTGGGGTTAGGTTTAGGATTTAACTCTATATTTAAGGTTTAGAGCATAGTTAGGGATATTTAATGATAGTTAGTGATGAGAGCTTAGGTTTAGATTTAAGATCACATTTTAAATTTAGTTGTTATATTTAAGCTTAGCTTCAAAATATTCACGGATTAAATTTAGAATTAGGTTTATGATTATGTTCGTAGTAGGTTTATGATTATATTTTTCTTTCTTCCTCTCTTTCTCTCCACGAATACGACATTAGGTTGGAAAGCTTTCAACGACACTATACGTCACAATGGAGTCAGACATGCAATATGCACAGTAAAACGGTGCACACACCACAAAATGGTGTCTTCACTTACAACCATAGCTCTTCGAGGTAGTTTACACTAGGGAATGGCTAAAGTTGAACAAGAGGCAAAGGGGTTTTGTCCACTACATGCATTGTCATGTAGACGTGGGTGTCTAGATTTCTTGTACCCCACAAATATAGGCATTGACCAAGACGAGATTATAACCTCGTGGTTCTAATTTCCGCGCATCTCTAGACCGAGGTGTGCGGGGATCGGACATGGCTAGAGAATATGAGGTAGTTTACAGTGTGAACTATGGCTTCTTTATTGTGAGGGAGATTGAGAGAGAGAGAGAGAGAGAGAGAGAGAGAGAGAGAGAGAGAGAGAGCCAGAGACAGAGATAAGAAACGGAGGATGCCAATAGAAGATTAAATTTATGTTCAGGGTATAAGGTTTTTACATTCATTATGAGTAGTGACAATGATGTGGAGCCGTCCAACCGAAACGCCTATCTCTCAGCAAGGATCTTATGTCCTTGTAAAATAATGCAAACATGCTGTGTGGCGAACAAGACGTGTTTCTTTGCAGCACGTTCGCGAATTTAGTAAGTTTGACCCATCTATTACAGATCGAGTTGTTGCCAATTACAACTCATCAGACTCTGATGCTGGCCAACAGACAGCAATCTTGTAGCCCAATAGACGTATTTGCATGCGCTTTACTCAAGCAGCATATGTGAGGCCACAAGATGCAGCCTTTGACAGCTCGGAGGGTGATCATGCAGAGCACATTCCCAACGAGGCTATGTTTGAGCCCGAGATCAACGAATTGATTGAGACGATCATGGATTCAGAAAGGCTTATCTATGATGACATGACAAGTGAAGCCGATATACCATTGTATGCTGGAGCATGTGTGTCTAGATTGAAGGCGTTCCTGATTCTTCTCAAGATGCAAGCAAAGTTTGGATAAAGTGACACTAGCGTCACAGCACTTTCAGGTGATCTATTACAATGTGTCTACTTCAATAAAAAACTCTAAATGTATAATGTACCAAATTACTTACACAAGTGTTTTGCATTTTTTTGTTGTGTAGATCGCTCAAAGAGCACATACTTCCAGTTGATAATGTGATGCCAGATTCCAGAGATGAAGCAAGATAGATCTTGCAAAACTTGGGGATGGATTATAATTCTATTCACACTCGTCCTAATGACTACATTCTTTTCAGAGGGGAATACTTAGACATGGAGAAGTGTTTGAAATGTGATTCCGAGAGATATTGAGTAGATCTCAATAGAACGAGTGTTTTCCTTAATGAAGCAATCATGCATAGAGAGATGCTTTCAACAATAGTAATCCACACAAACAAATTAAGACCCAACTTTGCAAGCTAACACCAACATGTATCCAGGAAAAAGCCTAAATTCACCTTTTAAACAAAGTGCAAGTCACACCCGTGGTAGTCATCAAGCAAACAACATAGACATCAGCTCCATTGTGGATTGTAATGCCTAAATGGTATGACATCCCATCAACGTCATCCCCACACACACAAGCAATTGTACAAGAATCTTCCAGACACAGGTAGACAGAGGCAGACTTGGTTATATTGAAGCCTATCACTAGCATGTCTCAAAATGGCACCGGAAGGTTGAATGGGTTCTATGATTGAAGTTGAGTCTGGTTGATCATGGGATGAATGCGATAAACTAGGGCATCTGAAGGTCTAGCAGTGGCCTAGTTCACCCCCAGTTCACCGCCGTTGATTCACCAAAATGATCGAATGGTCAAAATTACCCCTAGATCAGTGTTGCCTCCAAACCACACACTGTGACGAGGCTTACATCGGACAAAAGAAGAAATTTTTCAACAAATAGATGGCTTGTAGGGCATACCTAGCCCTAACATGCCAAATATTAACAGAATGTGGACTTGTGCAGCATAGCTAGGTGAGAAATCAACAAGTCCACCATTACAATTAGGAATTCGCATGTCCACTGATATGTTGTTAACCATGTATCTAGATGAAACTACAAAAAGCCCAACTTGCAACTTTTAGATCACTGTAGTTATGCTTAGAGTTAACCATATGCTGCATCACACATAGTATTGACTAAAGACGATAACATCCCCATTAACATCTTCAGTGCCCAATAATAGGTGTAACAGGTATCGACAAGAACATAGCAAATTTTTCATCCCTTTCCTTCACTAACATAGCTGGATCTTCAATAGGTGCCACATTTCATTACTATTACCTAACAATCCATTGAAAGATATACATGTCTCACAAAACCTATGATTGACCCACAATACAAAGCCAACTAATATTTGTGAAGCAAGTTGACTATCTCGACACTGAGATTTTAAACTACAATATTTTCAAAATTTAGCATGAATATTAACAAAATACATGCGCTTGTATATGAAAGCAACTTTGTGGCTTCTAAGTTATTGCTATCCACCAAATGTTGTAGCTTGAGCTGATCTTCTAGCATACCAATGTCGTAGGCGACACAGGGGAAGTCCCAGTGTGACAGAACAATCCCAACCCAGACCTCAACCAAATCTAGTTCAGGCTAGGAACATGCCTAAGACCCGATCAAGAGAGACTACACCTAGACATAAACATAAGGAAGATACTCAAAGCTTAAACACCCCCTCTCAATCATGGGTACATGCAAAGTCTCAAGATCTCAATTGCCATAGTAGGCAACAAGTGCTACTGTAGTGATCCTACAAAACAAGCCGCTACTAAAGTAATCTTAGCAAGAGTACTATAACCTGAATAGTTGATAAAATCACACCAATGGAACAAATCAGAGCTAGCCATAGAAGATATTAGTACAACTGTTCCTCATTGTTGCTCTTCCAATCATCATTCAAGGGTACTATTGCCAACTGCCATATCATGAAGTTGGGACACTATGACACACTTTTACGAACTCCATGGCATCATCAAACTCATGCTACCATTAATATCCGTTACCTTGAACCTAGATGGGAAGCCAGTTGCCCTCCTCGTCCGACTCACGGAAACTAACCTGGAATAATTTTTCTATTACTTTTTAGTTAGACATTTTTTTGAATCTTTTTGTTTGAAAATACTGTTTGGGTATTGTTTGAACTAGATTAAATCTTGTTTGACCTTGTTTGGTGCCGACTGAACTTGTTTCATACTGGTTTGAATGTTATTTGATAAACCTTTGAACAAGCACACTTAAGTCTAAGCATTGTTTGGTTGTACTTGAAACCTTTAAATGGGGCAAGTTGAGGTATGGGCATTGTAGTTGTATGTGGAGTCCTTTGAAAAAGCACACGATGTCGTCTAGGAATTGTTTGGTTGTAACTATAATTCAGCTTTGTTTGGGCAGTGTCCTCCAGATAGGCCAAGTTTATGTTTTCTGTATTGTGACTACATTGGTAATCATTTGTAAAAGCATTTGTGAAGCGCATGAGTCTAGTGCATCAAGAGTTCCAAGTTGGATGAGATGAACTAGGCATGTGGTCTTAGTGCATCAAGACACTCCTAAGATATCAAAGTAAGATGGCTAACATTGCTAGGCTTGAATATCAAGAGTTCTGATGAGGATGAGATGATTGGATAGAAATCTGATTGTGGAACTGTACTATGTGTCATGCATGCTAAAGAATGAGCTTTTGTGTAGTGATAGTCATTGGCATGTGTGCAAGAGACAGAGTCTACTGAGAGAATTGGATTGCCTTTTTGCATGTGTATTCGAAGGCGATTACCTTTCTCGGGGGGGGGATATGTCACAAATTGTTGTCGATGTCCCATACCACCAAGCCCCAACCAAGCGGGTATGTGGGTATAGCTGCCAAGAGCCTAGAGCCCAACTGTGGTTATCACACAAGATGTCTCACAAATGAGACCTCAGTCCTATCCCTTCAACTAAGGGTACGTTCACACTCATGATCGGTTCAGACTTGACAAACATATTGCAGGTGCCCATCCTGACGTCTAAGGAAGTGATACTTCCCATCTTATTTTTAATTGTTGTCCTAGATGATGAAATTGGGAAACATCTCTTCAATGGAACATACTAGTTCGCAAGTTGCACTTAACTCAGGGCAATGTTTCCACTTGATCAAATACTTGGGGTAAAAAGCCTTTCGAGACAGGTTGACCCTTTGATCCAGAACCAACTCGGGTTTAAGTGGAATATAACAAGTGGGTATCCTCTAAACTTGGGACTTCCTCCAAGAGAATACCTTGTTCATCCTGTCCAAACCGTTGCTTCAAGCAGCGACGGGGAACACAAAATCAACAGTAATTGGACGGTAGATCCAGTTTGTTAGAGACATCACTTATCTTCTTGATATTTTAAAATGGTCCACAATATCGTGAGCATAATTTTGAGTATTGACCAATTCGGATCGTTTATGTCCAAGGACAAGCACCACATGCCAACAAAAAAGAACAGAGTGAACAACTTTACGCACTTCAAATAACAAATGAACTAAAAGAGATAGACGACACACGAGACGGGGAGTGATGGAGTTCCACCCCGAGAGAGCACTAGCCCCAAACCTTGGCGCCCCTTTTGGTATTTCTTTATCTTGCTTGAACTCGGTACTTGTGCTCTTCACCTTCACCTAGAAGCATGCCAAATACTAAGCCCTTTGCACATATTGAAAGGAAAAAGTAGTTACATGAAAAGCTTCAAACTCAAAAGCATCTAGCCTCAAAAACTGGTGCTAAAAGCTGCCCAATATAAATCACAAAAATTTGTACAGGCTGCCACATCAGCATAGTTAGTTTGTAATGCGGAATTTTGTACAAGCTGCCATATGGCACTCCCAATGCAAATCACAAGTGTCCGTACAACTGCCACATCATCATCTTCTACGCAAGTGACACTTAGTGACTTGGAGCGTGTGTGTGTGATGGTCTTGCTTATTTAATCTCTTTAGGTTGCTTGGGCCCCATCGGACAGGGTCCCATAAGTTGGTGGGGAACTCTTCTTTAGAAATAGGCCACTCGGTAAGACTTTGCAAGTTGGTAAAACTTCTTCTGTTGCTTCTGCTACTTCTAGGTTTTAGGCTCTTGGACCAAGATCTACAGGTTGGCTCCATTCTTCAATGGCTTGACACGTCAGAAGTTTGTGACATCCTTCCTCTCCACTCCTCTCGCATAACCTAAAAAGGATCCGGGCTGGGAGATATAGAGGCCTTTTACAATTAAACGTCCCCAAGACTGCATCCTGCATTAATGGTTTGGAGGTTCAATCATACAACCAAACGCTCCACAAACATTCCGTCTACATCGTTTGGAGGGTTTTTAGCATACAACAAAACGCTCCCTAGACATTTTGTATGTGTCGTTCCAAGGTTCAAACAATACCAAAGTGGCATTTCTCACTACTCCACCTGTCACAAAATGATGATGTGGCAACACTGCGCGACACACACACAACAACAAATGACGTGGTAGAAGGCTATATGGTAGAGTGATGACATAGCAATAGTACGAACTCGCACAAAACGCGCTGGCAAGCTGCCGTGGCTACTATACGAAATTTCACAAATTGCGCTGGTGGCTTTTTGCAGCTTTTCGGGAACCACTTGCTTTTGGAACACCATGCATTTGAGTTTGGAAGCTTTTGGGGCTCTGCTTTTTGGTCATTCCTTGTATCAATAAATAGACCTAGTGGGCCTCGCTCTTCAGAGCATCTGGACGCACAATCTAAGAGGAAAGGACCCCTTTGGGAGTTGTACTTTGCTCAACAATTAATGTTAAAGAAATACCAAAAGGGGCGTCAGTCTTTGGGACCAATCTCTCTGGGCACTGAACTATGCCGAACCATGTCAGCCAAAATTAAATTGTGATTTTAAATTTGAAGTATTTTAAGTGATTCTCTTGTGTGTTGTGTTGGATTTTCTTCTTGGAGGTGACCAAGAACGTGACACCACCCGAGAGTAAAATCACCAATCATTGAAACCAGTATTAAAACCCGAATCAAACAATTCAAATCGGCACCAAGATAGGTTCAAACAAATATCATCCATTTCAAACAAATTCCAAACGGGGTCACGAAACAAGTTCTCAAACAAAATTCAAACTTAAAAAGCAATCAGTCGAGCTAAAAAATACGACTGGCTTTCCATCCTGAAACCTGCACCAAGATTAGGGTTAGATTTCTTCCATAAGGTTATAGCCGACCACAGCATGGTCCATAAGCTCTCAGATAGACAGTGTTCTTGTAGTGGTGATGATAGTCCAATGATATAACAATCACACTCGGCCTCCAAGGTTATCCGGTCGAGAAGAGACACCTACTGAGAGATGTCAAAAGAAATTTCAAGTTATAATATGCTAGGGTTTCTATGACAAGCATTTCAAGATTCCCCACTCTGCCAATGATTAAGAGTAGAGTGTTTATATCTCATCCATATTTCCCATTCTAATCAACTTTGTCTTTACTTTTATATAGAAAACATGTTATACATTAACTCTTTTTTTCTTAAAGGGTGCATCATGCTACATATCATTTGTGCTAAGCATATCGTGTGCATGAGGCTACCTTGATGCCTTCTTTGATCATTCCACAAATGCTCTCTCGTGAATAACTTCTTAGATAAACTGATAAGCCCCATCTCCCTACTACTCTCGAGTTTCCAAAGGGGTAAGTGGAGAAAGCGATCGACAATATACAAGTAAGAACACAAATCACACAAGGAGATGAGAGACATTGAACATGTCAAGCAACTACTAAATCTAGGTGACTAAATGAAGATTGCCACAGGATCACACAAAAGAGACTAGGTTTTCCTCATAGGTATGTACCCATCATGAACGTGGACTATGTGATTAGTGCTAGGGTTGAGCCTAGCTTATTTTCATTCCATCAAATTTATCTCATTTCATAGGTGCCTGAACAACAAAACCCATTTGATAAACATGCACTCCCATGTGCTAAATTTGATGCCGGATTTACACAGTTTAGCTACACTATCTTATAACAACAATAGAGTACAAGTATATTAAAAATGTGATGTCTAGCTAGGTGTTCGGTTAGGTTGGTGCCCATATACTGCACTAGTCAAACACTCCCCCCTTCCTAGCTTGTGTCGTCCCTTGACACGACCATGTGGGATCTGGTTGTTAGGGTTGTTGTTAGCTTTGTGTTCAAGTCAAATCTTTAGCTTTGAATTTTCTTTGTAGTTGATGATGCTCCCCCCTTCCTTGAGTGATTCATATCTGCTATGTTCTCGTTGATACGCGAGTTAGGGTAATATTTTTAAGACAATTTTGTATTTTGTCGGGCATTTGGCTTTTTGTTTTGGTGTTGCCTACCTTTGTGGGAACTGAGCCGCTTTGGGTAGTTGACTTTATGATGGATCTTGCCCTGAGATTCCACTACAATGCGAGTCCTCTACAATATATCACCAACTTCTTTGAAGCACGGTGTGAGCTCCTTATGATTGTTGTTGATAGCTCTCGTACTGAATTTTTCATTGCTTGTCAAATGTTGTTGTATGCTTTCTTTGACTTGCCATTGTTTAATGGAGATTTAAAAAAACTACTCTCACAAATTGCAAAGTTGTTGGCTTGCGTGACCATGCATAGGAGGTTGTGGGCCATGAGAGGAAATTTCGTGTAGCCCTCGGTTGCGCTAGGCGGTATGGGGATCTAAACCTTGCAAATGTGATTAGCTAGGCCTATTTAATAAGCAAAACAATGCACTACCCTTCCAACAAAATGATTAAGTTTAATTCACAGCGGGACCCGGCTCAAAATCAAAGAACTCTAGGACCTATGTTCTTGCAAAACAATGCACTACCCTTCCAACAAAATGATTAAGTTTAATTCACAGCGGGACCCGGCTCAAAATCAAAGAACTCTAGGACCTATGTTCTTGTTCAAAGCTATTGTGAGGGAGATTGATGACAGGGTGAGGGAACATGACGTCGTCGAAATGAATGAGGATATTACACCTGTGCTAGATTGTTACATCAAGGGAAGATTGGTTAGGAAAGGTCTAGTGGATGGGGGGGCACAAATTTGCATCATGACAGAGGGGCTCATGCAAAGACTAGGCATGCACATCCATGAGACACCTAAAATTAAAGTCAAGATGGAAAACAATAGCAAGGCTAGGTGAGTAGGTAAGGAGAAAGAAGGAGTTACATCACAAAGTGACCATGGACGAGAAAAGAAGGCAAAGGAGACCAAGGAAGCTAAGAGGAGTCGACGTCGTATCAACCTCCAAGACTTCCCTCTTGGACATGGAATGGCTCCATACAACTTGTTGGAAGACATGAGAGGTAAGGGTCCTGATATCTCATGGCCTCAATTTCTTGCATTATGTCCACAAGTTAGGAGGGATTTAACAAAGGCAGTTAGCACGAGGAGAAAGGTAAAAGAGAGGGTGCCTGTTGTAAAAATTGGCCGTTCAAAGCCTCCTCCTCCACACACCTTCCAGGTGTGCTCCTGCACTCTTTTCTACATATAATTTCTATTGATTATAGTATTGTTCAGCCTCCCAAAATGGGCAAAGCCACCAAAAGGCTAGAAACAATCATAGAACACCTCAAACTGTTGAAGTGGATGTCTTCCAAATGGAAGGAGCTGAATATGAAAGTATGGGTAGGATAAATGATCATTGTAACAACGTAAAACCTGTTGAAGTTGATTCGATGCATGATAAACAACCCAAAGAGCCTAGAATCACATGCTAGCAAGAAAATAGTTGTACTCTTGTAAGGGTGGATTCAATTGGGCAAAAGTCTAGAAAGTCTTCCATAACGACATCGAGGTAAACAATATTGCAACCTTTGTGTAACCTTATCAAAAGAATCTTGAGCAAGAGAACAAGCCCGACACTAACTTGCCAACGGTGGCACTACTTCACACAGAGAGAGAGAGAGAGAGAGAGAGAGAGAGAAAAAATTTCTTACACACTCAGAGAAAGAGAGAGAGAAAGAGTCATTTTTTTGCATTGGGGTACCTTGCACTCCTTCTTGCTCTAGCGTTGCTGATGTTGGTAAATTAGCTTTTTCTACACATTTGCTATTTTTATTGTAAGCATGGCACAAACAGAACGTTGAAAACAACATCTTAAAATAGCTTCAAAAGGCCTAAAATTGTGTACAACACCAGGCTTATATCACTCCCTACAAGCAGACAGTGCCAACAATGCAGAATATATGAGGTACTATCTTAGCACGTTGGTGGCAACTTGAACATAAAGAACAACGATCTGCTTACATGCTACAAGGCCTCCAACATGGAGCATACTTGTGAGGCTGCACCAAAATAAAACCCTTTGTTGGACTCTGACTTGTGTTTTTGTTGGTATGGATTGTGCTTTGGTTGACACCAAAGGATTGGAGGTAGGAGATATAGGCATTAGGGCTTAAGACTTGTTGGTTTGGGCACCGCTCTTCTCAAAGGCTCTCGACGGTGCATATTGCTTAGTCTACCTTTCTCTCTTCTCATAGGATGATCCCGATGTAGACATCTTGGTATCCTCCAGTCCTCTTCTTATAGGATGACCCAAGAGCGGATTCCTATGTCTTGTCTACCCTCTTCATGGAGGATGATCACGAGAAGATTGTTTAGTCTAGTCCTCCCTCAGCTTGCTATTGAGGACAGGAAACCATCCGGTAATGGTCCCTGTAGCCTTTTCAGAGATATCAATGAGGGATGGGCCACTATGTGTTGACATGTCTTTTTTGTATCTTTCTAAAGAACGTTAGATTTTTCATAGTCGAGAGAGATCACCTATGATCACATTCAGAGTGCACACTCTATATGATATCTTTTGGATGAGGGAGGTTGACTTTGATATCTTATAATAGTAGATGGTGGTGGAGGCGAGCAACAGATGACGATGTTGGCCAATTTACATGTATATTAGACAATTTACAAATTTGTAAGACAGATTCATGATGCATTCGGGAAGTTGGTCTGGTCATAGAAATATTCATTTTGGTGCTTTTCCTTAGCTTTTGTGATGGAGGACAAATAAGTCCCTCCTCCCACACTTATAGTTTGGTTGTGTTGAAGATCTGCATCTTATTTTGGGGTGCCACATCCACATATGATGTGATGGATGCTGATGATTTTGGAGGCACAACACAACCTAGTCCCTTAGGTGACATGGGTTTTGCAGTCCCTTTGCTTGTATGAGTTTCTACAGAAGATTTCTTACTGTGGATACTTAATATCATTTTGGTAGCTTACACTCGTCTTTATGGTTTTGCGCTTTGGCAACGAGATAGAGTGTCGCAATGTGATGATGTGGCATGACTAATTGGAAGAGAAATGATCGAGTGGACAAGAGATACTGAATCGACCAACTTTTGAGCACCGATTGTGAGGCCTAACCCTAAAAATCCAGAAGCTTGAACTCAAAAGATATTTCCATAAATCGTTGACATGTTGATGTAACAGGCTGTACGGAATTTGGCATTTTGTGTTGCTGGTGCCACGTGCTTCTGGGCACGAAACTCTAGTGTGTCGTGTCAACTCTTTCTCTCTCTCTAGTAAAGTTCAATGATTTTGAACTTTTTGTTTGTGCGTTTATATTATACGGATTTTTGTGATTTATGCTGTCTTATTTTCATTGCCAGCCTTTGGGCCAGTTGCTTTTGAGTTTCAATCTTTTCATGTAAAGTGCTTTTCAAGGCCAACGGTTTTTAAATATGTGCAGAGGGCTCATTCTCTGGCATGCTTCAGTGAGAAGGTGCAGAGTGCGAGTACCGACATTGTACTGAGTTCAAGTAATATTTTAAAAAAACAAAAGGGACGCCAAGGTTTGGGGCGAATACTCCTTGGGGTGGAATTTTGCCACTTCGTGTTGCGTGTGCTCTCTCTCTCTCTCTCTCTCTCTCTCTCTCTCTCTCTCTCTTTTAGTTTCAGTTGTTATTGAAGTGCTAAAAGTATGTTCAGTCTGTTCTTTTCTATTGGCACGTGGTGCCCATCTTGTGACAGGTGTAGAAGGGATTGGATCCTTCATAGAAGAAGAATCTTTATGAGCTTTGATAGCACTGCTACAGGCTTGGACACTCCAGGCGAGAAATCAAGCTGCCACCGTAGCAAGTGAGCGTAAAATCCGGGCGTCAATATAGCCTACTACCACATCATCAAGTGAATACGCAAGTCTTCTGTGTGTGTGTGCGTGTGTGGGGGGGGGGGGGGGGGGGGGGGGGGGGGGTCTTGCTTTATTTATTCTCTTTAGGTCATTTGGGGCACATCGAACAAAGTCCAATAAGTTGGCGGGAACTTCTTTAAAAATAGACCCACTTGGCGAGGATCTGTAAGTTGGTGAGAACTTCAACTTCTTCTACTGCTTCTAGGTTTTAGGCCCCTCGATTGGGATCTGCAAGTTGTCTCCATTCTTCAGTGGCTTGACACGTCAATAGTATGTGACATCCCCCCTTCTTGAAAGAGAGTAATCATCCGTGATTACTGTATATCTACAGAACAATTCAAGTTAGCTTTTTTTTTTTAAAAATCGAGGTACAATCAGTTTGCTCTTTTTGTTAAGGAGTTGGCTTCTCTTTTTGGCTCTTTTGTCAAGGAGTTGGCTTCTCCTTTCGTCCAAATCAGAACACTTGATATTCATGTGTAGTAAAATTAGCTATCAGACCCAGACTGCACTGATCTTCCACAAGTGTCTTGATGAACTAACATTACATACCCAAGCAATCTCATCAAATTAGGAATATTCAGTGGCTGGCACATCACAATAAAACACAAATTCTCACATATGCATGTTACAAGACACAATGAATAGCAATGTTGAGTACTCCCCCAAGACAAACATTCTGTGGTATGAAGCTACTCAATGACTACCTCGTCACTCCCCCCGCAAATAACCTAAAAAGGTCTGGGCCATGAGTAGAGGACTGGTACAACCAAATGCTCTCCAGACCGTAGCCTGCATCGCTTGGAGGTTCAAGCATACAACCAAACAATCCCCAGACATCACGTCTACATCGTTTGGAGGTTTTCTAGCATACAACAAAATTCTCCCCAGACATCCCATCTGCGTCGTTCCGAGCTTTTCAAGCATACAACCAAATGCTCCCTAGACGTCCCGTCTATGTTGTTTTAAGTTCAAAGAATACCAAAACAGCATTTCTCACTACTCTACTCAGGAGTAAAATCATCAATCATTGAAACCGGTATTAAAACCAGAGTCAAACATTTCAAATTGGCACCAAGAAAAGTTCAAAACAGATATCATCCATTTCAAACAAATTCCAAACAGGATCACCAAACAAGTTCAAACAAAGCTCAAACTTAAAAAGCAATCTCAACATCTGTCAAGCTCAAAAATTCGATCGACTTTCCATCCTAAAACTTGCACCAAAAATTAGGGTAATATTCCTTTCATAAGGTCGTAGTCGACCATAGTATGGTCCATCTGCTAGGGTTTCCATGGCAAGCATTTTAGGATACCCCATGTAACAAACTTGGACACCTCAAGTCTAGAATCTGTCGCGACATGAGAGAGAATCACTTAAAATACTTCACAACTTTAAAATTGTAGTTCAATTTGGTCTACATGGCCCGATGTAGTTGCATGCCCAAAGAGATTGGCCCCAAAGATTGGCGCCACTTTTGGTATTTCTTTTATATTAATCTTTAAGCAAAGTACAACTCTCACAGGTGATCTGTGCTCTTTGACTCTGTGTCCACATGCTCTTAGAAGTGAGGCCCTTAGGGATCTTTTATTCATATAAGGGATGCCCAAAAGCAGAGCCCCAAAAGCAGTTAAATTCAAAAGCAAATTGTCCCAAAAGCAAGTGGTCTTGAAAAATTGCCAAGAAGAATGAACGCAAATTATTGAGGAAATTTGTATAGCCCTGGCACATCAAGAGCCAGTGTGAAACGCAAAAATTCGTACATCTACCACGTCAGCATGTCACTGCAAAACTCAAAAATCTGTAAGGTTGTCAGTTTGTCCATATAGCTCCCCCTCGACAAGAAGCATCTATGGGAAGCTGGCTTTGTCTGAGCATTGGGTTGGAAATTTCAACAAAACTTGTGCAAAAGATGATGGAGCAGGATCAAATGGGGCCTGGTGTTGGAGAATATATGGCACTCTAGATGTGAAGACGATGATAAAATGTTTCTTTGGAGAATGTTGTTTGGTTTTCTATCGATCGATGACAAAGTTAGGGTGAGAGGTCTTGGTAACAAAATTTGCATCAAATGCAACTTAGACCTACTCATTTAACAACGGACCTCGGTATTCTTCTTCACTTGGTCTTGTTTCTTGCATGGCTCACTTTAGAGGTGAGATTGGTGGGGGATCCGGCAAAGGTGTGCGGTGATCATCTAGATTTGAAGGTTGGGGAGGTTGTTGGGCCTCTGGAGCGAATTGTGGTGTTGATTTTTTCATATGTGGTTGAGGTTGTGTATTTGAAGCCATGGATTTTTCTTGAGGTATTGGTTGCAGATTTTCTGTGGTGTGAGTGGTGGTGGTGACATGGATGTCTGTAATGGTCTACTCTTGTGTATCATTCATGTGGTGCAAGATATGAGTGCATGCTCATTTGGGCTAAAGAGGATCTTCTAGAATGTGCAACGAGAAATGAAATTCAAGTTGTGAGTTTTTGACTTATATAGTACGTAAAGTTTTAATTTTTTTTAATAAAACTTAATAAAACTAATAGGAATTAAAAAAACTCCAAAATAGATGAAACTTCATGCATGGAACTACTGATTGGGGCGTTAAGAAATCACTTGGCATTACAATGCATGTTTACAATAGAAATGGTTAGTGTCAAAAATTAATCAGTTTTCTACCCAACGCCTACCATTTTTGCCCCCTTGTCTTCAACCATCATTGAAATTGATCTTTTGCACTCAAAGCATGATATGATTGTGATCATCTCATGCTAACCACTTTTTCTATTTTGCATTTCAAACTTCTTTGCACTCTAGTCTTCTTCCTCTCTCCCCCCGCTAAAACTCTGTAGAACCAATTGACCATCTCATGTAAGGCATTGCTCCTTTTCCTTCCACCTCCATGATGTGTATTTTTGAAACACTACTTTTGCCTGATAGTGTGAGCGTTCCATTCCTTGGCTACTCTAGATGCCCAATGAACCATAGGTGTCAAGAAAGAATGCACCATGTGTAAAAAGAATGTGCTAAGAAAAACTTTACTTCAAATATAGACGCATCTTTCCTTTTTCAAAGATTGTGCTCCACATCTTGGGACTAGTATGTTTAAGGTCTAGAGTTTGCCTAACATGCACTGCAAGGAGTGACATGTAATAGCTCAGGATGATAACTCCATCAATACCATGGTTGGGGTTGTAGGAGTTTAGGGATAATATGTGTAGAGGAGCTATAAGGCATGTGCATGGGCTTGTAGATTCTTGTCGATGAGAGCATGTCTAGGCTCTAGAACTTCCCATGTAAGAAGAGTGGTCCAATTAGTATCGTATGACACTGTTTCAGCTAGGGTCAATGCCCAAGGAAACTAGCATAACAGAGCTAGGGTCAATGCCCGAGGACACTAGTATACCAGAGCTTAAGAAAAGGTAGTGCAATCATTATCCTATGACACTGTTTCAGCTAGGGTCAATGCCCAAGGACACTAGCATACTACAGCAAGGGTCAATGCTAGAGGACACTAGCATACCAGAGCTTGAGAAAAGGTAGGTTCATGTTATCCAAAACCTATTCAATTTTTTAAGAAAGCCACCCCAATTTTTTGCAAGGAGTTGAGGCTCGAAATGTAAATATTTTTAGTTGAAAAGCTCACAATTATTTAGAATCTTCTTTTTCATAGATGGTTTTTGAATTCTCATCATAAATGGCAAAAAAATGGTGAATTCTCATCATAAATGGTGAAAATTTTCCAAAGTCGGCTCCATAAAATCATTTTCCTAAGCCCTATCATATACCAAATCAAAGTTGGCTCTATAAAATCATTTTTCCAACCCCTTTCATCTTCAATTATTGGCTTTTGGTGTACTGGTACTCATTTTATCAGCTTTGTTATGCACACGCAACTACCACCCATAATATATTGGTTTTCAAAGGCTAGAAAATTTTATATAGGTACTCCAAGTTATTAGTCTTAGTAAGGTTTGTAAATTCATAGGTTTTTTCAAAAATGTGCCATCTTAATCATGCATGTAAGACATGGCTAAGACATAAGCTTCTAAGAACCCTTGGAGAGAAATAGTCATGATATGGATAACCATTTGAGAGGCATTTGTGTACCACAAAAGAACTCCCTTGGTAGGGTTGCCATCCCTTTGATTACCCCTCTTCCTTTGCAGTAGAACTTTTGGCAGAGTGGGGTGTCACAAATTGATGATGTGGCATGATCACCCGCGGGCAGACTTAATGACATGGCAGAGAGTTGTACGAACAGGCTGAAAGTAGTATGGATTTTTGAGTTTTGCACTGCAAGTTGACGTGGCAAATTGTACGATTTTTGCGTTTCACGCTGGCTGTCCGTGGGTGGTCATGCCACATCATCACATTGTGACATACCCCCCTCTTGAAAAAATTGTAATCACCCTCAATTACGCCTGCAAAATAAGACATAAGCCATAAACTAGTTCAATAGGCACTGACCCTAAGTACCGACGCACTAGACCCAACACATCTAACACTTGTACAAAGACGACGATCACATCGCTGCACATGACATCACGGGACATCACACGACAAATCAATTACAGAAAAATTTATTCCAAATCTCAGACCATGACTGCCAGCACTTATTTAGTATTCGCATCTAGATCCATTCCAGACCCCACTGATGTTGGATTAACTAATCCCATATTGCGATCATGTCTATAGAGATTTTTGACTCAAGCACTATCGTGTGCAAGTAGTCATTCGCCTCAAGGAGTGTTGTGTGCGAGAGTTCTTTTCTGTGGATCCCAATTCATCACCAAGTTCATACTAGACAGAATGGTTTAATCATTCATTTGATTGAATTAGTCGTGATCCATGATTCATTATGAGGTTCATTCGGGGATTGTCACTACTTCAAAATCATCATCTCATTCTTAATCCTGCTACCTGTTCACAAATAGCGGGTTCTTTCATAAAACATTAGTTTCATTCAAAATTCATGATACTTATCGGATTCATTGTGGAGCGGTCATTGCTCCCAATTGCATTCATCATCATCAATTTCACTTGTTATCTACACACAACTAGCAAGTTCTTCCAGACAACAATAATCTCATACATAAATCAGAATCATCTTCGAAAATTCCTATTTCAAAGTTCTTCATTCACACACTTAGTACGTACTGAACACAATGTTTCAATCATCTAGTCATCTCATCCATCCAGAAGTCTTGATGCACCTAGATCCCTGTGTAGACATCTCATCCCGTAGGAACTCTTGATGCACTCATCACAACATCTAGTCATCTCATTCATATGGGAATCTTGATGCACTAGAATCATTCAACATATGTCATCATTCATTCATTCATTCAAATTCATCATTCTTATCTTGAATCAAAAAGATATGCAATTCATTCTTGAGTTGTCGTCACCCTCGATCTCACCATCTCATCTTTGATTTCACCTGCAAAACCGGCAAGGAGATGGCTCACCTCGTTGGCAAAAGAGTGAATGTCCAGCTCCATGCTTCCAAATCCATACAAATGAGAGTTCCTCGCTCCTATTTTTGGTGATCTATCACAAAATTGTTAGTACATCAGTTTCTCTTTCTGTGTCCTTTCCAATATCGGGTTCATCTTCTGGTCAACAGTTCTGTTCCAGCTCTTCCTATGAGAAAGCTTTCGCTTTTTTGCACTCATTTGTCCTTTCAACTTTTGTCTCGTCCTGAGAGGGGAATCAATGGCCTCACGCTATCTCGAGTGAAATCTCATCAATCAGTTAATCTTCAGGTGTTTCGCAAATCTCGGGTCTCAGGAGTACTTCATCAATCTTTTCACACCCATGTCAACGTGCAGTGGACACTTGTATTCTGCTCTGGTAAACTTTACCAAAAAATTTGCCCAAATCTTCATTCTTTTCTTCAGTTCCCACACCAGATTTCAACTTTTCTTTGCCTTCCCATTGAGAGGTGTTAACTCCATCAGATTCTTCACGAGAACCCATATGTAATCTAAGATTCTTTATGGCTTTATGCCCTGTAAGACAAATAGATGAAGACAAGAGCGCCCCCGATGCGCGATGGAGTGAGGGTGGGAGTGCCTAATAAGTCCAGGGTCAGGATCAATCTCCAAAATTGTGTCCAAGTGATCTGTCTGCTCTTTAGTAGTACCGGTATTCTTTGAGAAAAGCACATGCCTAATGCTTTGATACCACTGTAACAAACTTGGACACCCCAAGTCTAGAATCTGTTGCAACATGAGAGAGAATGACTTAAATTACTTCACAACTTTAAAATCACAGTTCAATTTGGTCGACACGGCCCGGTGTAGTTCTGTGCCCATAGAGATTGGCCCCAAAGACTGGCCCCCTTTTGGTATTTCTTTTATATTATCTTTGAGAAAAGTACAACTCTCGCAGGTGATCTGTGTACTCAAACTTTGCGTCGAGATGCTCTCAGAAGTGAGGCCCTTAGGGCTCTTTTATTCTTAGAAGGGATGCCCAAAAGCAGAGCCCCTAAAGCAGTTAAACTAAAAAGCAAAATGTCCCAAAAGTAAATGGTCTTGAAAAATTGCCAAAAAGCATCAGCACAAATTGCAAAAATCCGTACAGCCTTGCCATGCCAGCAGCCAGCATGAAACGCAGAAATCCGTACCATCTGCCACTTTAGCATGTTAGTGCAAAACTCAAAAATCCATACTGGTGCCAGCCTGTTCGTATAGCTCTCTGCCATGTCACCAAGTCTACTGCCCACGGGTGGTCATGCCACATTATCAATTTGTGACACCCCACTTTGCCAGAAGTTGCATTGCAAAGGAAGATGTGAAAAACCATATACTTCCGGCAAACATTTTCTTGAAAGCTTTCCAAGTCCTTGGAGTGTGCGGCTTGGTAGCTATAGACTTCCACCATTATATTTGAGAAAAACAGCAGCTTGAAAAAAATCTTGGATCCTTCTCTTGCAAGTGATGTTTTTGGCTTATGCCCTGTAAGACATAGCAGTGAAGACAAAAGCGCGCCTGATGCGCGATGAAGTAAGGGTGGGAGTAGCTAATAAGTCTGGGATCAAGACCTAAAGATACTTCAAATAAGATTATAATAGACTCTGGAAGCGCTGATTTGCTCTATTTGCTCTTTGTAGGACCGGTATGCACTCAGAAAAGCACACACCTGATGCTCTGATTCCACTGTCACAAGATGAGCACCACATGCCAATAGAAAAGAACAGACTAAACAAAACTTTTAACACTTCAATAATAACCAAAACTGAAAAAGAAAGAGCACACGCGACACGGAGTGGCCGAATTCCACCCCAGAGAGTATTGGCCCCAAACCTTGGCGTCCCTATTGGTATTTCTTTATATTAATTGAACTTAGTACAATGCCGGTACTCACGCTCTACACCTTCTCACTAAAGCATGCCAGAGAAGGAGCCCTCTGCACATATTTATAGGCCCTTGGCCTTTAGAAGCAATTTACATGAAAAGCTTGAAACTCAAAAGCAATTGGCTCAAAAGCTGGCGCTAAAAATAAGCCAGTGTAAATCACGAAAATCTATACAAGCTGCCACTTCAACAAGTAAGCACAAAATCCGGGCGTCGGTATAGCTTTTTGCCAGATCATCAATCTGAATATGCAAGTCCTTCTATGTGTGCGTGGGTCCTGCTTTATTTATTCTCTTTAGGTCACTTTGCCCCAATTGGACGGGGTCCCATAAGTTGGCAGGAACTTCTTTAAAAATACTCCCACTCAGCGAGGATCTATAAGTTGGTGACAACTTCAACTTCTTTTGTTGTTGCTAGGGTTTAGGCCCTTCATCCAAGATTCGCAAGCTGGCTCCATTCTTCAGTGGCTTGACGCGTCAACAATTTGTGACATCCCCCTTTCTTGAAAGAGAGTAATCGTCTGCAATTACCGTATATCTGCAAAACAATTCAAGTTAGCTAAAATTTTTTTTGAGGGGCAATCAGTTTGCTCTTTTTGTTGAGGAGTTGCCTTCTCTTTTTGGCTCTTTTGTCAAGAAGAGTTGGCTTCTCCTTTTGTCCAGATCGAAACACTTGATATTCATGTGTAGTAAAATTAGCCATCACACCCAGAGCGCACTAATCTTCCACGGGTGTCTTGATGCACTAAAATTACATACCCAAGCAAATTAGGAATATTCAGTGGTTGGCACATCACAATGCAACACAAATGCTCACATATGCATGTTACAAGACACAATGAATAGCGCCGTTGAGTACTCCCCCAAGACAAACATTCTGTGGTATGAAGCTACTCAACGACTACCTCGTCACTCCCCTCGAAAATAACCTAAAAAGGTACGGTTTATGAGTTTAGAGGACTGGTACAAACAAATGCTCCCCATAGTGCAGCTTGCATCGCTTGGAGGTTCAAGCATACAACCAAACGCTCCTAGACATCCCGTCTACATCGTTTGGAGGTTTTCTAGCATACAACAAAATTCTCCCCAGACATCTCGTCTGTGTCGATCCGAGGTTTTCAAGCATACAACCAAATAATCCCTAGACGTCCCATCTACGTTGTTTTGAGGTTCAAAGAATATCAAAACAACATTTCTCACTACTCGACCCGGGAGTAAAATCATCAATCTCTCAATTTTAGTTGTTATTGAAGTGTTGAAAGTCTATTCACTGTGTTCTTTTCGATTGGCGCGTGGTGCCCATCTTGTGATAGTGGTATCAGAGCATCATGTGTGTGCTTTTCTCAGAGCATATCGGTCCTAGAAAAGAGTAGATAGAGCAAACTGACTCTTCCAAAGTCTATTGGAATCTTATTTGAAGTATCTTCAAGTCCCAACCCCGGACATATTAGCTACTCCCACCCTTATTCATCACACATCAGACGCGCTTTCGTCTTCACCGTCCTTTCTTACAGGGCATAAGCTAAAAAGATCACTTGCAAGAGAAGAATCCAAGATTTGTTTTGAGCTGTCGTTTTTCTCAGATACCGTGTCATGACATGGTGGAAGTCTATGGCTACCAAGCCGCACACTCCAAGGACTTGGCAAGCTTTCAAGAAAACTTTTGCCCGAAGTATATGGCTCGAGGGACTCACCATGGAAAACTTACCGCACCACGTAAGTGCAGGGGTGGGTTTTTTTTTTACAAGTTACATAAGTGTATAAGTTAGGGGCATCCCCCTAATAATTTATCTCCAAAGCTTAAAAATAAGGGAGGGGGTATCATATTTTGGGGGAGGGGAGGGGAGGGGGGGAGAATTGAGAAAAGGAAAAAATGAGAGGAAGTTTTTGTGTTTCAAAATCATGGCTTCCCAAAAGAGTCTGTCCTCGAACTTATGAGTCAATAGCTACAAAGATACATGCAAGAACTAACATTGCTTTGTATCAATTTCTTGTTTTGTGATTATAGTTCATTTGTTGAGGGATGAAAGCTATAAAGAGTTTGTATAGATGCAAATTTACACCTAGCATAACTTTATAACCATGTTTTTTGAGTAATTTGGATGGGTTAGAATTAGACAAGTAGCTAGAGTGCAGGCTGAATGGCCATATAGTTTGAAAGTCAAACTAAGACACATTGAGGGTACATCTAGTTATCTACAGAAGTGGTTTTCGTAGTCCGTTTCCAGTCACTATGCTACACGCTCTTTGAATAGATTTACTCAGTAAGGGGATGTGAGACCTAAATTTTGTGTGGACTATGGTTTCAATATCGGTTTCAACAATGATTGATGATTTTCCTCCGGGGTGGAGTAGTGAGGAATGCAATTTTGGTATTGTCCGAACCTCGAAACGACGCACATGGGACGTTTGAGGAGCATTTTGTTGTATGATTGAAAACCTCAGAACGACGCAGATGGGATATTTGGGGAGCGTTTTGCTGTATGCTAGAAAACCTTCAAACGACACAGACGGGATGTCAGGGGAGCGTTTGGTTGTATGCTTGAACTTCCACGCGAAACAGACTTTGGTATGGGGAGCGTTTTGTTGTACCAATCCGCTAAACTCATGGCGTGTACCTTTTTAGGTTATTTGCGAGGGGAGTGACGAGGTAGTCAATGAGTAGCTTCATACTGCAGACCGTTTGTCTCGAGGGAGTACTCAGCCGCGTTGTTCGTTGTGTCTTGTTACATGCATATGTGAGCATTTGTGTTGCATTGTGATGTGCCAACCACTGAATATTCCTAATTGGATGAGATTGCCTGGGTATGTAACTTTAGTGCATCAAATCACCCATAGAAGATCAGTGCGGTCTGGGTGTGATGGCTAATTTTACTACGTCGAAATATCAAGAGTTCCGACCTGGACGAAAAGAGAATCCAACTCCTTGACAAAAGAGTTGAAAGGAGAAGCCAACTCCCTTAACAAAAAGAGCAAACTAATTGTCCCTCAAAATGTCTCTCGAAAAAAAAAATAGCTAACTTGTGTTGTTTTGCAGATATACTGTAATCGCAGACGATTACTCTCTTTCAAGAAGGGGGGATGTCACAGATTGTTGACGTGTCAAGCCATTGAAGAACGGAGCCAACTTGCAGATCTCGATCGAGGGGCCTAAACCCTAGCAGCAGCAGCAGAAGAAGTTGAAGTTCTCACCAACTTACAGATCCTCGCCGAGTGCGATGATTTTTAATAAAGTTCCCACTAACTTATGGGACCCTGTCCGATGAGGCCCAAGTGACCTAAAGAGAATAAATAAAGCAGGACCCACACACACATGCGCAGAAGGACTTGCGTATTCAGCTGATGACAAGTCTTACCACGCACCGAGCAAGTTTTTCTGAGCAAAGACAAACCCTAGCAAGTGTTTGTACGCAATTAGTAAATTTTATCATCAACAAAATATTTATTGTTTGTTATATATTGATGCACTACAATAAAAAGAGTTTTCAATGGATAGACTACCTCCTAAATTCCAAAAGATCAAAGTTTACTTTTAAAAAAAGTAACACAATATTTGGAAATATTATCTTCTGGTTCAATCTCTGTTTATTTAACTGTAATCTCCTCTACTTCTACTCTTCTTTGGCTTGGATTTTTCTCGCTTGGGCTTCATATGTTTGAGCAACTTTTTTTGTTAAGATTTTCATTGTTCTTTTTCCTATTGGTTCCTACAAAAGGTTTTGGTGAACAATTACTCGTAGGATCCTCTCTCTCTCTCTCTCTCTCTCTCTCTCTCTCTCTCTCTCTCTCTCTCTCTCTCTCTCTCTCTCTCTCAGTCAAGAGGATAGAGGATCCTTGGAACACCATTACTTTTCAATTCATAATCAAAACTCCTATTAACTATTTCAATATTTAGACCTCCGCTCACAATTTTAATTGGTATGGATCTTCCAATCATTCAAATTGTCTTGCTAGAAAGTGGATATTTACAGCATGACTCCATCAATGCTGATGACTAGCATATTGTACGGATATGGCACATAAAAATGAAGCTAAACTATAAACTATCGAATAATGGCTCGACCTAAAACACCAGACAACAAGCAACATGGGCATGTTTTTCCCCCAAAGCAACAGTTTAAGTCTTCTTGTGAAAACTGACTTAAACAAAGCAGACAGTCCCATCAAACCTTTCTTGACAAGTACTGAGAACTTTTGACACCTTAACATTGTCTCGTCCAAATGCCTTTTTAAGGGGAGGATCACATAAGATCTGTGATTTCTCAATACTACTATGGGCTTGTGAGCCTTGATGTAGTCCCATACCGCTTGAGGATATCAGGCCTCGTGGTCTCTGAGGTTTGCAAGATGGGAGCTAGACTGGAAGAGGCCCTATAGAGGATCTGAGCGCCACTCTGGACTCGGGCTTGGGGTCGGGCTTGGGAGTGATTTTGAGTTTGGTCTTGGGAACTTTCTTGCTCATATATTCATCAACTCATGCAAAACGCAGAGCAGTCACATACTACACCACGGGCAAGATCCCGTTCCATGGCAAGATGAAGGATCGCAATCGATGGCAAGAAGACGGATTGGGATGGGCTAGGGTTGCGCGGTCAAAGCTGGCACTTGCACATACAATACCCCATACTATAGCAACAAAGTTGCACGATACAGCCGAGCATTGGACAGCCTATACCGAAAAGCACCTACATGGATGAGAAGAGAGACGTAGAGGTGATAGCGAGACAACTTTACACAGCTTGCCGACAAGAGAGAAAAGTGATGACAAGATGAGATGGTTGCAACAGCACACACAGAAACCCTCACTCTCCTCTCTCTCTCTCTCTCTCTCTCTCTCTCTCTCTCTCTCTCTCTCTCTCTCTCTCTCTCTCTCTCTCTCTCTCTCTCTCTCAGGAAGAGTCAATGCAAATTTGCCAAAAAGGTAGTACATGAGCGGGCTAGCATGATGTGGAGAGAGAGAGAGAGGGATGGCTTCTGGCAAGCGCATGGTCGCAGTGTTTCTGGTGCTGATGGTGGTGATGGTTGGACTGAGTGGTGCCACAGCGTAGCCGCCTCCTCTAGCACTACAATGCACGTCCCTGTTGAATCTGGTGCCGGCCTACCAAGCTCTGACTCTCTATGTGTGAAGCTTACCTTGCCCAACCTATCGCTCACCACCTACCCTGGCCTCAGCATCAACATCGCCCGCATCATCTTCGGCAACAATGGAAGCTGCATCTGATCACCATCGCCTGCATCAACCTGCCTCATCATGCACTTCTCTTCATTTATGGTCATTTGTAGTTAGATTCCTGCATGCTGAAATCAAGTTCTTGTTCTCTATGATACTAACTGCTTTCCCACACAGATGTTCTCTCTCTCTCTCTCTCTCTCTCTCTCTCTCTCTCTCTCTCTCTCTCTCTCTCTCTCTCTCTCTCTGTGAAGTAAAAAGCAGCTCTGAAGACTCTTGCTCACCATAACAACACAATACAATACACCTCTTTAAAATTCCTCATTCAAGATATCGAAAGCACAACCTTAATCCTAATAACAAGCTTGGATACACTCATCTTAAAATGTCCCACGAGTAAAAGAAATCGTAGCATTCAAAATTAGCTTGAGCTCAAAAATGAGTTTCACATGAGCATAAGCCAAGCCTGATTCAAAAGACTCTTTGTGTCAAGAGACCCTAGTACTATACCTCAAAAGGAAACATCAATCTGCAAAAGAGAAGCCTCCTCAAAAAAGAAACTCAAACCACAGTTCCCTTTAGAGCTCCTACTTTCTTCTTGGCTTCTTCAACAATAGACAGCTTAATACCCTTGCCGCTCGGTAGTGTCACCCAAGGCTTGCTTCCTTTACCAATACTAAACACATTTCCAAGCCGGGTGGCAAACTCTTGATCGGCAGCATCTTGTACCTGCACAATTTCAAAACTTCCCTTATGCTTTTCACGGTGCTTGATAATCTCAATCCTGCCTCTGTTGCGACCACAATAACCATAACAATGTTGCCAATGTCCAACTTGATGAACTCTACAACCTTTCTAGTCTCAATTTCAATTTTAATGGTGTCATTGGCCTTGATAAGGGGATCTGGATAGCGAATGGTGCTCCTATCAAATGTAGTGATGTAGGGAATCCCCTTCTCACACAAGCAGGTAGCTCGAACCTTGCATAGCTTTTACTTAGACTCTTCAAGGCTGATGGAGTGCAAAGTGAATCTTCCCTTGCTATCCTAAAGCAGCCAAAAGTTCTCTCTAGTTTTTGCAATGGACACAACATCCATAAACCCAGCAGGGTAACACTTGTCCGTCCTTACTTTCCCATCCACAGAGATGAGTCGCTACATCACAATGGCAACCACTTCACGATAGGTCAAGGCATACTTCAGCTGATTCCTCAATAAGACAACCATCGGCAGACATTCCCTGGTCTTATGGGGTCCAGCAGAGTGCTTGGATGCAAAGGCACCACCGAGCTTGTCACCGCAAAGGCACCACCATGGCTTCACACTATTAGAGCGCGCCTTCACCTCCTTTGCCCGGTGCTGAAAGAGTTCTCTCTCTCTCTCTCTCTCACACACACACACGCACACAGTCAAAAAGGACCTCTATAAAATAGCGTACGCTTTCATAGAGTTTCTAGGTGAGATTTAGGGATTTATTAAAAAAAAGGGGAATCAATTGATATGCGAAGAGAGGGGAAAGTGAGACGATGCAGCATTTGAAGCAGGGAGCTGCGGGCGACGGCGGATAGAGCGCAAAGAGGGAGACGTGTTGTGTAGAGGAAGTTGTGTGCAAGAAGGCGGAGCAAGGGAGACAAATGGTTTGAGAGCGGCGGCTGTGGTCTCGGGTGGAAGGCACAGGTAGAGCACGGCGCTGCTGCTGCAGAGGCGCAATACCTTCTCTGTCATTTCACGCTTATCTCTCTCTTTCTCTAGATGCAACAATGATTAGGAATGTGGTAATTAATTCCTCCCTTGAGCTCCACAGATTGAGGAAAATGGAGTTGGGGTTGCCCATTACGTAGCTCTTGCATGGCAGGTGCACAAAGAGAGAGAGAGAGAGAGAGAGAGAGAGAGAGAGAGAGAGACGAGCGATGGTGCACAAGCGAATGAGCAATCACGGCAAGCAGACGAGCACAAAGAGTGATTGAGGTGCTAATGGCAAGCTACCGTCCGAGAGGGTAGAGTGTTGTAGGTGATGTGATAATGCCAATATGTGCTTCAGACCAAGAGGGAGTGTGACAAAGAGAGAGGTATGTATCAAGGATATTGACAAATTGTTTTTCTCGTGGAATTGCCCAAGATTCGTAGCATTGCACATGCAATAGACTACGGAGAACTGCACTCTCTCTCATGAGTGTTGGCACTGTCAAGGGCGTGTGGGCTTGCACAAGAAGAATTTCCATGGGAGGTCGTTAGTCAAAGATTCTTGGCGTCGTTGTCGTTCATAGGATGATTGATGTAGTCAAGGGCTATTGAGAGAGGCGAGGGGCCCTTGGGGGGGGGGGGGGGCGGGAGGGGCGGGGGGGTGAGTGATGCAAGTGAAAGGGTGGTGGGGAGGGAGGGAATCTTTTCAGCTAATAATACAATTTATTAAATGTGTATTGAGAGAGAGAGAGAGAGAGAGAGAGAGAGAGAGAGAGAATGTGTGATTTAGCAGCTCTACCTCTCTGGTCTCCTTTTGCTGTCTCTATTCGTCCACACCAGAAGTTATGAACTCTTGCCTCACAGGAGCGCGTGCTCTCCCTTCCGTGCCTCGCTTAGTCCAACAACCACCATGATTCTTCACACTCGATGCTTAATTGGGTTGGGGAAAAACCTACTCAAGTCGCAACACCAAAATCAATGGTGTGACAAGAGATTAGGTCGGGTTGCGTCAACATATGTTACCTACAGTAATGATATATTTAATGGTAATGTTCGTTTTAGTCGGTGTAGAGGGCATTTGAGATGCTCCAATATAGAATGTCCATACTATCATGGAAGGAGACAATTTAATGAGTCTCAATTGCGAGGAAAATTAGCACGTGCTCCTAGTAAAGGCCACTTGGATGTTGATAATGGGAAGCTATATGCTTTCACTGCCGTCAAATGCCGGAGTGCATTGACACTTGCCCTGTAGTTATATATTATTTTATTCCATTTGAAAAGACTAGAGTTACTAGATGTGTATTGCATTTAGGTTTTCACAAACACCCTGTTGTTGAGAAGAAGACCAGAGTTGTAGGCCAGTCAATATCTGATGCCTTGATGCATCGAGCTACCTTTGATACTCTAACAACTGCCAAACATGAGCTTGAAAGAAAAACTACAAAAGACCTGATTATGGACAAGCTTGTGTCTCAAGTAGTTGGTGGTGACTCACCAATGACAGATGGAGAGTTCTCTAGTTTTCTGGATTACGTAACCCCATTGTCAAACAAGCGGCGTGTTCAAACTTAACCTTAGAGTCAACTAAACGGGCAAAAGGAATTACACCTCTTGGCTTGGAGTCTATTTTGACTTTAAAGGAAAAATCAACATATCGCTTTTTCCACAATGTTCTATATCCAGGTCAGCTTGGACCTGGACAACAACCTCATATATTTAAAATGTCTACTATGGGACCATGGAGTGGTGTAGATTTGGTGAACCGTATGCACCCTGGCAGAAATTTGCAAGATATGTGGGTGTACTTTGATCATGTGCATCGTGTGGAGGGTTGGCCTACTATGTCAGTGCATGTTTACGACCCGTATGTAAGAGAGCTAATAACATTGGCAATATGTGAATTTACTGTGGAAAACAAGCATGCCCAAATAGAGTTTTGGAAAATGCTTAATAAGGTTGTAGTTGATCATGGTTTTGATAAGCTTAATTCCAAGGATTTATGGTAGATGAAGCAAATGCAAATTGGATTGCGGTTCGTACTGTCTACTTTGGTGGAGCAAAAAAAGATGCCTGCAAAAGAGAGATCATGTGTTTTTCATTGGGAGCAAAGCATGGTTAAGCACACTGTCAAGTGTGTACATTCCTCTTATCAAGAGGAGCATAATATATTGTGTCGAAATGGTTACATGCACTGTCAAAACATGCAGCACATGTATTTAAGGATGAACTCAAGTAGTTTTGGAAAACAGGCCATGCAATTTTGGATGAGAATCCAACATTGGAAACATGGTTGTCATGGTGGGATGTTAGAGTACCACATTGGGGAGACAGATTTGTTGCTCAAGATGAGATAGGTGCTTTTGTCCTTAGAACAAACCTTTCTGAGGCTAAACATGCAAGTATGTTTCAATTGGCTATAAGAATAACATTGGTATGTATGAAGTCACTTGTGCAGATATGTCACTAGCAGTTCTTCAAACTGTGCGCTACAATACCTAAGGGCATGCAATCATCCACAGGACCAATGATGGCAGACCTGACAGCCATATTTATGAGCAATCAGTCAGTGTCAACATCGAATAGAAAACTTCTTGATGTAGCTCAGTCAGCAATTTTAGAAATGCAAATACCAAGTTCAGAGATGAATAGAGCTCCAGTAAGGGAAAAGAGAGTGCAAAAAATCACACTCAATCTTTCTTGACGCCAATGAAACTCTTGAAGAAGACTCTCATAGACTAGAGGTTGTTACTGTCACTACTCTAGTTTACAATATACCACATAGCCAGCAAAATGCTTCCACTGCTCCTAGTCTTTGGCCAAAGAAAAAGGTGCCTTAGACTGTTTGGGCGATTAGGTGCACTGAGTCTCGCAAAAAAATGACGTGTTTTGGTGTTCTCCCTAGAGAGAAAGTACGTCGTAGGAGGTTCATAAACAACAATTTAGATAATGTGCAAAATGATGTTCCTGTCCCCTTGCTTTTGGGGAAGGAGAAAATATCCCACTGTGGGTGCCAAACTAGAAGGAATTGTTGAGGGGTTTGTATGGTTTTGCAATGATAGTAACACTCATGCATGGAATATTGATGGGATGATTATTGGACCTCCTGGCCTAGCCCCGGGGATGTGGGTTGTGGAAGAGGGAACATGTCTGTTTCCATGGGAGGTTGAGATGTTGCACAAAAATGGTTTTGTGCTTCAAGGTGATTATACGACAACACGACAGAACCTCCATCCTAGTGGGCAATGTGGAACATAGTCAAGTTCTTTCCGTGCTAGATTTAGGGATGGAAAGCATGTAAGGTGGAGGAAAAAATTAACCAAAGACTTCAATGAGAGAATAGTATTGGACCAAAGCATGGAAGCACAGCTAGTGAGAGAGGTTATATTGGTACCTAATGCATCGCATTTTTTTTCATGTTAGCACTCCAGGCTCGGTTCAAAAGGGGGTTACTTATGCAGTGACCATTGCAGACTTTCCTCAATGTACTTGTGAGGATTTCCAAAAAAGAGACAGCAAGCGTCTCACGTACATGTCGTGCAAACACATTTACTTTGTGTATTTTTGAGTCCTTGCTTTGGATTTTGCAGCTCATGAGTTTGTGCATCAGGTAGCATTGACAAAAGTAGAGTTGTTTGAGGGATTGTGTGGGGCCAGAGTGCTAGCATAGCATTGGCTTCTTGACCTAAGGTTTGCATTGGCCATTTTTTTTGGTTTCCCTGCAATTGCAATTGTAGGATGAGCGCCTATTATACTTGCATTGTTTTGATATCTTGTGTTACTTAATCCATTTGGCATTTATATTGTTGCAACGATCACCTTCTATGGATTGACCATTTTGTTGGAGTGGCTGTACTTGAAATTTTGGTAGGGCATTATGCAAAAGAGATTTTTTGTGTTATAATTCTCCCTACTTTTGCTCGAAAAATGCCACGCTCGGTTTTATTCACTCGGTGTATGGTTTTCCTCGCTCATGATGTGGCAATAGGCTGTATTGACGCCCGGATTTTGCATTGAGTTGCTGACGTGGTAGTTGGTATAGATTTCTTTGATTTATGCTGGCTTATTTTCAGTGCCAGCTTTTTGGCCAGTTGCTTTTAAGTTTCAAGGTTTTCATGTAAACTGCTTTTCAAGGTCAAGTGCCTTTAAATAGGTGCAAAGGGCTGCTTCTCTCGCACGCTTTAGTGAGAAGGTGTGGAGCGCGAGTACCGGCATTGTACTAAGTTCAAGTAATATAAATAAATACCAAAAGGAACACCAAGGTTTTGGGCCAATAGTCTCTCGGTTGTACTTTGCTCAAAGATTAATATAAAAGAAATACCGAAAGGGGCGCCGCCAGTCTTTGGGGCCAATCTCTATGGGCACGAAACTACGACGGGCCGTGTCGACCAAATTGAACTGTGATGTTAAAGTTGTGAAGTCCTTTAATTGATTCTCTCTCGTGTTGCAACAGATTCTAGAATTGGGGTGTCCAAGCTTGTTACAGTGGTATTAGAGCATCAGGCGAGTGCTTTTCTCAAAGCATACGAGTCCTACTAAAGAGCAGACAGATCACTTGGACACAATTTTGGAGATTGGTCCCGACCCCGAACTTATTAGGCACTCCCACCCTCACTTCATCGCGCATCGGGTGCGCTCTCGTCTTCATCGCTCTGTCTTATAGGCCATAAAGCCATAAAGAACCCCAGATTACATATGGGTTCTCGTGAACAATCTGATGGAGATAACCCCTCTCAACGGGAAGGCAAAGAAAAGTTGATATCCGGCGTGCAAACTGAAGAAAAGATTGAAGATTTGGGCAAATTTTTTGGTAAAATTTACCAGAGCAGGATACAAGCGTCCACTGCACCTTGACATGGGTGTGAAAAGATTGATGAAGTACTCCCGAGACCCAAGATTTGTGAAACACCTGAAGATTACCCAATTGATGAGATTCACTTGAGATGGCATGAGGCCATTGATTCGCCTCTCAGGATGAGACAAAAGCTGAAAGGACAGACGAGTGCAGAAAAGCGGAAGCTTTCTCGTAGGAAGAGCTGGAATAGAGCAGTTGACCAAAAGATGAACCCGATATTGGAAAGGACATTGAAAGAGATACTGATGTACTGACAATCCGGTTGTTTGTGATAGATAACCAGAAATAGGAGCAAGGAACTGGCATCTGTATGGATTCGGAAGCATGGAGCTGGACATCCACTCTTTTGCAACGAGGTGAGCCATCTCCGTGCCTGTTTTGTAGGTAAAATCAAGGATGAGATGGTTGGATCGAGAGCGACGCGACAGCTCAAGAATGAATTGGATATCTTTTCGATTCAAGATAAGAATGATGAATTTTAATGAATGAATGATGACGTATGTTGAATGATTCCAATGCTTCAAGATTCCTATATGAATGAGATGACTAGATGTTGTGGTGAGCGCATCAAGAGTTCCTGCAGGATGAGATGGCTACATAGGGATCTAGGTGCATCAAGACTTCTGCATGGATGAGATGACTAGATGATTGAAACACTGTGTTTAGTATGTACTAAGTGTGTGAACGAAGAACTTTGAAATAGGAATTTTTGAAGATGGTTCTGATTTATGTATGAGATTATTGTTGTCTGGAAGAACTTACTAGTTGTTGAATGAAACTAATGTTTTTTGAAAGAACCTGCTATTTGTGAACAGATAACAGGATTAAGAATGGGATGATGATTTTGGAGCAATGACAGCTCCCGAATGAACCTGATAACAAATCATGGATCACGATTGTTCAATCAAATGAATGATTAAACCACTCTGTTCAGTATGAACAGAGTGATGAATTGAGATCCCCGAAAAAGAATTCTCGCACACGACAGTGCTTGACGCAATAGATTCTTGCACATGATAGTGCTTGAGGTGATAGATACTCGCACAAGAGAGTGCTTGAGGTGAATAACTACTTGCACATGGCAGTGCTTGAGTCAAAAATCTCTATAGACATGATCACAATATGGGATTAGTTAATCCGACACATCAATGAGGTCCGGAATGGATCTAGATGTGATTACTAAATACGTTGCTGGCAGTCACAATCTGAGATTTGGAATGAGTTTTTCTGTGATTGATTTGTCATGTGATGTCTTGTGATGGCATGTGCAGTGATGTGACTGTCATCTTTATACAAGTGCTAGATGTGTCGTGTCTAGTGCTTCGTATCTTAGAGTCAGTGTCCAATGAACTAGTTTATGGCTTATGTCTAATTTTGCAGGCGTAATTGAGGGTGATTACAATTCTTTGAAGAGGGGGGTATGTCACAATTTGATGACGTGGCATGACCACCCGCAGGTAAAGAAATACCGAAAGGGACTCCAGTCTTTGGGGCCAATCTCTTTGGGCACGTAACTACGTCGGGCCGTGTCAACCAAATTGAATTGTGATTTTAAAGTTGTGAAGTATTTTAAGTGATTCTCTCTTGTGTCATGTAGGTTATTTAAGGGGGGTGACAAGGTAGTCGTTGAGTAGCTTCATACCGTAGACCGTTTGTATCGGGGGAGTACTCAACAGTGTTGTTTGTTGTGTCATTTGTAACATGCATATGTGAGCATTTGTGTTGCAGTGTGATGTGCCAACCATTGAATATTCCTAATTGGATGAGATTTCCTGGGTATTTAATTTTAGTGCATCAGGACACCCGTGGAAGATCAGTGCGGTTTGGGTGTGATGGCTAATTTTACTATGCCAAAATGTCAAAAGTCCCGATCTGGATGAAAGGAGAAGCCAACTCCTTGACAAAAGAGACAAAAGGAAGAAGCCAACTCCTTAACAAAAAGAGCAAACTGATTATCTCTCGAAAAAAAAAAGCTAATTTGAGTTGTTTTGTAGATATACGTTAATTGTGGACGATTACTCTCTTTCAAGAAAGGGGGGATGTCACAAACTACTGACGTGTCAAGCCACTGAAGAACGGAGTCAGCTTGCAGATCTCGGTCTAGAGACTTAAACCCTGAAAGAAGCAGAAGATGTTAAAGTTCTCACCAACTTATAGATCCTCGCCGAGTGGGTCTATTTTTAAAGAAGTTCCCACCAACTTATGGGACCCCGTTCAATGGGCCCCAAGTGACGTAAAGAGAATAAATAAATTAAGACCCACACACACACAGGAGGACTTGTGTATTCAGCTGATGACTGCCAGCAAGCTATACTGACGCCCGGATTTTGCATTGACTTGCTGACGTGGTAGCCTGTATGGATTTTCATGATTTACGTTGGCTTATTTTCAGAGCTAGCTTTAGGGCCAGTTGATTTTGAGTTTCAAGATTTTCATGTAAACTTCTTTTCAAGGCCAATGGCCTTTAAATATGTGCAGAAGGCTCATTCTCTGGCACGCTTCAGTGAGAAGGTGCAGAGCATGAGTACCGGCATTGTAATAAGTTCAAGTAATATAAAGAAATACTGAAAGCGACACGTTTCTCTCTTAAGATTTGCCACCGTTGGGAAGTTGGTGTCGGCCTTGTCCTCTTGCTCAAGATTTTTTTGATAAGGTTACAAAAAGGCTGCAATATCGTTTACCTCAATGTCATTATGAAAGACTCTTCTAGAGTTTTGCCCAATTGAATCCACCCTTACAAGAGTACAACTAATTTCTTGCTAGCATGTGATTCTAGGGTCTTTGGGTTGTTTATCATGCATGGAATCAACTTCAACAGGTTTTACATTGTCACAATGATCATTTATCCTACCTTTCATACTCAGCTCCTTCGATTTGGAAGACATTTCACTTCGACAATTTGAGGTTTTCTTTGATTGTTTCTAGCCTTTTGGTGGCTTCGCCCATTTTGGGAGGCTGAACAGTACTGTAAACAATAGAAATCATGTGTAGAAAAGAGTGCAAGAGTGCACCTGGACGGTGTGTGGAGGAGGAGGCTTTGAACAAGACAATGTCACGTTCCCTCACCCTGCCATCAAACCTCCCTCGGAGCAGCTTTGAACAATAACCTAGGTCCTAGAGTTCTTCGATTTCAAGCCAAGTCACGCTGCAAATTAAAGGAATCATTTTGTTGGAAGGGAAGTGCATTGTTTTGCTTATTAAATAGCCCTAGCTAATCACATTTGCAAGGCTTAGAGCCCGTACCACCTAGCACAAGCGAGGTCTAGACAAAATTTCCTCTCATGCCCCACAACCTCCTATGCATGGTCACACAAGCCAACAACTTTGCAGTTTGTGAGAGTAGTTTTTTTATTCTCCATTAAACAATGGCAAGTCGAAGAAAGCATACAACAACATTTGACAAGCAATGAGAAATTCAGTATGAGAGCTATCAGCAACAATCATAAAGGAGCTCACACCATGCTTCAAAGTTCGTGATATATTGTAGAGGACTCGCATTGCAATGGAACTTGAGGGCAAGATCCATCACAAAGTCAACCACCCAAAGTAGTTGAGTTCCCACAAAGGTAGGCAACACCAAAACACAAAGGGAAATGCCTAACAAAATGCAAAATTGCCTTAAAAATATTAGCCTAACTCGCATATCAACGAGAACATAACAAATATGAATCACTCAAGAAGGGGGGAGCATCATCAACTGCAAAGAAAATTCAAAGCTAAAGATTTGACTTGAACACAAAGCTGACAACAACCCTAACAACCAGATTTCACATGGTTGTGTCAAGGGACGCCACGAGCTAGGAAGGGGGGAGGTGTTTGACTAGTCCAGCATATGGGCACACACCTAGCCAGACACCACATTTTTAATATATTTGTACTCTATTGTTGTTCCAAGCTAGTGTAGCTACACTGTGTAAATCCGGTGTCGAATTTAGCACATGGGAATGCACGTTTATCAAACGGGTTTTGTTGTTCAGGCACCTATGAAATGGGATAAATTTGATGGAATGGAAATAAGCTAGGCTCAATCCTAGCACTAATCACGTAGTCCACGTCCATGATGGGTACATAATTGTGAGGAAAAACTAGTCTCCTTTTGTGTGATCCTACGGAAATCTTCATTTAGTCACTTAGATTTAGTAGTTGTTTGACATGCTCAAAGATTGCACAAAGTCTCGTACAATGCTTCTAGATGTTGCGGTACTTGGTGAAAATAATGTAGATGACGATGATGACAATGATGATGTCAACAATGACGACAATGGCAAGGCTGAAATTTGAAAATGCTAGATACTTCTGTTGTGAACCTGCAACAACTGTGGCGATTCTACGGGGCTGATTTGCAACCACTGAAGCATGCGAGGCTGAGAATGCAAAAATGCTACTTGGTTGAATGTGAATCTGCAAAATGCTGGCTGGTTTGTGCTAGGCTGATTAGGATGTTGGTGGAAAACCGGCGAGGATCTACTACTGGCAAGGGTCCAGCACGGCGAGGTGAAGGCCTGATCTAAAAACGCTGATTCTTAGGGCTGAAAACGCAGGTCTTCATGGGCTAAAAACGTTGGTCTCCATGTTGAGAAAATGATGAGATTCTGCTGACTCTTGCGACACTAATCGGTGCTCCTGTCAACTCCCAAGTCTTCTACTACAACTGGTTCCCCCTACCTTGCTTATATAGCCAAAAAGTGATGGGTCATGATGATAATGATCCTGGATTGTGCTATCAGAGGGTATGCGGCTACTCTAAGTGCCTGGACATGCACGGCCCGCGTACAGGCTCACAAGGGTGCCATAACACTTTCTAGGCTACCTAAACCCTAGAAGTAGGAACACCTTGTGCACATGCACATTGGGTTAGATGTGCATGTGACCCACGATGTATGATGCAGTGTGTTGAGGATCCATTTGTGGAGAATACTTTGATCTAAGTGAAAGCCAATATGTCAATATTATACTTGATACTATGAATTTGCTAGTTGCAATACTTCCTTGAATACAATGTTTGGAGTATAGCATGACTCCGCTTGAGTGTCTTCAATGTTAACAACAATTCTCACATTAGTTACGCTCCGCACACGTGACATTGCAACATATAATTGTTCATGAGAGAAGACTAATGATGCAAGATATAGACCAAGAATTCCCAGTGTTTGTCCTTGTGCTTTGTTGATGGTCATTCCAAAAGCTAGCCTAACTGGAAATTGATGACACTTCATTTGGAATGGAAGTCCCTAATGAGTTCCAACAACAAAATCTATCCTTGGGATAAAGACTCTCTCTCCAATATTTGATCATGTTATTATTTCTACCTCAATTACCTTGCGATTGAACTGTTTGCATATCATTCTGGTTCCATTACATAATCCACGTCTTGGATCTAAATTCTACAATAGCATGATAGGAGCATTTACTTTCAAGACCAAAGCATGAGGTGGAAAACCACCACCAAGTGTAAGGGTATTCAAGTATTCCACTGTATACAAATGAGTGTTTTCCTCAAACATGCAAATTGAATCTACACTAAGATACTCTTTTGAGTCTCCATATATATTTTTTGCAATGCATAGTTATTGATTGAATCAACCTCTTTGTTCCAAGGAGCAAGTATGGCTCTTTTTTTGAAAAAGCTTGCATGATCTTGTACACAATGCAAATCTTCATATATAAAGTTGAGAAGGCTTGTCAAGCTATTTGTCAGAAGCATCATGTCTGAAGGTATTTTGAATGTATGGTCTCCTCCATCATCCACATCCCCATTACCAATGTCAAGCACCCAGTGTGAAAAGCTTTGTTGAAGAAAATTTGTTCCACAATCAAGTATACGCATGTTTATGGTAAGCCTCAGTATCTTTGTATATTTCCTTATATGAGAATGACAAAGTGAAAAAGTCACCTCCAAGCAAAAGAACTTTTCCACCAAACAAAGTGTCGTGCTGCGTAATATCCCTTAAGGTTCTATCCAGTGCCTCAAATCCATATCGATGTGTCATGGGAGCTTCATCCCATATAATTAGAGCTGCTTTCCTTAGAACTTCAACAAGTTGACTATTTACCTTTATATTGCAAGTTGATTCAGAATGAAGCTCCAAAGGTATCTTAAACCTAGAATGAGCGGTTCTTCCATTTCTCAAAAGCAAAGCTGCAATACCAGATGATGCACATGCAAGAGCAATTTCACATCTTTCTCGTACTCGTGACAGAAGTGCATTATACAAATACGTCTTTCCTGAGCCACTGGGACCATCCAAGAAGAATATCTTTCCTGAATGTGTGTCAATAGCTTGTAGCACTTGTTGATAAGCATCTCAGTGATCTTCATTTAATGAGCTCTCCATACGATCTGCTACATTACATTGCTCATCAACATTAAACATTGTCTCTTCAACCATAGCACCACTTCCAGTCATATGTGCCATTGTTGGGTCTATTGCAGGCAACATATAATCAAAAATCCTCTTGCCATGTTGTTGTAGGAAGCATTCTATGTGAAGCAAAGCTTCATTTTTTGCAACATCAAGTTGTACACTTGCATTAGAATACACATCCGTAAAGCATAAACATAGTCCTCACAAAATTCGTTACAAAATCGATCCCATGGTGCACTTGGATGTAGTGGCTAACAAAAGACCAATATGATTGCAAAGAGATGTCTCAATTGCATTCCATTTTGAAAAAAAGAGGCCTCTTGGAGGCAAAGTATGTTACCATATACATAAGGTAGTGATGTGTGTGAACACACTTAGGACCACCTGGGCATTTTTTCCCTCTTTAGGAGGTTTTTTCCCCCGTGCATTGTATAACGCCCACCACTCTAGGGCTATCTATCTTTCCATTGCACACTAAGTAATACACTCTCTATTGTGTGCCTTGAGATTCCTTCATCTTCTCCAAGCTGTGTGAGTTTCGTTGCAACCCTAATTCCAACAATTGGTATCAGAGCAGATTGCGTCCTCCCTGGCTTAGTCCCCAGTAGCTCCAGCACATGCTTGCTTACTTTCTTCGATTTCAGTGAGCTTTGGCTTAGTCCCCAGTAGCTCCAGCACATGCTTGCTTACTTTCTTTGATTTCAGTGAGCTTTGGCAAGTGTTTGTAGGTCGATAAAAAATTTTGGTGGCCTTGTAGAGTTCAATCAACCCAGATTTCTGATTCGGGCTCATTTTCGTCTTCGTTTCCACTACAGGCAGTACTGCACAGGCATCATTTTGTGCAAAATTTTTGTTAGTGCCGTTTTTTGCATAACAGGTCCCTTACAGTCTTCTACGGTTTGTGCTATATAGCACGTGTTGTTCTCGCTTCATTTATCCTCGTTTCGGGCAGTTTTCACATCAGGTGCAGCATTTATCATGGCTGACAACAACACAAAGGCTTGGGATATTCTGGCTGGTCTTGCTTGGGATATTCTGGCTGGTCTTTATGCAAGCCGCAATGAGACAAAAATTGCATTGTTGCATAAAGAGCTGGAGTCGAAGTTTATGCATGAGGAAGATGATATGGACACTTTCCTTACTGGTGTCACGGATATCAATGAGCAACTTATTTCTACAGGTGAAGTCATTTCAGATAGTTCCCTTGTGCAGACTGTTCTTGATGCCTTACGAGATTCTTACCACACTTTTGCTAGTGCTTGGAGACTTATGACCCAAGGAAATCCTGAAGTTGTCAAGTTTGATGCATTATGCACATTGTTGTTGCAAGAGTCACTTTCCGGTTTAGGGAGTTGGAAAGATTGTGCTTACTACTACATATGGCAGTTCTTTCACACTTGTTGATGCACTTTATGTACCTGGGATCAAGAAGAATCTTTTGTCTGTATTTGCACTTGCTAGACTTGGACTTGTAGTCAAATTTGTGGATGACAGATGTACAATTCATGATCTCAGTTTTGGTGATGAAATTGTTGCATCTGGCCTTTTGTGTCGTGGGCTATATAAGCTCACTTTGTATGACAAGTGTGGACAAAATTTTGCAAATGCAGTTGTAGATTCAAGGGTTGTTTTATATGCAAAACTGTGGCATGCACGTTTTGGGCATCTAAATTTTGCCAATTTGCAGAAATCTGATATGGTTGCTTATTTGCCACCTCTTGAAGCACCTGTCAAACATGTTTGTGAAGGCTGTATTTTGGGTAAAATGTAGCATTCTAAGTTTCCAAAGGATGCTTTAGTTAGGGCCACATGCAGGTTGCAGCTTGTGCATAGCGGCGTTTGTGGGCCCATGCAAACTCCGTCCTTGGGAAATTACCTTTACTTCGTGATCTTCATTGATGATTACTCCAGGCATGCATGGGTATTTCCGCTGAAAGAAAAGTCCAAAGTTTTTATGTGCTTCAAACAATTTCTGGTATGGCTGAAAATGTCTCAAAATGTACTATGGGCACCCTCCATTCTGATCGAAGGGGGGGAGTATATGTCTCATGAATTTAATGCATTTCTGGCTATACGTGGGAGAAAACACCACTGTATAGTGCCTTATACACCTCATCAAAATTGTGTTGCTGAGAGAAAAATAGGTCACTTACTGAAATGGCACGATGTATGGTCAAAAGTTTTGCTTTGCCGCATTTGTTTTGGCTTGAGGCCATCATGTGTGCCACTTATGTACTAAATAGGTGTCCTAAGAAAGCTTTGTAGTCTATTACTCCATATGAAGCAAGGCATGATAGAAAACCTTCTATTGAGCACATGCATGTTTTTGGCTATTTGGCATTTGCTTTGGTGTCACACACACACACAATGAAGAAAATTGGATGATAAGGCAGTTAAATGTATTTTTGTTGGTTATAGTGCTGAAAAAAAAGGTTGCAGGTTGTATCATCCAGAAAAAAAGTATTTTGGTTTCACGGAATGTTGTGTTTGTGGAAGATTTTGTTCATTCCTTATTGTCATGTACTAGAGATAGTAATGTAACCTCACATGACATTTATGACACTTTGTTGCCTCTTTTCAGTGGTCGAAGTTCGAATGTAAATTCCAATGAGGTAAATGTACAGCCTATGGGGGTTTTTGAAAATGTTACAGATCAACCTATAAGTGATGCAGATGTACATGATGTACTTGATGAGGAAAGGGCTGAAAATGAGCAAGCTAGAGGTATGCCAAAATAGCTGGTGCACACTTTGCGTGACAGTAAATTGGATGCACCTTTGTCTAGTCGTACTCGTTCAGGTTTCTTGCAATGCCTCTTATGCATCAAATTGTTATGCTTTGGTTGTGTCTAGATTACATGATGTTGAGGAACCTCTATCTTTTGATGAAGCACAAAATTCAAAAAATTGGATGGCTGCCATGCAATCAGAATATGATGCCCTTATAGAAAATGACACATGGACTTTATGTGATTTCCCTCCTGGCAAAAAGGACATTGGTACAAAGTGGGTTTACAAGTTGAAACGCAACCGGATGGTGAGGTTGATTGCCATAAGGCTTGATTTGTTGCAAAAGGCTACGCGTAGCAAAAAGGCATAGATTATGAAGTAAATTTTACTCCCACTTGTCATATGACTACTGTTTGTTTTCTATGTGCATTGACATCTCCTTTTGGTTGGGATGTACATCAGTCAGACATCGTTACTACTTTCTTGAATGGTGACATATTTGAGAAAGTTTATGTAACGCAGCCTCGCGGTTTTGTCACGAAAGGACAAGAGGACAAAGTGTGCAGATGTAAGAAGGCTTTGTATGTGTTAAAGCAATCTCCTCGTGCTTGGTATGAGAAAGCTGACACTCATTTGGTCAAACAAGGCTTTTGTAACAGTCCAACAGAAAGCACATTGTATGTCAAGCCTGAGGGCGATGTACTTCTCATTGTTGTTCTTTATGTGGATGATTTGTTGATCATGGTCCCAATGAGGCACATATTGCTGAATTTAAGGCTGATTTTAATGCTACTTTCAAGATGAAAGATTTGGGTTTGTTGCATCATTACTTGGGCATACAGTTTAAGCAGTGTGATGGTGGTATTGCCTTGTGTCAGAAAAGTTACATAGAGACATTGCTATGTAAGTTTGGACTTGAGGATTGCAAACCTATTGCCACTCCCATGGAAACAGGTTTGAAATTAAGTCTACATGATGCTGGTGATCTTGTTGATGTCACTCTTTACCAAAATGTTGTTGGCTGCCTCATTTATGTATGCAACACGAGGCCACATATTCAGTTTGCAGTCTCACAGGTGAGCAGATTTAGGCATAGCCCAGGGTCTAAGCATTGGCAAGGCTGTCAAGAGGATTTTCTGCTACTTTAGTGGCACTTTACATCTTGGCTTGTTTTATCCCAAGGGGGAATCATTGCCGCGAGACTTACATGCTTTTTTGGACTCAGATTGGACTGGTTGTTTTGACACACGAGTGTCCACAAGTGGTTTTTGTTTCATGCTTGGCAGTTCATGTATATCATGGTTGAGCAAGAAGCAACCTACTCTGGCCACTTCTAGTTGTGAGGTTGAGTACAGGGCAGTCTTCACAGCTATGATTGAGTGTGTATGGCTCAGACGCCTTATGGCTGATTTGGGTGTTGGACAGGACACTGCAACACTAACTACACTAATAGTCAGAGTGCATTGGCAGTTGCAAGGAACCCAGATTTTCATGCTCGCACAAAGCACATTGAGGTGCATTACCACTATGTCAGGGAGAGGTTCTCAGCAGAAGAGATTAGCTTGGCTTATGTGCCAACACAGGACAACCTTGCATACCTTTTCATAGAGGCATTGTCTCGTGAGAAGTGAGAAGCTTTCCGCAAATCTTTGGGCTTCCTCCCCTTTGTGGATTGATCATGTGCTCAGGGTATGGCACTTCCCTTTACTCATGTGCCAGCTCTCGTTCACCGCATCACTCCAGGGGGACTTGTTACCATATACATGTGGTAGTAATGTGTGTGAACACACTTACGACCGTCGGGGCATTTTTTCCCTCTTTGGGAGGTTTTTTCCCCCATGCATTGTATATACGACCATCACTCTAGGGCTATCTATCTTTCCATTGCACACTAAGTAATACACTCTTTGTTGTGTGCCTTGAGCTTCCTTCATCTTCTCCAAGCTGTGTGAGTTTCCATGCAACCCTAATTCCAACAAAGTAATCATTCTTCACCATCTTGCAATAATCCTCTAGCTATACATGCCTCCTTATATGTAGCATAAAAGTGATCATCATATGTTTGCAAGTCTTCAAAGCATTTACATCCCTTGTAAATATTTAGTAGCATTTGCAGGTAATAAACTTCACCAGTAGTTGGGACAATATTATACATTCTTCCAATAGAAACTCCATGTTGTCTTGGAGACCATATCTTTTCCGTTTTATTCCAAACCCAAGCACTTGGAAAATCTGCATATGTGAGGCTATTTGCTTCTGGATAGTTTTAATTTGCAACAAACCATTCTGTCAAGGTAGTTTTTTTATTTCGCTCATTATTTAGCAAGTCTAATATATCATCACAATCTTGGAATGTAACCATATTTTGTGATGGAAGGTGTACTTGGAGTCGTTGAATAGATGGCTTTTTATTATGCATTTTAAAGCCAAATATTCTTCACATAGCCTCGGATGCAGAAACATACGCGCATTAAGATAACTATTGATTTCATCAATAACTTCTTCATAATCTTGAAAAACGACAGTGGCCCGATCATGTCCCTTATAAACATACTTATAAAGGTATTTTACGACAGTGATAGTTGAGCAAATCTCAACATTAATGTGAGCTTTGTACCTCAATGATAAGAGAGGGCTATAAGGAACAACCCAACTATTATAAAAATTGTAATCTTTTGATGGAACAAACCTTCCATCATTCATCTTAGATACACTAGATATCCACTTTCATTTACAGTTGTAGACGTACTAAATGTACGTGGAAACTTGAATCTACATTTCTATCAACCATGCATGGAGAATTTGGGTTCAAAGGACCACATGGTCCATGAACATTACAATGGCTCACTATATCAAATAATTCTGAAAACACATTCTTAACAGGGAGCTCAACACAAAACAATTTGTCATAGTGACTTGTATCTATAGGCTTGTATTCCGATGCAAGTATCAACAATATATGAGCATGAGGGAGACCTCGCTTTTGAAACTCTATTACCGAGACATTCCCAATGACCTCCCCAAATAAAGCTTGCTTGATGAGTAAATGCATCATATCTTGAAACTTTTGATAAAACACACGTGCAATGACATCAGGACGATCGACAACATTTTGCCCAGGTAGTATAGCATCATCAATTTCCTTCCATGGTGGGTTACATGTGAATGTAATGAAGAGATCTGGTTTACCTTTACTACGAACAATTGCCATTGCATCTTGGTATAATTGACACATATACCTTGGACCTCCAACAAAAGAAGAAGGCAATACAATTCTCCGAGTGACATTTTGACCTTCAACCCTCTCTAAGCCATCTCTAGCTTCAACCATGTCAACAAATCCTTGGTACACTTCAGCATGAAGTGTTCTTTGATTATTTCTCATCCACAATAGTCGTGACTCCTCCATAGTACTAACGGCGTCAACGATATATTGTTGTAGTAGCCTACCCCTTGGAAAAAAACATTTCATCGTATCATCTCTTATTTGTAAGCGAAAACTGTAATATTGATTTTGACTCACCTTTTTTTTATCGCTAGTCTCTAAATAAGGATCCCACCCATCTTCTCCACTTGGAAACAATAAAACATACAATAAAGCTAGCGATAGCGTCTCCACACAAAGAAGCAGCACACCGTAGAGCATTGGCATAGGAATTTACTATGTGCATCATAGATTGTAAGCACTCTAGAACACTGCCATCTAAAGTTGGAACATGATGCAATCTGTTATTCAACTCATGCTCAATATCAAAAAAGTATAATTGGGCAAAGCATGGGACTTCATTGCAACCTTCAACTGGTGCCAAAGAACCAATATTATGATAAACTAATCCATGCACCTTAAAAATTTATATACCTCTCCCACCATAATTAATAATGTCATCAATATGGGCACCAAGAGATGCAAATGTCAATACATTATTATATCCCAAAATATTCTGCAAAAATTGTCTACTTCTTGTTAAGGTTGAACTCATCAAATCTCTCAATTCAATTGGTGGTTCATTCAATGGAAGTAGCCTAACTCTTTCATCAGAGCAACAATATTTGCCAACAAATGTTTGGATAGTCTTTCCTTCAGCCTTCCAAGCCTTTGCTCCACATTTAGAGCAAACAAAACCTAAGCTTCCCAAGTTGTGTAACACACACTTTTTGAAAAGAACATATGCTAAAGAATTGTGATGTAGAAGAGGAGAAGTAGGGTAATCAAAGCGGGTTGAAAAACAATACTTTGTTACTTTAGAATAGTTTCCCTCTTTAAATATAACAATAGGATTTATGGTCTCCTCATTACATCGAACTGTTACGTTCTCAGTCATATCAATATACATGGATTCAAAGTTTCTTCCATGTACATAAGGTAAGCATTGTCCTTCAGTGCACCCTAATAAAGTACCAATAGTATTTTGAAGTGAATGTCTCATTCTCTCTCGTGTTATTTGGCATCTCGCCCTTCAAAATTCATCACATAGTCGATTGCGTCGTGCATGACCAGCTGATAATAAAACGTGACACTTAAATAGAAAAGATTTAATGCTCTTTTATTTGTACATCCCATAATATCTAGCCATGTACATAAAAAGTACTCTTGCTT